>NC_142064.1:88810000-89142500 GCF_059756535.1 Pantherophis guttatus | reverse complement strand
TACAATAGTTATAGGATAAGATACAATATAATTTGATACATAAATATATAAAATACAATAAAATGACATAAAAGTATATTTCGGTGTCACCCTTACAATCTACCCCAATGAATCCCATGTATGCAGATCTCAACCAAACCATTTTGTTTAAGTACTGTGCTGTGTTAAATGTTATTTTCAGGTTCTGGCCACACACAAGGTAAGTTGTTTTGATATGCGAATCCTAATGGGTCATTCATTTGGCACAAGGGTGGGTTCTACTTACCTTTACTAATGGTTTGCAACGGGGCCACGCGTGTGCGCTCGTTTTGCTTGCGCACATGCTCTTCTGCGCAAGCACAGATTTTTTTTTGAATTTTTTAAATTTATTTTTAAACATAAAACATAAAACACATCTTTTTAGAGCAAGGGTTGGATCCAGTATAAAATAAGTATAAGTTCCAAATTTCATCCATTAACATCTTAAAGAAAAGAAAGGGAAAAAAAGAAAAAAAAAGAACAAATCTAAACCCAATTTTTATCATTCCATCTGACATCTTATTCTATCATTTAACATTCTACTATGTAATCACCCCAAATCTTAAACTCCAAATCTATACAGCTCTTTATAATATTCATTTATCATTTTAACAATCAGTATTTCATATATTTTCCTTACTTCTAAGACCCAAATCAAATCAATGTTTCTTTTAAATCACATCTAATAACCAACATAGAATATTTTACTCCTCTCTTAAAAACATTTCAAAAGCAATTCACTTTAAAATTTATTCCACATTTCCACCTATAATTTATTATACTCAAAATGTTTTGTTTTTGCTAATTACAAGCTTCTTCTCCATTACAACTAATTCTGATGTTTAAATGGTTCATTACTTTTATAGCTATTCCCCAACAATATTTTCCTCCACTTCTATCAATTTGGCGGTAACTATTTTCAGAAATATCTCCTTCTCTCCTCCTAGGTTTATTTTTGGCTGGATTGCAGCTTGGTTAGCTGGTTTCTAGGGATGCTTTCCTCCACTCCTAGCCTTATTTGTTAACTGGATCACAGTTTGGTTTTAACTGCTCTCCAACATTTTGTCCTCCACTCCTCCTAGTTTTATTTTTAGCTGGTTAACGACTTAATCAGCTGTTTTCCAGTAATGCTTTCCTCCACTCCTAACCTTATATTTGACTAATTCACAATTTAGCTTTAATCATCTGATCACCAAAATCATACTTCCTTACAATTTAAAATAATAATGCATTTTAATATATATCTTCTCTCCTACTCTCTCCTAAACTATTAATTTTATTTAAATTTCTCCCATTTCCTATTTGTTTCTTGTTTTTCTATGTAAAGCAACATTTTAAACCTTTTTGAAACACCAATTTACCATAATTATAAAATCTAAAAACAAGTCTTATTAATATTCAAAAATTCATTTCCATTCTCTTATTTACTATGAAAAAATGACATTTTAAACCTCTTTCAAATCAATTTTCTGAAACTATTAGAACTCTTATTAATATTTTAAAAATTTCTTTCAAGGTCTTCACATTTATATAGTTTTTCTATAATGACATTTCCCGCTTTCGGGAAGCTTCATTCACATTTTCTTATTTTCTATAAAGGACAATATTTTAAACCATTTTAAAGAAACAATTTTCTGTATTCATTAAATCCATCAGTAATTCTTATTAATAATCAAAAATTCATTCATGATCTTCATATTTCTTATAGTTTTTTCTATTATCACATTTTCCCCACATTAAAAATCACTTCTCTCAATAATAATAATGAAAAGTCAAAAAAGGAAAGAGAAAGGGAGAAGAAAAAAGGAATAAAAGTATAGCCAAAGAAATCAAAAAGAAAAATTCAAAAAAAGAAAGAGAAAAAAGAGAGGAATAAAATAAGAGAGTAATAAAGAAAGGAAAGAGAAAATAAGAGAGAGAGAGAAAGAAGAAAGAGGAAGTCTCCTCCTTACATTGTTTAGACATCAATTACATAGAAAGCGTTTACATCCATTTTAATCAAACTGTAGTACTTTTCTCATCTTGCTACCCAGTATATTCCAGTTTTTCCCTTTCTCCAATCTGTCCATACTTTTTTTTCCTTTTCAGTTCCAATATCAACAAGTACCATCATGTCTTCTTCTGTCGCTCCGCCCTTCCCTTTTGTTGCAGCGCCATTAATCAGCAGTTTTAATTGTTCCAATTAATTTCTTCTTTCCAACGGTCCATAAGTAGTCCAAAAGGAAATTAACTACATCTAAAATCAAGCCTCCTTAGTTTTTCCTCAAAGTAATCCAATTTGGGAAACAAGATACAAAGTTTCTTCTTTAACTAGCAAGCAATCCACAGTTTGCAGTTTGCACTTTCACTTCTCAGCAGGCAACCATTTTAACTTCCTCTGCTTGTTATTTCTCATAGCTTTAAAAAGACATTCTACTTATTTCCTCTTCTCCTTCTCCCTCTTCAAAGATAATCCATTCTCATTAAAGATCAGGAAAATATCAAATTTTAAATCCATCCAAAGGAACATTAATTCCAAAAGCAGTCAATAAGTACTATTGTCCTTTAATGAGTCTTCTCTTTGTTAGTTGCTTTGAATCCTTTGCCCAAATAGTTCTTAGCCCCTATTAGGGCCAGGGCATTGTTAGTAATCAATTATTTGAAGGCTGTTCCCGCCTGGGCTAATCCTACTCACCCGGCATTCAAACACCTTGCTCCTGCATCTCCTCCTGCACTTTGCTTGTCCCGGTTGCCGCAGCCTTGGGGCAGCCTCCATGGCTGCCGCTCTCGCTAACGCCGACACAGAGGGCAATCCTCCGGCCCCGAGGAACCTGCCCGTTCCTCTCGGCCATCCGAAGGGTCCCTCTCTAATCCCCTGTCCCTCCAGGACAGGGTAGGTCCGCAGACCTGCCAGCGGTGGCTTAATAGACGGGATTTTCACAGGGCTCCAAGGAGCCCCGCTATTTCCCCGTCTGATTGCCGTGGCGCCAACAGGAAGTTGTGCTAGCACAGATTTTGATGACTTCAGGGTCGGTGGGCAGAGCCTCCTGCCAGTTTTACTACAGGTTCTATAGAATCGGTGCAAACCAGGGGCAACCCACCACTGGTTTGGCATATGAACCAAGGTATCTGTCTCTCACTCACTTATACAAGCAACAGCCATATAGGATGTGAGCCAGGTCTTCCACCTCTGCTGCTCCGCAAATGCAGGGATGCTCATTGTAAGGTATAGAGTGGAATCTCCCATTTCTGACTATAGTGTCAAACTGTTTGAATCTCGCTTGCGTAAATATCTCCCTAAAGGACTTCAGTTGCTGAATGTTGATTTGGAGTGGTACAAGTTTATGTGTGTGTGGATATATGTAACGGCGCCCTCAGATGCTGGCTCCAAAGACATCTGAGAAAGACAATGGAGAGTATCAGGGGGACCTGGAAGACTCCATGACAGGAGAGGATGGTTGAATGAGACTGTGCTGGAAACATCAGAAGAATCCAAAGGGGAGCAGCCAGCTGGGCAGCCTGGAGAAGGAGTGTAGCTGCAGCCGATTAGTGCTGACAACCAGACACTTTCATGGGACAGGAAAGAAACTCAGCTACAGCAGGTCAGTGCAGAAGAGGTGAAGTTGCCACTCCCACCCAATCCCAGGGGGCGTTGAGTGCAACAGAGGTTGGTGAGGCTACTTGCAAGAAGGCAGCCCTCCTAATGAAATGCACTAGTTGGCACCTATTTACAGTGACACCTGGGACTGAGTGGTTATTGTTCACAATTTGGTGTTCATGCATGCTCTTGAATTCATTGACTTCATTATACCACGATCCCATAGACTCCATGCTGACTTCCTAGTGTCTTGGACTTCAGGACTTGTATTGACTTTGTTGTTCCATGATCCCATTGACTCCGTGCTGACTTCCTTGTAGCTTGGACTTCTGGACTCGCATCAACTGTGTTGTGCCATGGACTATTTGACTTCTCATTGACTTTGTTCTGCCTTGACTCAATTGACTCTGCTGGCAGTAGACTCCTGGAGAACTGCACTTGTAGTCAGGGCCCGGGGAATGACAAAAGGGTTTAGCAGTGTGGAATAAACATATTGAATCCTGATTGTGTGTGAATGTGTGGACTGGGACTGGATAGTATGGGTGTTTAAATTTAAGGAAGTGGAAGTGGAAGTGGGATACTTTTAGGAATTTTTAACTCTCTCAGAAACCCTGAAGACAGTCCCAAATTATGCCACTGATTTTATGTATGTGGACCCCCAAAACCTCTGCTGTGAAATTCATATTATTTTACAATGGATTTTTAGGAGGGGTCATTTATAAATGGGAATGAAAGTAGCTTTTATTCCCAAAGGCCTTCCCCTTTCCTACCTATTCTTCAAATGTCCAACAAAAACCATCCTCCCCTCTCTGTTCCCCCAACTCAGCTCCATCTCTTCCACTGAAGTCCAGGTTCCTCCAGTCCTTGAGAAGGTTGGGAAGCTGAGTTGCAGCTCCTGACTCACCAGTTATTACCCTTAGCCCTAGCCCAGGCTTAGCCCAGTTGGATGTGCACATCCTGCTTGGCTATAGGTTTCTGGCTATCTTGAAGCTCAGTGCATGGCCTGATTCCCATTCTTGGGGTAGGGTATAGTTCAGGATGGCGTGCAAAATACAGGCCATCAGATTAATTGTGTAAGCCATGGGTTGGTTAAATGGATGAACAAGTTGTGTAGACAAAGCTCTCTTTGCATTCTGGGCAGGGGTAAAATCTACTTACCTTCCTTACCGGTTTGGAAGTGTATTTGTCATGTGTGTGCATGCTTTGCTTGCGCATGCGTGCGCTTCACATGAAATGCGCAAAACCTGCACATGCGCAAAAGGTAAAAAACAGTTGCTTCCTGGTTAAAACCAGGAAGTAACGACACCGGGGAGACATTGCTCCCAGATCGCTGAACCACACACCACGATCACTACCGGATCACCCAATCCAGTCTGAACAGGGAGCATTTCACTCCTGATTCTGGGGTAATAATATGGATGACTTCTGTTGAAACAAAAGAGAATACACACACACACACACACACACACACACACACACACACACACTTTTTTCCAACAGAAGCCATCTGTATTATCATCCTAGAATGCAATATTGCATTGTAGGCTGATATTACAGATGACTGATATTTATATATAAAAGATTCACCACCCTACAGTTGAATTCTGTAGCTGCCTGCCTGTTTCAATGGCAGACAAGTTCCTATTTTGGAGGTAACAGACCACCAAGGTTTATAACTGGCAGCCTGGTTGAAAATAGCTCTGGTGAGAAAAAACTACTTGTGAGCCGTCTTAGAAATTCATCATAGAAACTGGTGATTTAAACAAACGTTTTTATGGGTTTTTCTTCTTTCTTAACTAAGCAACTGCTGAAAAGGAAAGACTCTCTTGAGCAAACATTTGGCACAGGGGAAGTTGTTAATTGGATAGACTGGAGAGGAAAACTGGGGAAAACAAGAAAACCCCTCAGCTGCTTTTCATCCCATTTAGAAAAAAGCAAGTTCTTGTAATAATCAAGGACAGTGTCGACATAAAACATATTAGACGCAGGATTTTTTCCCCTCCTCATAACACATTACAGGAAGGCAGTCCTCGATTTATCACCACAATTGAGCCCAAAATTTCCCTTTTTAAGTGAGTATTTTGTTAAGTGAGTTTTGCCCCATTTTCTTGCCACAGTTGTTAAGTGAATCACTGCAGTTGATAAGTTAGCAACCCGGTTGTTAAGTGAATCTGGCTTCCCCACTGGCTTTGATTGTCAGAAGGTTGCAAAGGGAGATTACGTGACCTTCGAACACAGCAGCGGTCAGAAATATGAACCAGTTGCCAAGCGTCTGAATTTTGATCACATGATCATGGGCAGTGGTGAAATTTAAGTTTTTTTACTACCGGTTCTGTGGGGGTGGCTTGGTGGGCATGGTGTGGCTTGGTGGGCATAGCTTGGTGGGTGTGGCAGGGGAAGGATACTGCAAAACTTCCATTCCCTCCCCACTTCAGGTGAAGGATACTGCAAAATCCCTATTCCTGCCTCATTCTGGGACCAGCCAGAGGTGGTATTTGCTGGTTCTCCGAATTACTCAAAATTTCTGCTACCGGTTCTCCAGAACCTGTCAGAACATGTTGGATTTCATCCCTGATCATGGGGATGCTGCAAAGATTGTAACTGTGAAAAATGCTCATAAGTCACATTTTTCAGAGGAGTTATAACTTTAAACAGTCACTAAATAAACCATTGTAAGTCAAGGACTATCTGTATTTGGCTATCCCATTCCAAATTCTTACACTTGCAAGTCTCCTTTTCCATCATTTGCTAGCTAAATCTTTAGCTAAATGTGAATATGGAGTCATTAGCAGATGGTAGCTTTAAACTCTCTATTTTGAAAGCTTTGTTTGCTTCAGATGCTATCTTAAAGTTGCTGTTGCGGTGAAACAATTGAATTGCACTGGAAATAAACTGACAACCAGTGCAGATTGTGAAATGGGCATATTAAATGTATATACTGTGACTTATCCATCATTTTCTATGTCACTGCATTCCAGACCTGTAAAAGCTTTCAGGTGATATTTAAGGGTAACCCCACGAACAGTGCATTGCAGTAGCCAAGCTATAAGGTATTCAGATGTGGGTTACTGTCTGAAGGGCTTTCTGATCTAGGAAGGGACACAATTGGCACATCAGATGAAGCTATGTGAAACCTTTTCTGACTGACCCTTGCTCATTAAGCAGGACTGTGAGTCCAGAAAGACACCCAAATTGTGTATCACTCTTGAAAGGGAAATTGCAACCCCATCCAAGGTTAGAGGAAAAAAATGTTCCTCAAATCCCGATGGATCAAATATCCAGTTATTTGGTCTGTTTTCATCATGTAAGTCTTAATTTAAGACAGATACACACACACACACACACACACACACACAAACACATAGCCATCAGCCAGTCACTTTTTAAGGTAAACAATATTAAGCAGAATAAAGAAAAATAGTGAGAAATAGTAAGACAAAGGAATGACAAAAGATGATTATATTCCATCAAGACACTGTTGGCTCTTAGTTGATCCCACAGATACAATTTATAATATCTTTGTATTCTTTCCGGAAGCCATTGCTGTTACCATCCTGCCCTTGAACTGCCTCACACAGTGGCATTTGTTCTTTAATTGCTCACCTCAGCTTCTCTGTGAGAAAATACTGTGTGCATCCTCAACAGGGGATTTTACACTTATGGCATCCGGTCTATGTCTGGTTCTTGGCCTGTGCTGCAATTAGGATTTCTGAGTCTCGATGAATTCTCGTTGATCGTCCTTCACACTTCATTTGGTGGATCTTGTAGTTCATAAAATGTTGAATTAAAAAACAATAACCTATAATTAGAACAGATGTGGATATATTGCCCAGCATAACTGTAAACAATGGATCTACATCCAATCACTGGATTTATAATCATCTCGGAAACTGCCTTACCAATATATTTGCTATGATGAATTAGGATAAACTTGATAAATTGGCTGCCTTGTATATATTCCAATAATTAAAGGAAGCATTGATTACAAGTGATCTTCAAATTTTAACTGCTCTACTTGCATTGTGTTGGTAGTAGAGGTGGGTTTCAGCAGGTTCTGACCAGTTCTGGAGAACCGGTAGCAGAAATTTTGAGTACTTCAGAGAACCGGTAGTAAAAATTCTGACTGGCCCCGCCCTATCTATTCTCTGCCTCCCAAGTCCCAGTTGATTGGGAGGAAATGGGGATTTTGCAGTAACCTTCCCCTGGATTGGAGAGGGAATGGAGATTTTACAGTATTTTTCCCATGCCACGCCCACCAAGCCACACCCACCAAGCCATGCCACCCCAAGCCACATCCACAGAACCGTAGTAAAATTTTTTTGAAAGCCACCACTGGTTGGTAGGTGTAGCTACCACAAACTGTATTATTTCCCTTGTAGCCTTTCTTTTGGCACACGCCTGGATATTTTCATTTTCATCTAACGCTTAGGCATTCAGTGATGCCTGGAAACAGAGCTTGCTGAGCCGTAATGGAACATATGATATTTTTGCAACAGTGGGGAGGCTGTTGTGTTTTGTTTGCTCATTAAATGTTTTCTATTTTTGCACACTGTAGAATTCATCCAGCCATTCTGATTACTTCCCTTTGTTCATCAGTATGTCTCCTTTGGTTTTAATTGAGTGATTTTGCTCATTGTTGAATGCAAGTCAGACTGCTGTTAAACATTTGTGGGGACTGCATTATTACATCATGGAGTGCCGGCAGTTAGGATATTGGATTAAGTCTAGGAAAAGTCAATTTTGTCTTCAGATTTGGCTTTGGAATGGCTTTGCATTATTTAGGCTTTCTCAAGCGCAACCTATCCTACAGAGGCCAGAATGCAGAATAGCAATGCAATAGCAAAAGCTATTGGCACAAAATTTAGGGCCAGAACAAAGAACAGAATGGGATTAAAAAAAAAAAAGAGCCAAAATGGATTTAATTTAAAATTAATTAAAATCATATTAAAGTATATTACATTTAGTGGCTTGGGCTGTACCATCCTTTGGAGCTGATTGCCAAAAGATGTTTCAGAACCACCAAATATAGCAACTGCTTACACTTCTTTTAAGTCATCAGAGTCCTGGTGACGCAGTGGTTAGAGTGCAGTACTGCAGGCTACTTCTGCTGACTGCCTGCTGCCTGCAATTTGGAAGTTTGAATCTCACAGGCTCAAGGTTGACTTAGCCTTCCATCCTTCCAAGGTGGGTAAAATGAGGATCCAGATTGTTGGAGGCAATATGCTGACTCTGTAAATCATTTAGAGAGGGCTGTAAAACACTGTGAAGCGATATATAAGTCTAAATGCTATTGCTGTCATATTTTCCCCCAGGAAAAAGATACAGCCACTTTAAAGGGTTGCAGGCAGATGGGTTCTCTGTTTGTACCCCTAAGTGTTTAGAAGCAGTTTTGTGAAAATAGGTTTGAAGTGATGGTAGGATCTCCTAGTCAAGATGAGATTTCCCTTGCATGCAATGATTTCTCCTTTCTGTTGTAATAAAAATTACAATTTGGTAGCAACCTTTGGAAGAGTCAGCCATTTAGAAGGCTGTGGGGAGCCAGTTGTGGTCTTAGAGTTTAGCTTGTATGTCTCTATTGCAAATATAATATAGATGGAACTGTGGATTATATGTTCTGCTTCTTTTTGTGAAATTCAAGAAGCCAGACTCCCAAATAAATCAACCCAAAGTTTTGTGTGTGCTGCTTAATATATGTGATTGTCCAGATTGATTTTGGTGTTTTGTACGTATTAAATAATACATTTGACACATGAATAAGTGCTTTGTTTGTTTAGCACAAGGTCTCTTTTGTAAAGATCAGTGCTTGAGCATAGATTATTTTCTGTCTTTTCACATCCTATATTCTTTATTGGCCAGCTTTATCTGCTAGCAAAATTAGGTGTCCATCATCGTCTGACAATGGCTCCATCCGACTGTATCACTTGGACAGATCCTGCTCCTTGGAGAATAACTGTCATGAGACTGCTAAAGAACAAAGCAAGCCAATGAATAAATCATTAAAGAGATGGTTAATTGTGAGATATGATCAAAGAATGCATTGCAAGGTTGTTAGTTGCCAGAGGTCCTTTTCCACTAAAAAAAAAAAAAGTAAACCCCTGTGAGAAAAACTATATTAGATGCTTATTTGAAAAGTGTTGAACTTATCTGAAAAGCCTTGACCCATGGGGGTGCACATTTTTGCTTGCACAATTTTGTTCTTTTGCTCAGATTTGCACAGGATAGCTGTTCCTAGGCTGGCGTGAAAAGTAAGTTGTGGCTTTTTAAAACTTTAATTGATTTTTTCACTATTTGCCAGACTGCATTTTTAATATTTCTTTCGTTTAGCTATACATATTTTACAGAATGTCCAGAGAACATGCACTCTCATTTCTACTGCATGTTCTCCAATTGCTCTGTGAACGATGAATGGCTAATTGAAAGAAATATTAAGTACAATTGAAACTCATTTAAGACTTAGGAGTATTGTTCTTTACATCACAGATAGAATTATGTGCTTTGCATTTAAGCATTTATAAGCATTGTCCCACTTTTAAAAATAATCATTAACTCTCTAATCTCTAAGAATGTTTTAAGATCGAGTTAATATTGCAGAAACATTGATAATTTGAGCAGAAGTAATTTGATAAAACAAAACAGAAATAAGAGGAAAGAGAAATAACACTTAAATGCTAAAAAGGGACTAAGGCCATAATCTCACAAGGTTGAGGAGAATTTAATGAGAATAGGGAGGTTGGTAGATAGGAAATCAGCTAATATTAGTTCTGGGACAAACTGTTCACACATCTTCAATTTTTTCGTGAGTGAATGGTGAGGATGATTTTAAAAGACAGTGAATAGAACAGTGCAAAAATTCTGCATTGCATTTTCCCCTTTATTAGAGAATGATTATGAGATTACTCCACATTGATGAGTTGACCATGGAATGTTGATCTACTGACCCACTAAAATTGAATGGAGTTAAAATGATCATGGGTAGATTAAATCACACTAACTTTTGCAGGTCTATTTAATGGATTATAAAAGCTGAATGCAACTAATAATCCAAGATGAAATAAAATGTCTTGCTCTTTTTCACACAGCGATTTTATTTCAACTATTTTTCTTAGACTTTCTTTCACTTGTGCACATTTATTTTGGGAAATAAGTAAAGTAGAAGGTATTTCCCCCACCCCACCCCCACCCCAGAAAATACAGGTAGTCCTTGACTTACAATCACGAGTAAATCAAGATTTGCCCCATTTTATGACATTTCTTGCCACAGTTGTTAAATGAATCTGCTGTTGTTAAGTTAGTTACATGGTTGTTAAGTGAATCTGGGTTCCCCCATTAAATTTGTTTGTCAGAACATCGCAAAATGGGATCACATGACCCCAGGACACTGCAATGGTCATAAATATAAGTCAGTTGCCATGGATCCAAATTTTGATCACATCACTTTGGGGAGGTTGCAACAGTCATAAGTGTGAAAATGGTCACGGGTCACTTTTTTCAGCACCGTTATAACTTTGAATGAATGATTGTAAGTCGGGGACTACCTGTATTTTTCTTCCAATGATTATCTGTGCAAAGAACACATTTATCTTGTTGAAATCCCAGCTTTAATCAAATAATGTTAGTCATGGTAGTAAATCATGAAGTAGCCTAATTCCATCTAAATTTTAGAAAAATGATTCAGTTAAAAGATAACTTTATATAATTAGAAGATATCTCTATTGGTTTTCACAATCATATTTGAGGAATCAAGCAAGCACGAACACAATTAATCAGTAATTCTTTGCATGCACTTGAGAAATCCATTCTCTGATAGTTTTATCACTTCTGACCACACGTTGTGTGATTTGCTAAATAAAGGAATAGGGGAGAAAAAAAATGAAAAACAGTTTCCAACATTTGCCACATATGAATCCTTTCGCATTATCTACCATGTTTATTATTATTATTATTTTGCTATATAGATATACTATAGAGGATTTAAGAGTTTAGGATTTAGAATTTAGAGGATTCTGAGCTGGGATCTTAGCCAGGATTTTAAACATTTTAACTAACAAACTTAAAATGACATGGGAAAACACCCAAGATTTTAACTTTTTTATATACTATATACTGTATATTCTGTGTAATAACTACTCGACATGAGCTCCAGAAAAAGCTCAATCCAGTCAAGAATTCAAACAAAGAATTCAAAAAATAAGAATCAATTTTCCCTTACCTAGGAAAAAGTGAAGAAGATGCAAATGTTTAATTTTTAGTATGAAATTTGCAAGCACAGATTAAGTTTGCCAGATTTCATGGACAGAGAAAAGAACACAGTGGTTTTCCAAGTGATGTGTCAAGCCTGAATTTGATTGAGGTGTGGGATTGTTTGTTTCCTTGGGTACTCTGATATGAATTCAGTTTGACACAGTTTGGAGCTGAAGGGGGGAGAGCCAAGGAGGTTAGAGCCTTCAGCCAAAACAACATAGCTAGCTGATGAGTCAAGTACATTCCAGTATCTGGCTGGCCAGAGGAGGAGGAGAGAAGTCACCAAGCAACCAGCTCTCATCTTGGTTGGCCAATGTGACAGTTTGTTTTGGAAAATTGAGAAACTATTGCTTATATTTGGGTAGAAAGTGCAGGAACTTTTAGTCCTGGCTTTCCACCAGTTGTGCCAAGATGATGTATCTAAATAAATTTGTTCTTTGAGGAAACAGAATGCCTCAGAGTTTGATTTGTAATGGGTGCATTACTTGGAACCTGACATTATGCTTGTTTAATATCTGATTATCTTTAATATACTTCTGGGATAGAATGTGCTTTTAATTTTCCTCTGATCATAGCCCCCTTGCCTTCAATAGTTTTTCTTACTAACAGATACATTGGTGGGGCTTTGTCCAAGGATAAAATGTTCATAAGCAGTAATGTTAATACTTTTTGGAAGTATTGAAATTGATATTAATTGGAGCTTGATGTAGCGTTGTAATGGATAAACCCATTGTCTCTGCCAATGTTGACTCAGCCTTCCATCCTTCTGAGGTAGGTAAAATGAGGACCCGGTTTGTGGGGGCAATAAGCTGACTTTATATAAAATAGAACACCGCTTAGGGGGGCCAAAAAGCCCTACTAAGCAGGTATATACAAAAGTATGAAGGCTATTGCTTAATGCATTGTAAGCCGCCCTGAGTCTCCGGAGAAGGGCGGCATATAAATTGAACTAATAAATAAATAAATAAATAAATAAATAAATAAATAAATGTGCTGTATAGAATTTCCTATCATGACATGTAGATGGGATCATCAACTTGGACAGATGTATAAGTTTAGATAAATAAATGAGGGGTAAAAGAAATCAGAGTGTTGGGCCCAGATGAAAGAGATTCGGTCCAACTCCAATCTCAATCATGGAAGGTGACTTTGGCCCAGCCATTCTCTTCCAAACTAGTTTACATTATAGGACTCTTTGGAGGAAATTGCTGTATACAATTCCTTAGACTCCTGGAGGAAAGGCAGGATATAAACCTAAATTAGGAAAGCTTACTTTTCATCAAATAAATTAGCCACTAGTTCTGGTAGCCCATTTCATCTTCAGGAAAAGATACTGGCTGACAGAGAGACCACAGGAGAAGTAGTAACACTATAGGTCTCTCTCCACTTTTCAGGAAATTTAATTGTTTTTGTCAGTGATATCAAAATTATTTATTTATTTATCTATCAAACTTGTATGCTGCTCATCTCACCAAAGGCAACTTTAGGCGGCTAACGGGGAGGGCTTATTGCAAGCCTCTCACTAATTATTCCCCATGCACTGAGTCCAATATCTCTTCTCCTTTAGTAAATGAGTAAATATCTTTGTGCGCCGGTTATAGCTGTTGCAATATTGTCATTTGTAGTGCTGAAAAAAGCAGATCAGGATTGAAGCTTTGTAGAGGCCAGAAAAATAAAATGGAACAGACTGAGACAAATCTGCTCTTCTAAATGAAAATCTGTTCCTAACGTTCCAATCTGCTTGAGGAACTGGGCTTCAGTTGAATCTGGTGAACAGACTTGCTTATTTATTCTGAAAAGTAAATATGCTACTTTCTGAAGTATGTTCTGAAAACTGTGGAAAGAAATTTGTGTTTGCTTCCAGTTTCCAGGAAAAAAAAAAACACATAACAAACAATGGGTTCACTTAACAACTAAGGAATTTGCTTAATGACCATGCTATTCACTTTACACTTTTGCTTAACTTTTGCTTAACGACCATTGCAAAAAAATCATGCAAAATCACAGGATAACCTGCTTAAGGGCTGTCACAACTTTTGACTGTAATTGTGGGCTCAATTACAGTCATAAATTAAGGATTACCTGTAAAATGATTCAATTCAATTTTTATGGCATTAATCTTTTCATCATATAACTTCACTATTGCTTAAAATTGCAATCAGGTTCAAACACTACAGAAACACAAAAGAGATGGAGAAAATTTAGATTTATTTGCTTTCATTTGGGCCAACTGGGCTTTTGCAGCTCAACACTATTAGCTCTGTTCAATATACTTCTATTTCATTCTGATTCAAGCAATCAAGTTTCTTGATTTGATGTGGGCTATCACTCTAAAAATGCATATTTCTTAAATATGTAGATGACATTTACCACTGTTTGATTTAAAATAGAAACTTCAGTGACTCATAATGTGGTCTTGAAAATAAGAGCATATTAAAAAATACCAAGTTGCTTAATTTAGGTTTAAATTCTTCTGGGAAAAGGCCCTCTGGGAGTAGAAAATTCTTTGGTGAGTACTATTTTTAAAGGAATAATGCCAACCTGCATTATAAGGAACCATGCTTTATAAGAAAGACAGACATGATTGACAGCATAATATGTATTTTTATTTGATGAAAGTCTTAACTAAAAAGACAGAGAGATTACGTGAATGCATTTTTCCAGTACCTAGAAATATTCTTTTTCATCAAATATTTGATTCAGAGATTTGGACATTTCAACTGCAGTTTCATCCTCTGAAAGAATTTTAAAGAAACTAAACCTCATGAAATGTGACGCAGTATGTAGATTGGATTTATTGAAGTCATTTTACTCAACAAAACTTCAAATATACACAAAATAACATAATAATAATAACAACAATAACAACAACAATTGTTCAGCAGCGACATCAGAATGAACTTTGGACTTGAAAAATGTGCCATATTATCCATGCAGCAAGGAAAAATGGAAAAAATAGAAGGAACAGAACTGGGAAATGGAAGCATCGTGAAAGCATTAGCAAAGGATGAGAGTTACAAATACTTAGGCATATTGGAAGCAGATAACAACTTGAATGGAAATGTCAAAGAGTCAATGCAAAAGGAATACATCAGGAGGATCCGCAAAATATTAAAATCAAAACTGAATGCTGGAAACATAATTAAAGCCATTAATACATGGGCAGTTCTAGTGATACGCTACCTAACTGAAATCATCAACTGGACTTTGGCTGAACTGGAAAATTTGGACCGGAAAATGCATAAACTTTTGAATATGTACCACACTTTGCATCCATGAAGTGATGTCGGCAGGATGTACCTGCCAAGAAGAATAGGAGGCAGAGGGCTATTTCAAGTCCATCAAACTGTAGAAGAAGAAAAGTGAAGTTTGAATGACTATGTGAACCAAAGTACAGAAAAATTGCTGCAGGCTGTGAAAATGGAGAACATTATTAAAACAACAGAAACAAAGGCAGAATATAAGGAAAACAGCTAGATGACAGATTAAATGGATGGCAAACCAAAGCTTTGCATGGACAGCACTTGAAAAACATTGAAGGAAAATGTGATAACAACTTGATATGGGCATGGCTTAAAATGGGAACCATCAAGAAAGAAATGGAAGGTTTAATGCTTACTGCTCAAGAACAAGCACTACAAACTAATGCCATGAAAGCGAAGATACAAAAATCCACTGACAATGCAAACTGCCGACTTTGCAATGACAAAATTGAAACTGTTTCACATTTAATATGTGAGTGCAGTAAAATTGTGCAAATTAATTACAAAGGTAGACATGACTGAGTTGCTAAACTAATCCACTGGTCATTATGTAAAAAATATGACTTATCTGTATCCGAAAAGTCATGGGAACACAAAGTGGAAAAAGTTGTCAAAAATGAGAAGGTGAAGATCTTGTGGGACTTTCAAATACAGATGGATCGTCATTTAGAACACAGCATGCCAGGTATCACAGTTGTCGAAAACCGAAGCATACAATTTATTGATATCGCTGTATCAGGAGACACCAGAGTCAAAGGAAAAGAACTAGAAAAAATCATGAAATATCACGATCTGGCCATCGAAACTATGCGATTATGGATGAAACATGTGACAGTGATATCCATTGTCATTGGGGCGCTTGGCACCATGTCCAAGAATTTTACAAAATACATCAAGAAATTGCAGCTTCCTGCAATAACACCAGTGGAACTGCAAAAAAAAACAAAAAACGGCACTACTCGGAACATCATACATTTGAAGAAGATACTTGGCTGATACCTAGGATGCTAGCAGCAATCCATATCAACCATCAGTCAATAATATTTGTGATACATTTTTAAATGTTGACTGAGTTTCATGTTTAATGAATAAACATAAAATAATGACAGCCATCCTCTGCTACTTACAAGTAGACAGTATCAATTTACCATATTTTTCGGAGTATAAAATGCACCTTTTTACCCCCCAAAAGGGGTGAAAATTTAGGTGCATCTTATACATCGAATGTAGCCCTGCCCACCCACTGGCCCCCACCCTTTGGCCTGTGCCTTGCAGCAGTTACCTCCTTGCAAGCAAACAGCCAAAAAAAAAAAAAAAACAGCTCCTTTCAGCTTCACCATAGGCTAATTAGCACAAGTTGATTAGATTGACCTCCTGACTCTCAGCTGATTTGCTCTCAGCTGTTTGTCTCAGGGCTCTGCTCCTTGGTGCAAAAGTGCAGGAGCAGATTTCCCCCCCCCTTGTGCTAATCAAGCTATGCTGAAAAACGAAACTGAAAGTAAAGCAGGCTGTTTGCTGCAATGTGGCAAAATGAGGCAGAAGGAGATTTCTTTTTCTTTTTCCTCACCAAAAAAGGTAGGTGCAAACAATGGGAAATTTAGGGCAAAAGAGGAGAGTTCAAGATTTTAAAACACAAAAGAAAAAAGGCAAAAATAAAAATGGGAAGGGAGAAAAAGAAATGAAAGAGAAAGATGTTATACATATTTAGAATTGAAATATGAATAGTAGTAAGAAATAAATGGGAAATCATGATTGTAAAAATGAAATGAATAATAATTGGAATATTTTTCTATATGGGCAAAACTTTGGGTTATTGGGAGAGTTTAAGATGTGAAAATGAGTAAGGGAAAGCTCTATTTAACTAGGGAATTTTAATAATTGAGATACTATTAATTGTATATTGTGTTGAAAGCAGAAATGGTTAAGTTGTGGTTTGGAGGAATATATGGGGGAAATTATTTGGTTTATTAATATTGGTAAATATAATTAATTGATTTGTAAGAAATTGGATTGCATGGAAATAATTGGAATACCCAGCCTCCAGAGCCTCTCTAGAGTCTCTGGAGGCTGGGGACAGCAAAAAAGTCACTTCCTGTCACACTGGGAGTTGGGAAATGGGCCCTTTCAGGCCTCTGGAGGGCCTCCGAGAGAGTGAGAAAGGCTGTTTTCGCCCTCCACAGATGCATAGAGAGGATCTGGAACTAGGTAAGAAAGAAAAACGGGCCTCCCCCCCCGGGCCCTCCAGAGGCAGGAAACAGCCTGTTTCCCTATTCTGGTGGGCCCAGAAGGCCCGAAAATCAGCTGGCCGGCGCGCGCATGCACGCCAGAGCTGAGCTGGCATGCCCACTGATATGGCTATGTGTGCCACCTGTGGCACGTGTGCCATAGGTTCGTCATCACGGGCATAGGGTTTGACTTCAGGTTAGGGTACATCCTACGACTCCATAATAAAGACTATATATTTAGCAACTCTGTTTCATACTTACAGAGGCTCACTCAGAGGAAACCCACTATTATTAGAGAAGGTGATTCTTGGCGAGTAAGACTCTAACTTGAGCTATTGATTATTGAAGCAGCTCTTTGTAACTTTAACAAGAACATGGATAAATATAAGGTAGAGATATGTAAGAGATATAGGTAAGATAAAATCATGCCTGTGTTTACCTCATTGCCCCTTTTAGTTAGTAGGTTCTGAAATATTGTCGGTCCATACCGCTGAAGTAACACTTCCAACATTTGTTAACTTTTTATTTTTATTCAAACTGACCCAATTCAGTTCCCATGAAGCATTCACAAATTATTGTAAGTGCTGAGGTTGTGCATGGTTTGCAAAATTATGAAAGAGTGCTTTGTTATAGCGCCCACTTCTTGAAAGCGTGCAAGCCTGAAAAGAAGTTGTTTGACATTTTTATCTACTATCAAGTCCTGGGATACACAGATGTTGTTGTTTGATGGTGTTAAAAATATTGTTGCAGGATGTAAGCTGTCCCAAGTAAACCTGCCTTTTGCAATTAATTATTAATAATTTTGTTTGTTTAATTTTATTGGATGTCCAATTCCTGTATTCCTTTGTGTGGACACTCCAGAGCTGAAATTACTATATTCTACAAACAATCCATTTTTACTTCCAAATTTGACAATCTGTAATGAATTAAATGAAAAATTGTTGAATGAGGTGGCCTCAGATAATCCAACTATGATCCAGTTCTGTGTATCCATTCTCCATAGAGAGATAAAGGAACCCAAAGTATGAAAATATAATTGTAATACTGATTAATATTATGATTTCCCATCTTGCTTCTTAAAGGTGTCCTAGGAATGCATCTTTGTTTATGGAGCTGCACCCTATTCTTGTTGGACTTAGTTGCCTATGATATCTACCCTCCACAAAATGAGAATATTATTCATCCATCATCCCCTATGAATAATCTTTATTGAGTTCTGAAGGTGGTCTAAAGATTCATAAGGCACAAGTGTAGATTTAGAAATTAGGTTGTCTTCATCTGATTAAATTCAATCTGATTTATGTGAGGAAGGGGGAATGATCCTGGAAAATGTGATATGCCTGTTTGTTTGATTGATCCTTCCTTTAATTTATTTCAAAAAGGAATGTTGATTTATTCACTTGAAACATATACCAAACACCTTGAAATGTCTTTGGTTTTTCCTCAGACTTGTGATCATATGCTATTATTTTTCATGCTGATGGTTTCCCTGTCCTTTCTTTACCCCAAGGGAGATTAAAATAATAATAATAATACAGTAAGTGAATGAAAAGTTTAGGAAATAGTTCAACCCACAACCCATGGATTACAATCTAAAAGTTACTGATCATCGTATTTTAAAAAATGGAGTTTCTGCACCTGGCTAGCAGCATAATAGTTGCAGAATCAGTCTCATAAACCAGGAAAATTATTATGACTTTTGGGGTTAATTTCTGAGGGTTTTTTTAAAGTTGTATGAATGAGTCACAGCGTATCATTCCTAGAAGAAACTAACTTTGTAAGTGATCAATTCTTATAGATATGCCAACTCAAAATTCTGCTGGCAATGGGCGATAAAGAAGTAGAAAATATAAATAAATTAATTTTAAAAATTAGTTTTTGAAATTGTTTATTTGTAACTTGGATTTGGGGACAAAGGTTTTCATGGCTATTTATTGGTGAATTGACTTTCAAGTAATGCTATTTGTTAGTGATAAAGTAATGCCATTTATTGATGAAATGTCTTTCAAAAATGTTGTATGAGATAAGAATGCAGAACTGTTTCTCATGTGGGGGACTATTGGAGGAAAATGGATATTTCATAAATTGCAGAATTAAAGAATATGGAAGAAACACCAAGCTTAAAACCATAGGACAGTTCGTCTTGACCGAGCACTGATAACAAAATTGACCTGGAGTTTGTCACCATCCTGGCAAAATGTAACAGACGTTTTCCCAGAATTGCTAGCATGGGAACAGAAACGTGTAACTAATCAGCACTGAGGATTCAAAAACATACAAATAATGAAAATATGGAAAAATCGTCTGTGTGGCTGCCAGTGATTGATTGGCTGCACTCTGCTCCTTTGAACGCAAGCAGTATATAAAAATATAGAGCAGGGGGTGACCAACCTTGGCAACTTTAAGATTTGTGGAGCTTGGATGACTGGAGAATTCTGGGAGTTGAAGTCCACAAGTCTTAAAGTTGTCAAGGCAGAATGCAGAGCCTTCTGCCAAGTTCAATTGCAGATCTGCTGTCAAGAAGGGAATAGAGCAGCAAGGCTACAAAACAGCCATGCATATTCATTGCCTCACCTGGTATTTCCCCTGAGTCATTTGATTAATTCTCTAAAAGACCTCTGATGAATCATTTTTGAAACTTGTAGGCCTTCCTTTCCTCGTCCTTGCTTTCTTTAACTAAGAATAAAGGCAGGGGAATCTTTAAAAGTACCTTTTGATTAATTTAAAGTTCTACTATCTCTCTTTCCAGCCAGTTTCATCTCCCTTCCCCACAGAAGCTGCTCAGGGCACTTTGATGGTTCTCCCATTGCATTAAAATGGACCTGTTTCTCAAATTGAATCTGCAGTCAATTCAAATTGCATCTTGTTCCCATTGAATCTTAGAACAGATCTTGCCTTATCTGTAGAAGGGGAAAAATTACTCTTTTAAAAAAATAAATTTTTAGCAGAGCTTTAAAAACAAACAAACACCAGATCAATAAAGAATGAGAGGAAGCTGCTGCAAATTCCTGTAAAAAAATCTCCATAAAACATGTCAAAATGTAATCTTACTACAGGTAGAGAATTCTGCAATCAACTCCGGGGCTGGTGCTAATTTAATTTTCAGCACAGGGCTACCTGTGTATTTTCTCCTCCGATAGTCCCATAAAACTCCAAATTATAATAATCAAGCTGTTCTGCATTCCAACATCTGACGTTGGGTGCAAGATGCACCCAACTGCAGGAACCAGCAATGAGGCATCAAGGTTAAGAATCAGATTCTTTTGCCTAGTTTAATTTCTGGCAAAACTGCTATCTGGATAACCGCTTCTTTTCCTGCAGCTCAAATTCACTCTCTCCTCTGCATCTACTACTGTAAAACAAATGGCATTGGAGAAGATCAAATGACAAGCAATCCCTGAGAAATGACCCTGATGGTGTTGGTAACTAGTAATTAGACTCTAGCATGTTCTGAATTAGCAATGAGTCCATTGATTCAGAAGTTCAGCCCAGGAAGCTAGTTACTCACTGACCTGAATGAAAAAGAGGCACTTTACTTCCAACATCCACTAATTATTTATAGGAAAATCAGATTAGACACTCTATTTTGTATCGAGTGCATTTTTCAAGGAGGGTGATGATAAAAACACTTTTTTCCTCCATTGTTATTTTCTGGAGTTCTGTTTTGATGGATGTTTTCTATACAGTGAGGTCAAATTAAATAATCCATTTAAGCACTGCATACAGTAATAAACAAGGAGGGTGGTGATGGAAAAGCTTATTATTTTGTTTTTTTTCCTAAATGCTGAATGCTCTTGCTAAGCAACACCAACCAGGTGCTGGAGTGGGGAATCATTGTGTGGGTGGACTCATTCCTCAGGAGACTGAAAGCCATTTTAAATGTGATGACAAAATCAGGAAAAAAATGAAATGAACGGTGTCCATGTTTCTCCTCTTGTCCTCAATTCTCTTATAGTTTCCCTTGTGGAAAGATTTACAAGTTCCTACAAAGAAGACAGCTCCCTCCATTACAGATTATGGATGACAAAATGTTGATCCTGTAGATCAGTGGCCCCCAACCTTTTGGGCACCAGGGATCGGTTCTATGGGAAGATATTTTTCTGCAGACTGGAGGGAGTGTGGTTTCACATGCAGCAGGGTTGAAATGTAAAATCTGTTACTACCAGTTCTGTGGGCGTGGCTTGGTGGTGGGGGGTAATGTGACTGGGTGGGCGTGGCCAACTTTTTTTTTTTAACTTTTCAAAGCATTTTTTCTAATGCTTTGAAAAGCCTCTGATGATCAGGCAACTCAGCTGGGATCGTCAGAGACTTTTCAAAGCATTTTTTTTACCACCTCTTCAGCGTTTGCAGGAAGAGTTTGCAGGAAAAAATGCTTTGAAAAGCCTCTGTGATCGCAGCTGAGCCGCATGATCATCAGAGGCTTTTTTTTTTTTTTTACTTTTAAAAGCATTTTTTTGTTGGAAGAGGTTGTAGAAAAAATTCTTTTAAAAGTAAAAAAAAAAGCCTCTGATGATTGTGTGGCTCAGCTGGGCATGGTGGGAGGGGCAGGGATTTTTGCTACCGGTTCTCTGAACCACCCGCCACCATCGCTACCGGATCGGGCGATCCAGTCCAAACCGGGAGCATTTCACCCCGACGTGCAGCTTACATCCCAAGGATGGGGCTTTACTTGTTTGCACAGACTAGTTTCTGGCATGCCATGGACCATAGCCGGTCCATGGAGTGGAGGTTAGGGATCCCTGCTGTAGATGCTGTTGACCTACAAGTCCTGGCATCCCATATTTCCTGTCCCAAAGTTAGAAGCTTGTGAGAGTTTTAGCAGACTTTCACCTGACAGCTACTGTACAGCTTCTTCACTGCCCAGATCTATGCTGAAATTTGATTTCAAAGATTGGAGAAAGAATTTCCCAAAGACTGTTTTGTCTATCACATAATAAATATTCCTGCTTCTGGCTTTTGGCCAGATCTTTAAGAACTTACTGCACATATTTCTACTAAAAAGGAATTCTTGAAACCAATAAATATTCTACTAAGGCAGTTTCTTAAATGTTCACCTTCAACGTATATTAGTGGCAACAGCACTAGAGGACAAGAAGATGATGAAAAGTATCTTTTTGGGCAATTGGTGATGCAAAATGTATGTAGAATTGCATTAAATCTGTTAGTGAATTCTAGCATAGGTCAGGAAAAAGCAACCCAACAAAGTTTAGGTCTGCTGCTCCCAAATTGGCTATACTGGGTAGATATGGGAGGGTGTATGAGTTCTGGGTAAATCTAGTAAAATTATTCCAGGTTTTTAACTGAGGAAGGCATAGTTACATTTTATTGATTTATTTAAATAATTTATATGTCTATACAACCCACAACAATGAATGAATGCTTACTGAAGTTCTAAAGTTGTGAAATTCTAAACTTGTTCTTTGGCACAGTGAAAAGATTTTTTTGGTATTTAAGGCAGTGAGGAGACAAGATTATTTAATAGGTCACTCAGGTTTTATCCATTGAGCATTGGCACTTATAAGATATTCTTAACAGATTGTTGAAAGGTAGTTTTTGAAGACCAAGGTCCTTCAGAAGTAGCAAAAGAAAGCCAAAAAAAAAAAATTGAATAAGAAAGCTAATATAATTCTGGCTGTGAAAAATCAACTTGAAGAAATCCCAACACAAGCTTCTGTCTTTGAAGAACCCAATGCTACCATGTTTTTCCAAAAATAAGACCTTGTCTTATATTTTTTTGAATCCCGAAATAAGTGCTTGACCTTATTTTTGGGGAGGTCTTATTATTTTGAGGCGCGTCGAGCGAGATGGGGCTCCTCTTGTCATCTTACCTTATTTCTAGCTCTGCATTTAAATATTTTCGGTGAGGGCTTATTTTCAGGGGAGGCTTTTATTATTATTATTATTATTATTTATTAGATTTCTATACCGCCCTACTCCCGAAGGACTCAGGGCGGTGCACAGCCAAACAGGCTTATTTTAGCGCATGTGCTCAAAAGCCCGATTGGGCTTATTATCAGGGGATGTCTTATTTTTGGGAAAACAGAGTATTTACTGCACAACTTTATTTATTTTATTTATTTATTTGTCAAGAATGTATTAGGTAATAAGTATAAACATGGATTGGATACGTAAAATAGATACAAATAGAGGAAACATTAGGACAGGGACGGTAGGCACGCTGGTGCTCTTATGCACACCCCTTACAGACCTTTTAGGAATGGGGTGAGGTCAACAGTAGACAGTCTTAGGTTAAAATTTTGGGGGTTTGGGGATGAAACTACAGAGTCAAGTAGTGCATTCCAGGCATTGACCACTCTGTTGCTGAAGTCGTATTTTCTGCAATTGAGTTTTGAGCGGTTCATTTTAAGTTTGTATTTATTGTGCACTTGTGTATTGTTGTGGTTGAAGCTGAAGTAGTCATTGACAGGTAGGACATTGTAGCAGATAATTTTATGAGCTACGCTTAGGTCATACCAAAGGCGGCGTAGTTCTAAGTTTCTAAGCCCAGAATTTCAAGTCTGGTGGCATAAGCACATTGCACAACCTGTCATAATCCCTTCTTGGGCAGAATGTTTATATCTGGATTTTTAAAATAGCTACAAAGCACTTTCCTTACAAGGGTAAGGACTCTTAAAAGTTTAGCTAATACTTTAAACCTCTGAAATCCCCTCCAGCCAGGGAATATTAAATGATCGATTGATTCTTGAGTTCTCTTGTACGCCAGAAAGGCATCAATATGAGCAGTGGAACAAACATAAAAAATGTCCTATTATCAAATTAAATTAGCCAACATACAAAAGTTACTTTTGGAGAGTGTAAACTGAAGAGAGTAATTGGAACAAATCCCTCCACATTCTTATCCTGGACGGGAAGGCTGACAAGGGCAATCAGTCTCTGAAACCTATTTTTTACATCCTGCAATTTACCTTAACAACTTTTATATTTCCTGGCGAATGTCAATCCCTATCAAAGCGTGCTTTCAGATGTATTTATTTATATGTCTAGCCTATTTTTCTTTTAGAAAGCTGTCAGGGCAATCTCCTTCATTTAACACTGTGAAATTCAGGTGAGAAATAGTGAGACACAGATAAATAGGTGGAGCTGGGAGACAGATATTGTTTCAGATTTACTCAGTGATGTCTATAGTTGAGTAGCTGATTCCTCAAGGAAAATACTTTTTCTCGCCTTTACAAATGTTGAATATTTCCATCATCAGGACATGTATGATATAATCAAGTTAGCAGACACCTATGCTTATACCTATGACCATCACATTATTTACTCTTGAAGTATGGTATGTTATGCAGAACACAGAAAAGGATTTCAGAATAAAAAATCAGAGAAAGTAAAGAAAAGAAACATCACTATTATATTTACCTCATTCATTATATCTCTCCAGATCCTTCTATTCTTGCAAGCCGTTTTTATTTACACCAGATCCATGTAGCACTTCATACATTGCCTTTTGTTCTTTAAGCTTCTCAGTTTTTTATTCCAGAATCTCATCAATTCCATCCAAGCATAAACTTCTGAAGTCTTTCATTTGACTGTTCCACTCTTCTTTCACAAATTTAGTTTGCAGTTTAATCCTCATTCATTGTATCTATATGACTAAATCAACTCAAAGTATTTCATATTGGTCATGTCTTCTGCATTGAATCCACATTTATTATCTATCCATTCATTCTTGACCTTGTAACTCAGTGGTTCTCAACTAGTGGTAAGCGAACCCCTTTGGGGCCACCATGTCGTCATGAGGGCCTACAAAGTCTTGAAGAAATGTTTTGATTTAAATCTCGAGTTAAGTCTTGGGGATCTGTAGCCATGGTCCATGGCCACATATGGTATTTAATGGTGAAGAAGAGGTTGAGAACCACTGCTATAACTTATTTACCACAAAGTTAAGTACTCAACTCCTATTACATTCAATTTACATTTCTCCCGACAAACTCGCTTCCATGTAAACCAACAGGCAGCCATGTTACATGCAACCCCAAACAAAAGAGTAGTGTTGTGGCCCATCAGCAGCCTGTGCAGCTAGTAGCTGATTCCGACAGCGAGGAGGTTGGTGTGATGCTGTGCCAGCAGCCTGTGCAGCTGGCACTCGAGACAGACAATGAGGAGGCAGGAGAAGATGTGCCAGAGGCGGGGATTCCGCCAGGGCCTTCAGAACCTCCAGAAGCTCCCTTAAGTGAAGAGGACAAAGAGGAGGAGCCTCTTCTCGATGCAAGGGTGCGCAGAGCTGCCAAAAGGCAGGAGTGGCTCCTCAGGAAGAGGTCTCCTCGAGAGTAAGGCTTGGGGCTAATTGACTACTCCCTTAGCCTATTTAAGGAGGAATGCCGACTGAAGCAATTTGCAGAGAACAACTTCATTCACATACCTTCGTGTCTTGTCTTGCTTATCTTATCAGCTTCCTGCAAATTGCTTCTGGGCATTCTGCCAACCATAGTAAGCTTTCAGTATTATTCTTTGAATTCTTGGTGGCTGTTAATGCAGTTAATTAACAGCCGTTGTTGTAAAAACCTGATTTATTTAGTAAACTAAGGTTTGAATGGACTTTGTGTGTGCTGCGTTCTTTGGGGTCCATAGCTGGGGCAGAACAAGTAGTTTACATTGTAAAATAATGTAAAACAAGAGTTTGTGCTTTCTTAATAAAATATTATGCTTGCCTGCTGATAAAACTGTTGAAAAATTAAATGGTTAATGAGTCAGTTAAAAATGTGAACATCATCAGCATACGATAAATAATGATTAGTTTCTCTTGACTTCAGGATAACAATGATGTCATCTCTTTGCCTAATAATTTACTATATTTTCTATGGAAATAAGATGAGAATTCATTTATTAAAATTGTTACAATACAATACTGAAGAGGTTTTACTTATATAACTCTTTGCAACCATCAATTTTTGTTTGAATATACAATTATCAAAGTGACATCTTCTCAATAATTTTGATTCAAACTCAGGGAGCAATCCTTTTGTCCTAGGAACATCAAAACTTTGAAAAATACTATTGATAAACAATTTGAACATCCCAGCCTTGACTTGAAGAGCACATTTGTAATATACAACTTGCTTCATTTTTTACTTGTCAATTTTTTCACTTGCTGTTTTAATCTTATTTTTTTGGAAGCCGCACACAGGTTTATAAACAAAACAAAATGACAATAAGGTCCATTGTGGATTGGTACTTATTCAGTATTACAGAGTAATCCTATGAATGTTTATGTGAAAGTAAATCACATGCTGTTTATTATGTGCATTTTTGGATTGTAAGCTTAAGCTACAAGATTTTTCAGACAACCTTATATTGACGATATAAAAAAGAAAACCTTTATAGGAGGAGAGGCCTCCTCAGGGTACCGTCGGCCAGACAATGTCGGCTGGCGACCCCCAGGGGGAGAGCCTTCTCTGTGGTGGCACCTGCCCTCTGGAACGACCTACCCTCAGAGATACGCACGATACCAGACCTTTTCGTCGGGCCCTGAAAACACATCTATTTCATCTAGCTGGGCTGGCTTGATCCCATCCTTTCGATTTTAATTTGAAATTGGTTTAACTGGGTTGTTTTAAATTGAGGGCCGAAATTATTTAATGTCTTTTAAATTGTTTTAAAATTTTATATGTTATGTTTTATCTTGGCTGTTCACCGCCCTGAGTCCTGTTGGAGAAGGGCGGTATAAAAATCAAATAAAATTAATAAAATAAAATAAAAATAAATAAATAATCCATGCAAAACCTGCCTTTCTGAATGATTATTCTTTTCTATTTACCATAATATGTAATTTGATGGTATGCTGTATTTATGCCTATATAAAGCACATATATGCAGCAGCTTATTAGTATAAAACATAATTTATATTTATTTTTGGTTAGAAAATCCTGGCCTTGCTATCTATTATTCTAGAGAGATGTTGTCTATATTCTTCAGAGCTTCAAAAATTTCAGTGAATTGAAAGTTTGATGACAAAAAGGGGCAGTTATGAAATATGTGATGTGGGACCATAAAATTTACATTTAATTAATTCAATGTTAATTAAATTTATAAGTGCAGTTAAAGGTAGATCGATCCTGGCCCCACCCATATCTTTGTTTTGACCTCACTGCATTTTGGAACCTGACATTTGCATAACATCCAAACACAACGAGCGGGTCTGACACTGAAAAAGGTTGGCCACTCTAAAATCCTTCTCTTCCTCCTCATCAAACAGTTTTGATATTTTTTTTTAAAAATGTCTCTTTTACTCGGGCATATGCTGCTAGTGCTCTGGAGGTCATAGCAATGATTTCCAAGCAATGAGTATCCAAAGGTTATATGAATGAATGACTTAGCAGCTCGGTGGTAGACAGTGTGGTTTAATTTTCTTCCTTCAGTGTATTAGACATAAAACTCATCAATGGAACAGTGGGCAGTGATGATCTTTGCTTGCTTCCTTGTTCTGGTTCCACTAAAGTCTTTTATGTCGCAGTGACCATTCAGAGAAAGCCCTGGTCATAATTACTAAACCAATAACTGAGGCATATACCCAGTCGAGCAGAGCAAAGAGCATGCTGGTGGGGTAAAGGAGGAGTTCTGAATCTGCATTGGTACCTATTATGACAGAGAGGAAGAATCAATCAAACAGAAAGCAGGCGGGCATTACTCCTGGATTTAAATACTTGGCCTCCAAAGCGGGAGGTGTGGTCTATTTGGTTTCATCACTTCAACCACAAGAAAAGTGGGGTTGGTTTTTGTTTTTTTTAGCAGAAAGTTACTCCACACATCAAACTCAAGGCTTCCTGTAATCTGCTTACTCCTCAAAAAATCAGAGTTGAGTTAGAGTCAAATTTCAACGACAAGGAGAAAGCAATGTGGACTATAAATATGGTATAATGAGGCAGAAAAACCAAATTGATACAGTGGAACCTTGCGTGATATTAGGTGTGGTGGTGTGTGAACACTTTTCTTATCACAGTGAGATATATTTCTTCTCTCTCCAATGTGATTCTCCTTGTTTAGGACACTTGACCACAATACATGACTCTGGCAAAAATAGAATTTTCTCAATATTGATATTACACCCTGACAAAAGTGTTTATCCATTGTGGAACAGTTTCCATTCTAAGGCCCTCTTTTAAAAGAGGCCAAATGACAGTATATCACATTTGTATGAGAGAGGTTGCAAAAACATTCATAGAGTGTTACTAAAATTAAATTGGTTACATTGAAGGCATAAACCATAAAGGCAACTGGACTTTACAGGATTGTAGTAAAGCATAATTCAATTTTAATTGATTGGTCTCAGTCTTGCACAAATATTTTTTATTGGTTTAGATTTCTTCATTTATTTATTTGGTATTAGTTTATAATAATGGCTCAATAATCTCTTCCTTTAGGAACTAAGAATGATGTCATGTAATTTGAATATTACCATTTAGAAAGGCTTTTTTATGCATGAGAAGAGGAAACTACCGGTAGGCAAAGCATAGTAGTTTTACCATTGTTAATGTCATTGTTATTATTATCTCTAGCTTACATACAGGGAGATGGCTCCCTACAGTGAAGAATTTTCATTTTTCTTTCAAGACGGATTTGAGACTATAACCACAAAGAGGACAAGCATTAAATGAGCTAGCACATCCATCCCATTGGCCTTCTTTGAATGGAGTTGGAAATCTTTGCATGCTAAAATGTATAAACTTTTGCTGAGATTTGAAAGGGAAGAACAATTTAAAGAGTGCATGATAAAATTTTGGTAACAATACAGTATACAGAAGGACCAATGGGAGACAATGCGATTAAAAGGACTGAAATTCACGTGGGGTTACACTTTGAAAGAGAACTTTTATACAATGATGAGCCAGTTGTATGTCATACCAGATAAATTATCTAAGATGTATAACAGGCACTTCTAATCACTGTTATAAATCTGGTTATTTTTACCATGCATTGTGGATAAAAAAAATGGAAAAACAGATAGAGATAGAGAGATGGATGGATGATAGATAGATAGATAGATAGATAGATAGATAGATAGATAGATAGACAGACAGACAGACATATAAGTATAAAAATATTAATGATTAATATTCAGATGAAACCTGCATTGTTTTTATTGGGATTTATGGAAATCCAATTGGAAAAGAGTTATGGAAGATTGGTTTTGTATATGATAACTGAAGCAAACTATTATATGCACAAAGATGGAAAAATGCTGAAATATCCATAATGGAGGAATGGATCATGAGGGCAAAAGAATTAGCAGAAATGGCAAAATTGGCCTATTTGATCAGAGGTAAGGCAACAAGTGTTTTCATTAAAGACTGAATACTTCTTACAGAGACTTGATGAAAACAAAAATATATATGGATTTGCTGATTAAAAAGAGATAAATATGGGAAGAATAAAAATTATGTAGGTTTCAAGAGGGAGGAGAGACAATATGTAATACTGTAAGGAAGATTGAACGTACACCCACACACACACATATTTGCACTACTTTTCACTTTTTTCTTAACCTTGCTTATTTTGAATTTATATTTACTGACAAAAAAATAAAGGGAGACTAGTATAGATCTATTTCAAGCTATTTAGCTCTCATCAGCTAGCCATACCCTTCTGGGATTTATTAAATGTTTTTCATTTATTTTCACTTATTTCATGTTTATATTTTATTTAAACATTATTAAATGCTTAAATACAAATAATAAAACATTATTAAATAACATTCAATGATAATTATGTACATAAATATATACGTACATACATACATACGTGCGTGCATATGTGTGTGTGTGTGAAGGAAATCTTTAGCAGTCAGATATTTCTGAATTACAGCTTTCAGCTTGAAAGCTTTAATGTAGACAGCTGTAATGGCACAGTATTTGGAAGCTGTAGACTGTGCACATAAGATACAAAACCATAGAGAACACCTGTAGAAGTCAGATGGATTCTATCTGTGCAAAACAACCAACCATCAATTGGAGCAACAAGACACAGCTTTCACTTTGTCAAGTAGCACAGAAGAGGTGCTTCAGTCTTTGAAGTTCCACATACACATAGATAGAGAAGTATAGGGATAAACCTTGATATTTTCTGCTCGTCTGGAATTCTATACTTAACTTTGGGCATGCTAATAGATCACTTCTCTTTTTATGAGGGTTGCTGCTAATATCGGTTACTTTCAACTCCAGAAGCAAGAAGGATATTTGCTGTTATAGAGAAGTGTCCCACAGGAGAAGCCATTTTGAAAGCTGTGTGGCAAAATCAATACAGGGAAAGGTTGAGGTTAAACAAAGGAGATTATATTACACTTGAATTCTCTTAAAAATGTCTTATCTGCGGTGAGCCTTGAATTTTAAAAGAAGCAGCAGAGCTCTTCTCAAAAAGGAAAATGAAGGAATTCAGATTGTGTTTGTGAAATGCTACATTTCTGTCTCATCTAATTGCACATTGTTGGATGCAGGCAAATGGCAGTGGTGCTGGAGGCATTGTATAGTTTCTGCAAAACAGATTAAATCTCATCTGCTGTCCTTCAGATCTTTGGTGCTTAAACTCTTATTGCTTCAGCTGGCATGGCTAATATGGCTAATGGCATGGGACTGAGGGAATTGCCACCCAAAACCTATGGAACTCATCATGTTGTTTTCCCTTGAATTAGACTCGGAACTGTTTACAGAAAACAAGATTTTTAGTTGAGTTAAAATGCCTATGATTTGTCCTCCCCCTGGTAATTGAGTAAATTACGGGCCTAGATACTGTAGATGGATAGGCGGCTGCACATTGTCACAGAAGTCTAAGGAAGCATGGCAAATGACAGTTAAAAAAATGGAAGTGGAACAGCTTGCCTTCAGAAGCTGTGGATACTGCATCACTGGAGGTTTTTTTAAAGAAGAGACTGGGCAGCCACTTGTCTGAAAGGGTAGAGAGTCTGCTTGAGCAGGGGGTTGGACTAGAAGACCTCCAAGATCCCTTCCAGTTTTATTCTGATTGGTGAAATGAGGTTGTCTAGAACTATATGTTTGAAAGATGCTATTTGAGAGATAAAACAGAATAGCTACTGAATGGAAGCCAATGTATAGAATGCATACAATAGCAAAATACACTGTCTTCCTGTCTTTGATCACACATACTCTAAATATATAATATATACCAGAGAGAGAGATGTGATGAGTATGTGAGTCTCTGTTACTCTTTCTCTCTGTCTTTCTCTCTCTCTCTCTTTCTCTTTTTTCTCTCTGTCTCTGTCTCTCTCTCTCTGTGTGTGTGTGTGTGTGTGTGTTAGGTGAAAGCCAGTGCCATGTAGTAGACCAGGAGCAAGATACCCAGATTCTATTCTGCTTTGGGAAGGAGACCAACATTATGTATTAGACACGGGTAATGCAAAGCAAGCACATTCTACAGCCAAGTGGGACAAAAAATGTACCACAGTAACCACACATAGATACAGACATATGTCTATAAACATTTATTGACTATATGTCTCAATATACTGTGCATACCTCCAAGTTTTTATTCACTTATCACATTTGTAGGCTGCCAAATCTTCATGATTCAGAGCAGGTTACGGAATATTAAAATACAATAAAATCCATGAAATAACAAAACATTAAAATATAATGCTTCCCCAGAAGAACAATTATGATATTTATTGATTTTTATAAAAAATAATAAATTGACATCCACCTAATAGCAGTCACAATCATTCCTCAGTCTCTCCAGGAAAGCTTGGTTTTTAAAAGCTTCCAAAAAGCTGTCAATGAGGAAGACAGACTAAATATATAGATGCCAAATCATATGCACTTTATACACCAAAACTAGCACCTAGTGTGATGTGAATAACAGTAAAGATCTCAGTGTAGAATGGAAGTACATGGGATAAAACTGAGCTGTGATTATGTATGTGACATAATAATTCACGTGCACCAAATCTGTTCTTACAGGTAGCAATAAAAGCTACCCTAATCTCAAAGTTCCGTCCCTTTCTGGATCGGGACTCCCTACACACAGTCACTCACGCCCTCGTCACCTCCCGCCTGGACTATTGTAATGCTCTCTACATGGGGCACCCAGAGGCTCCAACTGGCGCAGAGTGCGGCCGCGCGGGTGCTTATGGGAGCAACATGGCGCTCCCGTGTGACACCTCTCCTGCGCAAGCTGCACTGGCTCCCGGTGGTCTTCCGGGTGCGCTTCAAGGTTTTGGTTACCACCTTTAGAGCTCCATGGCTTAGGATCTGGCTACTTATGGGACTGCCTATACCACAAACAGCCTTCCACCGGCCGGTACGCTTTCATAGAGAGGGGCTCCTCCAGGTGCCGTCAGCCAAACAATGTCGACTGGCGGCCCCTAGGGGGAGGACCTTCTCTGTGGGGGCACCTACTATCTGGAACGAGCTCCCCCCGGAGATGCGGAGGATCCCAGATCTGCGCACTTTCCGCCATGCTTTGAAGACACTCCTATTCCAGCAGGCCGGCCTGGCCTAATTTTCTCCCCTTCTTTTAAATTTTTAAATTGAAATTTTAATTCATTTTAAATTATTGGGAATTTTAATTGTCTCGGGCAAAAATTATTTAATTTGGTTTTAATTATGTTTTTTAACTTTTGTATTCATGTGTCTTATTTTGTGCCTGTTCACCACCCTGAGTCCTTCGGGAGTAGGGCGGTATACAAATTTAATAAAATGAAATGAAATGAAAAAAAGTTATTAAAAAGCAGATGGCGAAAATCTCAACTAACCAAATACTATGTGTGGCAGAGATCAATTTCTGTGCACCTACATAACTTTGAGAGAATAGTAAATGATAAGGAGAAGGAAGGAAGTGTCAGATAATAATCTAAAATAGTGCCACTGAACTACACTGTCTATACTGGAAGGATGGTTTTGTGTTTATATTTTCCCTCCATTTTTGTCTAAGGGACTGAAGGGGGAGTGCTTAGCCACTCTATAAATATGACCCCCTTTACTCACACACTCCGCAGAAGGAGAAGAGGAGAAAAGGAGAGAGAGAGAGAAGAAGGGATTATGCTCTAGGCACATTTACCTAAGAAATAAATAAAGACCAAGGGACAATGTTCTGTGATTTGAAATGTAAATAGTTTATTGGTTTTAAATAAACAAAGTTTTTCTTGATAAAAGAAATCTGGCTTAATTGTAGCTGCTGGGACATTCCAAAATCTTATTGACCTCTACAACTTAAAGTAAAAACTTTTATAACAGGAAGGAAGGAAGGAAGGAAGGAAGGAAGGAAGGAAGGAAGGAAGGAAGGAAGGAAAGAAGATAAAGAATATTAGAAGAAATATTAAACTTCAGTAGAATGTATAGACAATGTATGTTGCTGCTAAGAATAAAAATTAAGGAAAATGTTGTGGTCCACCGGCAGCCTGTGGAGCTAGCAGCAGAGTTGGACAGTGAGGAGGCTGGGGAGGAACATGGGCCAGTCCTGGAGTCAGGGGAAGGCCCGGACAAGGGCTCTGTGTCAGAGGCAGAGATGGGGCCAGGATCATCTGGGAGTTATGTGCTGACTCCGGAGCCTCCAGAGTCTGATATCAGTGAATCATAGGAACAGGGGGAGCCTGTTCCCAGTTCACGCATGTGCAGAGCTGCCAGAAGGCAAGAACAGTTAAGACAAAAGGGTCGACTTGGGAATAAGTCTTGGAGATGATTGGCCCCTCCCATAAGACATAAAGGAGGAGCAAAGGCATATGAGCCTTTGCAGGAAGCAACTTTGTTCATGCTGGTCGGTTTAAATTCTGAAGCTCTGTTTTGACTCTGTGCTCTTTTGGCCTTGCAAAGCTAATTGCCAATTAGGTCTTTGTCAGCATGTCAAAGGAGATAAAGGTAGGTGCTTATCAGCCTTATTCCGAAGGACTGTGGCAGACTTCCGTTGGACTCTTTACCAACTATTTGTGACTTATCACAGGCTGTGAATGAACAGAATTCACAGCTATTGAAATAAAAAGAGGGTTTTTAGGACTAACTGTGTGCTTTTTACTGTCTCAGGAAGCCTAGGTCAGAACAGAAAGATAATCCATAACATATTTCAGGGGTCACAATGTATAATTTGCGGACTGCATATGGCCCTCAAATCATTATCTTTGGCTTGATGGGGAAGGCCAGAGTGGTAGATTGTGTCTTGCACATAGAGGGGTGAAGATTGCTAGTTTTCACCATTTAGAAAATGCCATTATTTTTCCCTTACACAAAGATAAAATGCGCTTTCAGCAATTAGCTATTTAGCCAAAGCTGTTCTGATTGATTAGCAAAGTACATTTACAGCCTTCCTCTAAAGTAGAAGAAAATAGATGGCAATGTCTAGAGACAATAAATCTGTCATCTTGGGATGAATAAACCACTAATTTTATCTAAAGTAACCCACTAAGGTTCTTGGGGAGGTCAAACATTGGAAATAGATATATTGAAGTCAATTTGAACCATTTATTTATTTAATGCAATTTATTATAGCTGCTTATTCCAATAGACTCAGTGCACCAGAGTTGGTAATGCTTGTTTTTTGGCACTTCACTTGAGTTCATGCTACCCTCAGCTGGATTTCAAGAACTCTTTACAAAGAATCTTGCAATTCATTTATAGGAATGGGGGAAGTAGGGACTAATAGTTTATAGGGAAGTAGAAAAAAGGTGGTGTATGAGAGAAAAAGATGGAAGAAAGGATTATATGTATATATATCCCAGTGATATTCGCAAGAACTGGTAGTAAAACTGGCAGGAGGCCCCGCCCACTGCCCCGGATGTTGTCATTGGCAATCTGCGCATGCGCAGAAGCAAGGTGCACGCAAGTGCGAGCAAAAAAAGCGCACACGTTCCCATTCTGAACCAGTAGTAAAGGTAAGTAGAACCCACCCCTGGTACATCCGCACAAAGTTAATGCTGGCTTTCAAGGTTAGTCATTAAAACTTGCAGGTTGCTGGTCTGTTTTTACCTCAAATTGTTACCTCAAATTACCTAAAACCTATCAAATTGTTAATTTCGCCTTCAAAATTGCGAGGATAACTTATTTCCCTTTCTGAGCATTGTGCATAATGATTGAAATTATACATGCAGTGTCAAGACAATCAGACTCCACTTTGCTCTAAGTTGTTCTGACAAAATGTAGAAGTAATTTACATGGATTGTCATGGCTGCAGAACAACGCACAGACTCTGGCAATTGCAGGTCAGTTTTGTTTGACATTTCCATAAGCACCTTTATATTAAAAAAAAAAGAAAAGAAAAGAAAAAAGGAAAAATGCTTCTGTTCAAAAGCTTGGTAGAAAAATCTGCCACTTTACAATGGTTAATCCTTCCTATTCCTAATTCTGATCTTATGCTACTATATTTGACAGGAACGTCTATAGAGGCTGGGAAGCAAAATGGCGCCCGTAAGTACACAAAGCCATTTCTTTTTTATGTGTGTGTCACACAGAAGCTTTGATCATGCAGCCAAGTCATCATCATGACATGTTTGTTACCCCTCCAAACACTTCTGTCATTCCGTCAAATCGAAAATGCTTCCCAAGCTCTCTCACATCTCTGTTGAATTTCCATTAAAAACCCCAGAACTATTATAAAGCTAATTTTGGAAAACAAAGATATTGATATATAGATCTGAGCCTTAGATTTCTAGTGAGATCTAAAAGAAGTTTAGTGATAGCTCAGCTCTAATAAATTTATTGTGACATGAACTGAACTGAATTTAACAGAGATAAATGCAAATGTCTTCTTTTAGGACAAAAAAATCCACAAAATACAGTTATAAAACGAGACAGTTGGCTGGGCTACGACATATCTGAATAGGATTTTAGAGTCGGTTGATCACAAACTCATTTTGAGTGCTGTGCGATGTGCTGCAATAGAGACAGCTATTACCCATGAAAGCTATAGATGAATTTCAAGCAGTAAGAAATAACAGTGAGATGAAACTCCTACAGCTAATGGCCTTTCCCTAAACATCCGACTGACCACTTTGAGAAAAAGGATGAGCTAAGTAGCTCAAATAATCACAAAAGGGAATCAAAAGAGCTATGGAGACAAAGAGGAGGAGTATTGGATTGGGACAGACGTTGCAACTGGTCATGAATAATCAGATACTTTGGGGGAGAGATGGTTAAACACTGAATATCTCCTGTACCATATTAAGAAGTTGCCATCCTTATAGCTTCCAAACGATCCCCTACAGTGTCAAATGTAAGTAAATGTTCAGAATTGCAGCTGGAACTAGCCTTGATTTTTGATGTTTTCTTAGTAATATTCCAAAAGGCAAATTTTTGGTTTGTGTCTAACTCTACTTCTTGTGAACTTCACAAGGCTTGTCTTTGAAGAGTCTTTTCAGAACAAAGTGTAGGCTTGGAGTTTATCCCTTTCAACAAGAGACAAAAACACTAGCATACATCTACAAAGATATCAGCAGCAAGAAATGGAGCCTAAAGGAGAATTTATCAGAAAAATTATGGTAGTTCTTTTTCTCCATCATCATGGGGGTGGAAGACAGTCAGCTTGCAGTTTTTGTTCAATGCCCAGGGTAATGGTTGTTGTTGTTGTTGTTAGTTGCGAAGCCGTGTTCAACCTATCGCAATCCCATGGACAACGTTCCTCCAGGCCTTCCTGTCCTCTACCATCCTCTGGAGTCCATTTAAGCTCATGCCTATTGCTTCAGGGTGATGGTACGGAAGCTGTTTCCTACATGGTTAAAGCCAATAGCCTGAAACCAGTAGTTCTTATCAAAGCAAGATTTGGTTTGGTTTGGTTTGGTTTGGTTTGGCTTGGCTTGGCTTGGCTTGGCTTGGCTTGGCTTGGCTTGGCTTGGCTTGGCTTGGCTTGGCTTGGCTTGGCTTGGCTTGCTTGGCTTGGCTTGGCTTGGCTTGGGCTGACTTGACTTGACTTGACTTGCTATGAATTGATTTGATTTGATTTGATTACAATATTGTAACTGTCCCTCTCTCCCCAAAGCAAATTCCTTCTAGCTGTCTTTATCAAATGTGTGAGAGAAAGAGGTGGAAAAGTTTGAACACTATTGGGAGTATAAGGAGAAAGCATGCTTGAATATCCAGTGGTCCTGGAATTCTTTCAGAATGGCATCATAGTTTTCTAAATTAAATTAAAAGCTCTTATATACTGGTGTGTAGTTTATCTGTTCCAGTCTGGCTGTCTGGGGTGAGGCCCAACAGGCTGACAATATCTACTTTACGCCTGATGCTTTGCGTGGAAATCTAGGCATTTGCACCTGGGAAGGTGATACAACAGAATGGTCTGTGCATATTTTCTTTGTTTTGCCATCCATTATTATCATCGTTATATTTCAGTGCTACTGTCTGTAAGAAAAGTATTCCAAATGGCTCATAAAAGGATAGTTTCATATCAATAGTTCCTTATGTTTCTGGGCTACTGCTTTTCTTTTCTTTTCTTTTCTTTTCTTTTCTTTTCTTTTCTTTTCCTTTCTTTTCTTTTCTTTTTCCCCTGCCCTTCTTCTAAATTCGCTCATTTATTTCAGAGAGGATTTTTTTTGGGGGAAAAGCAGACATGACTAGCTAAGGGGAAAAAAAGAAGCAGCCAATTCCTTTGCGTTAAAAATCAATCATTCCTTTGCTTTGACCAAAACAGGCTGGGAAAAAAATGAGCATTCAGTTTCCGCTTTTGGCTGGTTGACCTTAGCTCTGCATGAGGCTGTCACATTGTTCAAAATACTGTGTTTTACAATTTTCTCAAGTCTAACCATGTTAAATTGCATTTTCTTAAAGTAAACAACAAACTCGTTTGGCTTTTCAGTGTAACCTTAGAACTGTCACAGTGAAACTTTTCCATTAGAGAATATTTTTTTATGGCTTTCCTTTTCTTTTTTTGTGAATAGACTGAGTTAAGACAACCTGGCCAATGTTTTGAGCTTGACAAAAATGTCATCCAGCTATAGGTGATATGTCTCAATAAGAACTTAAAACAAGTGTTGGCAATTTTTTTTCACTTTTACACACATACTAAAATTTGAGAGGCGGTTTCCACATTTTTGGTCTTTTTTCTTGCAAACCTATGTGTGTATGTATACAAGTTAGTATTGACTCCTGGAACCTGCAGTTTTCTTGGCAAGATTTTGGAAATGGTTTGTCTTTTCCTGCTTCCTAGGACTGTGAGAGAATGATTGGCATAAGATCATTGGCATCTGGCTTCATGTCCAAGGTAGGACTAGAACTCATAGTCTCCCAATTTCTAGCTTGGTTTCCCAAACTGCCACACCAAACTGGCTCTCTCTGCAAATGAATGGGAGAAATAAGAACTTCTGTGATCTTTAGATTTTATGAAACTAAACTCTAAAATGTTTTCAGTCACATGTCAAACAATCTGAATTTTCCTAAATTAAGGTTTTACATTTAATGTTTTTGCTGATCGAAGTCTCTCCCCATTTGTTTCTACCAATCCTATCTGGTCAAGCAGGATGGGTGGTTCCCATTGGCTAAGGAATGAGGTGCACACATTCAGATTTTCCTAAAGAGAAGCGTGATGGCAAAACATTTAGGAACCTCTGCTGTAGAAGGTAGAACCTTCCAACTACATATCAACACAGCTAGTGGATCTGGGATGCATTGACCCAGAGAGCTTCTGAAAGAGGAGACTTAGGATCTGCAGCCCTGCTGTCACAAAATGTCTGACTTTTCTTTATTTCTAAACAAGAAATTCCATAGAATGGCTAAATGTTGAAGATATAATTTGATAATCAAACCAGTTTCCCAGGAGAGATAATTATCTCTTTCCCCATGATGCACATAAAAGATGCTATGTACATTTTGTAGGCAGATTTGAAACACTATTCTTGAGGGAGTGCCATTTCATTTAGTGGTAGTAATTTCAGTTTCTGTCGCACTTAGTGCTTTTGAAATGTTTCTTTGGAAGGTAAAAGCTTTTAAATAGCTGCTCACCTGGGAGATGCTTTTAAAAACAAAACAAAACTGTAAAAGATGATGCCCTATCTCCCCATATGCTTATCTGGAAGTTGCAAACCTTGTTAATTTCACAAGCTGAGTTTACTGATGACGTTCCAATCTCTTTTGCCTTCGTTTATTACCTCACCCCACCACCATCCACGCACCATCTTCATCTACAGTCATTCTCAGGGGAAGTAGTTGTCTCAACAACTTTACGGAACCTTCTCACTTGTTTCTAGGAAGAACAGGCTGCAATGTTATATCAACTTAGTACAGAAATTCAATTCCCATTGCATTTCTTATAGTTGAGGAGAAAGGGAGGGAGGGAGGGAGGAGGAGAAGGAGGAGGAGGAGGAGGAGGAGGAAATGTTTTCTGTTTTAACCTTATAGGAGCTTTGTGTAGTTTCCTCTGACACCTCAATTTGAATCTCCTATAATTCCTCTTTGAATTTTTCTACAAATTCCCTCACCTTCTGGGCATAATTCAATCAAAACGTCTATTTATCCCATTGAAATGGAATCTTTTCTGCTTTCAACATCCATTCAGAAAAGAATACTCTTTTCACTTATGCAAAATTCTAATAGACATTTCTTTAAAAACAATTCTATCTGTTGTACCAATCTTCAGACTTACATTAATATGCTGCTGCAAAACTTGATCCCTTGTCTTCTTCCTGACAAAGTGCACTTTAAACAAATTCCTTAACTGAATATATTATTATCGTTTTAAAAGCTTGAAAACTGCTTTGATGCTCTAAAGGAAGCAAAGATATCAGGAAACATAGTCAGCACAGTATTAAATGAAATTATGAACTGCAATAAAGTCTGCACATGCAAGTAAAATATTCAAATTTAGAAGTCCTATATAATTAAAATATAGACCGTAGGCATACAGAAGCCCACATTTGGGATGTGGTACAAATCTATGCATTTAATGGCAATCTACAAATAGATCTAGGATATTTTTGAAGCTATGATTACGTAATAAAGTCCTTTAAAATCATGAACAGTGTATCTAGTGTGGACAATCTGTTATATGTACCACCAATAATTATTAATCTTCAGTGCTCAGGAAGGTTTGTCTTAGGTATTGCATCTTTTGGACATGTGATGCGACACCTGGAAAATACGGCATACTTCACTTAATCCTCCAAGGAAAGACTGAAGGCAAACGAGGTCCAGGCAGAAGAAGAACATCATGGCTTCAAAATCTAAGGGACTGGTTTGGACAAAACTCAACAGCACTTTTTCATGCGGCTGTTGATAAAAATAGGATCACCAACATGATCCCCAACGTCCAATGATGGATATGGAACAACAAGAAGAAGATCTGCTATTTTCCCTCTTCCCTGGCATTTGAAATATGGATTGAAGGTGTGAGATAGATTTAATTGTGAGCTAAGGATGGTCTTCAGACAATGCTGGCTCCCTCAGCTAGGAAATGAAGATGAGCACTAACCCTTAGAATTGGAAACAATTGGACAGGGGAAAACTTTATCTCTAGCTTTTTAAGGATGGTGAATTTATTGCACTAAAGTTTTGCTGGATTGCAATGCATCCTATTCTCAATGACCAGGTATACTGACTGGCATTGAAGCAGTCCTCTTTAAGACTCACAATTCTGGTTCAAGAAGCAAATAAAAGCAATGGCTAGGAGGGGCTTTGCAAAAAAAAGCATTTTGTGTACCAATTGTTCCCATTTCTAGATCAGGAGGCCTTGCTTGTGGTCCTATTTTTGACCTCTTGGGATTATCAGAATGTGTTCTACATAGCAGTGCCCTTGAAGAACATCCTGGTTCAGCTGCAGCTTTGGCAGAACAAGAATGGAATGGAATGGAATGGAATGGAATGGAATGGAATGGAATAGAATAGAATAGAATAGAATAGAATAGAATAGAATAGAATAGAATAGAATAGAATAGAATAGAATTCTTTATTGGCCAAGTGTGATTGGACACACAAGGAATTTGTCTTGGTGCATACGCTCTCAGTGCAATACAATACAATAAGCAGTTTCATGAGAAATCTCTTACAGGAGTGAAGCATGCAACACTCTCATTCCCTTGAGAGATTTGTGAGAATAGCAAAATCAATTGTAGGCTAGTGGCACTGGTGGCACAATTCCAGCTCTGGCTGCTCTTGTGCCTTTATTTATTTTCTTGCTTTGGTTCGTTGGATCATCACTATCATAATCCCAGTCATATCCTAGTAAGGTTTCAGGAAGTATCAGGCGCAATACAAATTAGGATAGCTTTACATTCCCATACTGTCTTATAGATCATTGTATTTTTTGTATATCAGTCTTCATTATTGGATTTAGATTATAAACTAATGTTATCGGTTTCTCCCTGGTTTTAATACTTAAATATACGGTTCTTGTTTTTATTTTATTCTATCAATATAGTGTTTTATTTTTCTTTACTTCTGTTTTAGAGTGATTGCTATGTTATTTGTCTTATGCTGCTTTATCATTAAAATAAACAATAAAGACATAATTAAAGAGAACAAAGAAGGGGGAAAAAACCCAATAACAAACATCATAAAGAAAATAGTGCAGCAAAAAAAACCACCTTAGAATTAATATGTTTGAGATAGTTTTCTTTTTTATAGGTTGCTAATCCCTGGTCTAGATCCAGTTAGTTTGAATATCATCTGCATTCAGTTGTTAAGTTTATTCTGTTAGAAAGTGGCATCAATCCAACAATTTTAAATATATATCAAATATATTAGTTATTGTATATAAGTTCCATGTATTATTTATTTACCTTCTTGTTCTCTGAGAGTAAAGAAATTCTTCCAGATAGTATTAATAAATCCAGATTGACCCTTCTTTTTGGACTTGAAATGAAATCCATGAAGTTCTCTTTCCCACCTGTGACTGTGAGTCCCAACCAGGGGTGGGTTTCAGCAGGTTCAGACCAGGTCTGGAGAACCGGTAGCGGAAATTTTGAGTAGTTCAGAGAACCGGTAAATACCACCTCTGACTGGCCCCGCCCCCATCTATTCTCTGCCTCCCGAGTCCCAGTTGATCGGGAGGAAATGGGGATTTTGCAGTAACCTTCCCTGGAGTGAGGTGGGAATGGAGACTTTACAGTATCCTTCCCCTGCCATGCCCACCAAGCCACGCCCACCAAGCCACATCCACAGAACCGGTAGTAAAAAAATTTGAAACCCACCACTGGTCCCAACTGTTCTCCATTGTGGGTGGAGACAGCAGCCAGGATGGGGTGTGGTCATCTGTTAGGCCGATAGACTGAGCCCATCAAATTTGCTAAGTCCCGCCCTTGTTACCGGGCAAACCCAGCTTTTGGCTCAGTCTGTCAGCCTAGACAGGCGTGTGGGACTGATCCTCTTGATCCTTTCTACCTTTCCTGGCTGCTTCTTGCCTATCTGACTAAAAAAGTTTTTCTATTGTCTTCTTGGTTTGACTTGGATTGTGACTTGGACTTCTTTGGATTTTGATTACAGCGTTTCAGTGAGCAGGGAAGTAAGTCGTTTCTCCCACTCCCCAGTAGCTGGCTTGGCCGGTGGCTTGGGGGGGGGGAGGACATTCCTTTTCCTTTCTCTTTAATTGGGGGAAGCCCTTGAGCCTTCGTGGAGTGTCCGCGCTCCCTTTCTGCCCCCACCTGGCCGTTTAGGGGCCTCGGAGCATTTCTAGCCGTCTGTGGAGCTTCGCGCCCCCTTTGGAAGCTCCCGGCGGCCATTTTGGATTTCAAAGTGCCCCGTTTTTTTCTATTTGCCGTTTGGCTTTAATTTGCAGCGTTTGTTGTTTTCGGGTGGAGTTTGACGCTCCCGACGGCATCGAGGGAGGCAGCTTGACTCTTCCCTTCGACCACCAGCTTCCCTATTAACTGAGCGTGCCTTGGGGCTATTTCGCCGCGTTGACAGCTGGGAGGGGCCATCAGCTTAGGCGCCATTCCTCCTGAGTCGCTGGGCGGCGGAGGCACCTTTTTGGCGCGAAATCTCATTCTGACAGTTTTAAAAGCTGCTATCCATTCACGAGTAACGAGGCCCTTGTCATCATTATAACTAATTGTCTGGCCTTACTTGGGGGTAACCTTTCTGGCGGAGCTTCGCGCCCCCCCACCCCCCTCCTGCTCAGACAGACTGCCTACTTAATGTGCGCTCTGGAGTGGGGCTTTGCGCCCCCCCTCGCCCTTGTCTCCTTTTACGGATTGGGACTGATACTCCCTGCGCACCCTAGTGTCATCAGTGCATTCTTGGCAATTGCAAGTGGAGTTTTTCTGCGCTCCCAAAAGTTACTTTCCGGGGATAATCCACTGTACTCGGTTCTGGGCAATTATCTGGCTATTGTATCGCCTACTCTCTGTCATCATGCCTAAAGCTTCCCACAAATCTAAACATGGCCGAAAGGCGGGGAGTTCTGATTCTCATCATCATCATCGTGGGGACGTCCCGGCTGCAATGGGCGACTCTTCTGGAGCTTCTTCCAGGCTGGATCCTTCTGACCCTCCTCGGCATCGCAGTAAGGTGGCTACTCATCTTCTTCCTTCCCGGGCGGAAGCTCGCAGGGACAAGGTTCTACAAAAGATCTGCGCCAAGGCCAGCGGTGTTCAGTCGGCAGACAACGAGGCTTCATCCGCTTCGCCTCGCGCTTCTACAGGACTTGGTTCTGCTACACAAGGGGACCATCTCTCCCTTCAGGACTGTCCGGCGGTCATTGAGACAACCGGTCTATGGGGTTCTTCTACGTCCCTGACTGCGGCTCCTTCAACGGAAGCTCCCCCAGCTCCATCTTCTGGAGATGCTGTGCCGGCTGGGCCACAACATCATTTCTTTCCGTCCCCAGAACAGATACAACAGATGATCGCTGCAGCGGTTCAACAATCTTTGGCATCGCATTTTCAGCCCTCTAGTAGGGCGGGCTCGGTACGCTCCGTCATCTCCCCTGCTAGGGAGAATAGGGAGCTGGATGACGCGTTGTCTGTCAACGCTCCGGACTCCCCTGTTTCTTCTATGGCAAGTGGTTCTCCTTCCCAGGTGACTGATGAGCCCCACGACCTGGAGCTTTCGGAGGATGAGGACCTTCCTCCTGAGCAGCCCTCCTTTACGGGCCTTTTTCCCCAGGCCTTGTTTAAATCGCTGTTACATAAGGCTATTGCTACGGCCCAGCTTGGCTCTCCTTCACCGCTGCCACCTTCCACTACGAACCCGAAAGGTACCTTGAGTCCTCTCTTTGCAGAACCATCCAGGACGGTGGATACCATCCCCACTCCTCCTTTGTTTCTTGATGTTATTAAGAAACAGTGGTCTGCGCCGGCTTCTGTGCTGACGCCTACAGTAACTGATCGTCGGAACTTTAGTATCGCTCTGGATCTAGATTCGCTCCTACAGATTCCGTCTGTGGACACCCCCCGTGGCTGCCCTCCTACCTCACTCGGCGGTTCCAGGTGATCCCGAGGAAGGACTACGTCCCGAGGAGCGCCGTGCTGAACATGTGTTACAACGAGCCCACCAAAGCGCTTCCTGGGCCATCCGAGCGGCCTCTACGGCCTCCTTTTTTAATCGGACGACTCTCTTATGGCTTCGTCAATTACAAGAGTCGTTGTCTACGGAGGACGTCCGGGTGCGGCAAGATCTAAGCAAGATTATTGCTGCCACGCAGTTTTCAGCGGACGCGACCTTGAATACTGCTCGCTTTGCGGCCAAGTCTCTAGCTTCTGCGGTTACTGCACGCCGATTGGTCTGGCTACGCTACTGGCAGGCCGACGCCAGGCATAAATGGCGCCTGGCGTCTGTACCTTTTGCGGGCTCCAAACTGTTCGGGGACTCCCTCGATCCCTTTCTCTCGGAGACAAAGGACAAGAAGAAATTCCTTCCGGTTGTTTTTCGTAGGGGGGATTCCAGGTTTCGTCCATACCCGTCTCGCCCCCAATCTCGCCCCTATGAGGGGCCTTCCACTTCCTCTCCCTTCTCTAGGTCGCAGGGGAACTTTCAACCTAGACAGCGGGGCGTTCAGGACAGACCTTCCAGAGGTAGGTCTTTTATGCCCAAACGGCCCTTTCGAGGGGGAGGAGGTCGTTTCTCCGGTCGCCGTCGTTAAGTGCATCCCGGATCCTCCCATAGGGGGCCGATTGGCTCTTTTCGTCCCCGCTTGGGAAGGTTCCACTTCAGACAAATGGGTTCTGGCCACCCTTCGATCCGGGTTGGCCATTGAATTTATCTCCCCCCCTCCGAGGTCTTTTGTTTGCTGCCCTCTTTCTAATGATATCCAGAAACGATCCCTTATGGATTTGGCGGTTCAACACCTTCTTTTGATCAGGGCTATCCAACCAGTTCCTGTGTTGGAGCGGGGCACGGGATTTTACTCCCGTGTCTTCCTTGTTCCCAAGTCCTCAGGGGGGTGGAGACCCATTCTGGACCTCAAACGTCTCAATCGGTACGTCCGGTACCGAAAGTTCAAGATGCACTCCCTTAGATCTATTTTGGACGGTGTCAGGAGAGGCGATCTCCTCTCTTCCATAGACCTCACTGAGGCCTATCTCCACATACCCATCCTTCCTGCCCACAGGAAATTCCTTAGATTCTGTTACGGGGGCCACCATTATCAATATCGGGCCATGCCCTTCGGCCTTTCCTCTGCCCCTCGTACCTTTACCAAGGTACTGGCTGCTTTGGCAGCTTCCCTTAGGGCCAAGTCTATTCGACTTCAATGTTATCTTGACGACATACTGATTCTGTCTCCTACTCCCCAACAAGCTCTTGCCGACTTGCAATTCACTCTCCACTCCCTTTCCGCCCACGGGTTTTCAGTTAATTTGGAAAAAAGTCAGTTGGTCCCTTCCACTAGTTTGGTTCACTTGGGAGCCCTGATAGATTCGGTGGCAGGGAAGGTCTTCCTTTCGGACGAAAGGCAGGAGAGTTTGAGATCCCTTGTCGCCACTGTTGAACGGTCTTCTTCTTCCTCTCCCCTACTCCTGTTCCGACTCCTAGGTAAGATGATTTCCGCCATCTCATTAGTTCCTTGGGCCCAGTTGCACTCTAGGGAACTTCAATGGTTCTTGTTACCCCTGCAAAAGGCGGGCAAGGGTACGTCTCCCGGGAGGGTCCCCGTTCCTAGGAGGGTGATTAGGTCCTTAAAGTGGTGGCGGTCTCCAGCACTTTCCCGAGGTTGTTTTTTCTTTGATCCACAGAGAGTGGTGGTGACAACGGACGCCAGTCTACAAGGTTGGGGTGCTCATTGTCTGGGTCATCTGACCCAGGCGCCTGGACATCCACCGAGTCCCGTCGTTCCATCAACTGGCTGGAACTGCGGGCAATCTACCTGGCACTTCGGGCCTTTCATCGTCTCATTTCCAACTCCCACGTCCTCATTCTCACGGACAATACCACAGCGAAGGCCCATGTCAACCGCCAGGGGGGTACGCGGTCCCTCTCTCTGATGTCGGAGGCGTTACGGTTGGGACTCTGGTCGGAGAGACATCTAACGTCGTTGCGGGCAGAACACATCTCCGGTGTCACCAATCTACAAGCCGATTGGCTCAGCCGCCGACGCCTGGATCATGCGGAGTGGTGTCTCAACCCTCGTCTCTTCCGACAGATCACGACACGCTTCGGGATGCCGGTGCTGGACCTCTTTGCCACACCGGACAACGCTCAGCTGCCTCGCTTTATCTCACGGTTCCCATCGCCTCAGGCAGAGGCCGTCGATGCTCTCCGCTCCCCGTGGCCACCCGGGCTTCTATATGCCTTCCCTCCGGTTTCTCTGATTGCCCGGGTGATTCGCAAGTTGTTGATGGAACAGGCGGAGATCATTCTTGTCGCTCCGCACTTGCCTCGCAGACCCTGGTTTGCGGACCTAGTATCCTTGTCGATAACCCAACCTTGGCAGTTACCTCAGCCACAGGACGCACTAACCCAAGGATCCTTGATACATCCAGACTTACAGTGGCTCCGTCTGACCGCTTGGCGTTTGAGCGGTTTACACTTGGGGAGGCCAGCATCCCTGCCGATGTAATTACTGTGATTCAAGCGTCCAGAAGGCCGTCTACAGAACGGATTTATTCGGCCACTTGGAGGTCCTTTTGTGCTTGGTGCGACGAGAAGGGGATCTCCCCTCTTCGGGCCGCGATTGTTGATATTTTAGTCTTCTTACGGGAAGGCCTTCGCAAAGGATTGTCTCCCAACACATTGAGAAGGCAGGTGGCGGCGATTTCATCGGTCCTCACCTTTGGCTCATTATCTTCTTTGACGCAGCACCCGTTGATCCGCCGATTCCTGCGCGGGGCTACAAACCTCTGTCCCCCTGTATTGCACCGGTACCCAACTTGGGACCTCTCCGTTGTTCTTAATTCCCTTACGTCTGCCCCATACGAGCCTTTGCGTACAACTAGTCTTCGCCTTTTGACATGTAAGGTTTCCTTTTTGGTTGCAATCACCTCGGCCCGACGCATTTCCGAACTGGCTGCTCTTTCAATCCGGGAGGACCTCTGTGTGTTCCATGCCGATCGTGTGGTTCTCCGTTTGGATCCCACCTTTGTACCTAAAGTTAATACCACCTTTCATCGCATGCAGGAACTTATCCTGCCCAACTTTTGCCCTCGCCCGACTCACAGACTTGAACGGCGGTGGCACTCTTTGGATGTTCGGCGGGCCTTGCGGATCTACATTAAGCGGACAGCGGATTTCCGCAAGTCAGAATCCCTCTTTGTCTCTTTCCTTCCGGTATCCTTGGGCGGCAAAGTCTCTTCGCCGACTATTGGGCGTTGGATTCGTCAGACTATAGCCAAGGCATACGAATTACGCTCTCTTCCAAGACCTCCTCGACTGACGGCGCATTCTACCCGAAGCGCTGCGACTTCGGCAGCATGGGCAACTCAGGCTTCATTACTCGAGATATGTAGAGCGGCTACGTGGACTTCGCCTTCTCCGTTCATTCTACACTACAAACTGGACAAATTTGCCTCGGCAGATGCCGCTTTTGGTCGTAGAGTGTTACAGAGAGTTGTTGCTGGGGAGGGTACTTCGGACCAGACTGGTCCCTCCCGATCATAGGGACGTGAATCTTTGGTATGTCCCATCCTGGCTGCTGTCTCCACCCACAATGGAGAAGGGGCGTTGGTCCTACCTGAGACGCACCTTCTCGTTGGGTGGAGACAGCAGCCAGACCCTCCCTCTCTATTGCCAGTCTGGCCCTGTTACTTCTGCTCTAATTCTATTCTCTGCTCTGTTATTGGTGTCCCACACGCCGAGCCTGTCTTCTTGCCCTCGCCAAAAGCTGGGTTTGCCCGGTAACAAGGGCGGGACTTAGCAAATTTGATGGGCTCAGTCTATCGGCCTAACAGATGACCACACCCCATCCTGGCTGCTGTCTCCACCCAACGAGAAGGTGCGTCTCAGGTAGGACCAACGCCCCTTTTGGTGAGACTTTAAAGTAAGAAAAGAAGAGTAAAAATGAGTAGCAATGCACATTGGCAGTCAATGGAGAGAGAATGCCAAAACTGACTCAGTCTAAGATAGCGAGATGCTGTCTGGATTGGAGCTGAATTGCGCTATTTCTGTTCATCTGCAAGCAGAGCAGACAAACCACAACAAGCACATATAAATTTGCTGTCAGTGAGTTCAGCAGATGTTCTGCAAGGTGCTAGCTCCTCTTTAGAAATGTCAGCAAGATTGACAGATAGATAGATAGCTAACAAATTAAATCGTGAAATAAATTTAAGGGGTCCTTTCCTGGATGAAATGCAGTAGGACATTCAAATGAAGACCAAAAAAACATTGTTTTTAATATCTTGTTTTTCTTGTAAGCAAAGCAATGAGACCTCCAATGTTATTTTATCTGTAGAGAAAGCTGTGAGTTAAGTTGGTTTAGGGTTAGGCACATCAATGAACATAATGGCTCTGTGCTTTGAATTGGAATCTCCTCTGCTCCAGTAGTGCTATCTTCATAGATATCTTATATGGGAGAAGCAGGTTATGATTTCAGGCTAGGAATATATTTGGTATGTTAGGAGTTTAAGTGAGCACATACACAGAGTGGCTACCATGAGAGAGTCATCTACTCATAAAATGGGCACAGACAATCACAAAACATAATTTTATCAGAAGAGATGCCTTCTATTTTCCTATATTATCTCATTGACCTTTATGGGCTTTACAAGATGGTCTCCATCTTTTACACAGGGGTCTCCCGGAACTTGCCAACATTAAGAATTGTGGATTTCAACTCCCAGAATTCCTCAGCCAGCCATGTTAGCTGAGGAATTCTGGAAGCTAAAGTCCACAAATCTTAAAGTCGCCAAATTTGGACAGCTCTGTTTTAACACATTTTCCTATGACATTGGAATAGCTCTAATGGCATTCCACAGAATGTTCCATAGACTATTGAGGGAATGAATAGTATCGTTATAACTGAGTCCTGGAGATATTATCAAATCAGTTTTATGAGAGGGCTTGTATTAAGTCGATACCTTCCTTAATATTGATAACTGATTTTCTGGTTCAATATGTAATTGGTTGTTATTTTACTGTGGTTGTTTAATTGAACTAGTTGTAAGTTGTGATTAATTTTGCCAGCAAATAAAGAAATAATAACTTGGCATTTTCCAGCATGCTAGCTTTGCTTATTTTGTAAAAAATAGTTTTGCCAGGAACCTGATGGCCACTAAGGGGTCATGTCCTGGGTACACTAGTATCACAGATATCATATTCCTAATTCCTACTGTGACTGATAAAAATGCTTAGGGTGAAGATAGAGAGACAATATACTCTCCTTTTCTTTTTTTCCATCAAGAAGGTGTGGTAGAAATCAATATTAAACATAAATTTTCTCATGCATCTTTCTGACATACCTTACAAATACTTCAATAATTCTACCAAAAGAAAAATAGTAGATTTCCCTCCCACCATTTATATTGAAGTTTTAAAGGTGGAGAAAAAAATCAAACGTGTTGGCATCTGGTTGTATTTTATGCTGATATGTAATTGCCTATTCACCAGGGAGACAATTTTCTCATTGATGTTTTATGAAGTATTTGGGGAACAGATTAAGGTAGTTAATCCTGAAGTCATCATCTTAGCAGTTATGCTCTAAATGCAGTCATATAGAAGCTGATCTGTGAATTTTGATGAAAGTTTTCTCTTTTAAGGTCTTTTATGTGGCACTCTTCTTTCTTAAATCCGTATCGATAATTGTTGAGAGAGAGGGAGAAGTGAGTTATGGTGGAATAGCAATTAGAAAGGTTAGCACTATATACATCTAATCATACCATACATTTCTCACCTCATTCAAGAGCTCCGTGCCCCATTCATACTGCGTTTTATGTAAACACATATGAATGCAACTAACAATATGCAAACATGTCCTCCCACTTATCTCCTCCCACTTATGACTACATGACTGTAACTTTGTTGCTGGTATTTTTAAGATTTATATTGACTGTTTCCTAATAGGATTTGATTGCTTATTTGTTTCCTATGACTATCATTAAGTGTTGTACCTTATGATTCTTGATGAATATATCTTTTCTTTTATGTACTCTGAGAGCGTATGCACCAAGACAAATTCCTTGTGTGTCCAATCACACTTGGCCAATAAAGAATTCTATTCTATTCTATTCTATTCTATTCTATTCTATTCTATTCTATTCTATTCTATTCTATTCTATTCTATTCTATTCTATTCTATTTGTAAGAAGCAGTATATGAACACTGAAAAGTATTAAGAGGCAATCTCAACTTATGGACACTGTTGTATTTTTGTCAATAAACTCATATAGGCACATCCATGCAATGGAATAACAATGGAAGAGTGGGTTGCCAGTGTTCTTTTCCAGGTATTTTACCCATTTCCTGGTCCCATTTACATCCCTAGGGCATCCTGGTAATCTCCAATTCAAGTCCTAATGACGTCCAAGCTTGCTTAGACTAAGATTGGCTAGCTACTGTCACTTGCTGTGATGTTTCAACTCTTGAGCATTTGCAATATAGGTTTTTTTAGGAGGATTCTTTGTGAGGCTTTTCTGGCATTACAGTTTTTATTCTTTCCAACCAAAAGGGGTATTCAAAAAGAATTATGTAAAGGAGTTCATGATGCAATTTGTTTGTCCATCATCAAGATAACTGCCTGAAAATAGAACCTAACCCTAACCCCAAATTTTGTCTTATGGGAAAAGCTTGCAAAATAATATTCAATTTCAAAAATGGGCTGAACGTGTTCAGGAGTTGCAGGAAAAAAAAATACCCCAATTCATCCTTAGGGAGAGGGAGTTGAATAGTCAACTGGTATGTTGTTGACCCTTTGTCTATCCTCTCTCTTGGACACATAATGTGTTGTGGAGCTATTATTTAAATGTTTTGCAAGGTTTGAAAATAATTCCAGGAGCCATGTTCTGCATGATTTCCCTCATTGCTTCAGTTTAGGGATAATAATGTATCTTTTCCAGCTCCTTGGCAACGGCTGTGTTTTCTATCCTTTCTTATAAATCAAAACTAGCATCTTAATTGTATCATCTTGTCACTTCGTAAACAATTCTCCTGGTATCTTGTGAACTCCTACAGCTTTGTTGCTACTGATATTTTCTAGGCCCATTTAATTTTGGTTTCCAGGATTTGTTGCTGTATCAAATCTTCAGATATATCATTTGTTGCTGTAATCAAATCTTCAGATATATCATTGATTTGGGGAAGTTTTTTCCCCCCTGCGGTTCTTTCATTTATTTGTGCCATCCCTTATTTATACCTTCTTGCTCTTCAGATCTTTGACTCTTTTTTGTCTTTTCATTCCCCATGTCAAGGAAAGCTTTTAATACTGCATAAAAGCAGTATTCCTTGATTTCTCTAATTTTCTTAAATTAAACTTTTGCCCTTCTCTTTTATTTCTTTGCATTGTTTCATTGCATTGCTGGTTTAGACAGTGTTGTACTTCTTGTTCTCTCGGGAAGTCAGCATTTAATTGGGTAGATTTTCCTCTTTCTCTCTTTGTTGCCTTTTGCTTTCTAATGTTGTTGAACAATTTTCACCATGTCGGTAGAGAGTCATTTTGCCAGTTTATCATTTTGGCATTTCAGGACATTTTTATTTGCTTTGTCTTTAATGATATCATGCATTTCAGAGTAAGGTTCTGCAGGTAGTCTGTTTATTAAATCTTTTCTACACAATCTGGTTTTCACCTTATGAATGTAAAAACGAGGTAATCAGTCTTATCGGTCTGATAATTTTGTCAGTTTACAAGCTGTAATTCTGCAAGAAGGAATTAGTGAGCTGAGATGATCAGCATCCAATCTTTGGTTTTTGCTGACTTAATAGAGAAATAGGGGGAGACAATTAAGAACGATGAGAATAAATTAATATTGATAAGGGGACAATATCTATTGGCTAGAAATTATGTTCAATAATAAGTACACATAAAGGAATAGAAATTAAAACTTCCAATTCATAGTAGACTTGTTTGTTTGTTTGTTTAATATACAAGCTGTGCTGATGTTGTCAGCAGTCTTTAATTACATTTGTTTCTCAATTGCCTACTCATGGTTGTTTTCCCATTTTCCTCCTGTTGATCGAAGTCGTCATTGTATCGGTATGAATTCCAGCCCTTTGTAAGATTTTTCAGTGAAAGCATCAACTGCTATCTAAAGTGAACTGGGCTATGCTTTGAGGAACCGGTTGTAAGACATGGTCTTGAAGATAATTAGACATAATAACATGTATGCCTGAAGCACCATCACATCCCCTACATGTCAAAAGCTGCCTTGATGTTTCATTTATACCCATTGGAAAAGCAACATTGTAGAGCTGAGACCAATGCTCAGAATAACAAATGTGCAAAAGAAAGAGAAAGAGAGAGAGAGAGAGAGAGAGAAGAAGAAGGAGGAGGAGGGAGGGAGGGAGGGAGGGAGGGAGGGAGGGAAGGAAGGAAGGAAGGAAGGAAGGAAGGAAGGAAGGAAGGAAGGAAGGAAGGAAGGACATAGTATTCCGAGATCTGAAGAAGATGAAAGAAGATAGTACAATATACAACACTCCCCAATAATATAAGTGCATAAGTATGTTCAGATCAAATAGTTTATTTTATTCTCCCCCACCCCCACCCAGTGCTAACTTAATGTGAGAATAGAGTCAGAAAGTAGTTATACAGTACACTGATTAGTAGCAGAAGCAGTTGTTTTATTTTCCCCATACTACTTTTCAAATGAATGCTATTCAGGCCATTTCACCTACAAGTTCTTTCCATCTCAATAGAAGTGAAAATCACATGGAAATGAGAGGAGGTTTGAAGCTGAGGAGGCTCAGGGCAGGGCATCAGTGTTGGCTTCTTAATATTTCAGGTCAACAGAAGCCAGTTCAAATTCCAAGTTGCTTCTGAGAACTGGGAGAGAGAAAACGGTGGCGGGGTAGCAGGTTTAGAAGACTTCCTGTTGTAGAGCAGATCTGTACTTCCTCCTTCTGGCGGTGGAGGCACCTTGATAAACATTCATGAAGACTGTCAACAGATGACATTGTCCCAACCTGTCTTTACCCCGCTGTGAAGGCATGGGGCTGGCAGCAGTAGAGCCATGGCTTTGTATGGTTTTACCAGAGTAGCAGGAGATGAAAGAGAAAGAGATATTGGGAAAGATGGCTTCTTTCGATGCTAGTCCTCTATTGCCATAGAGCAGGGCTGTCAAACTCCCAGCCCACAGGGCGGATGCGTCACGTGCTAGCCACCCCCATGCCCAGTTTAACGAAGGGGGAAAAGTCCTGATATGTCACATGATGTTGCCATGACAACGTGAGTTTGACACCCCTGCCATAGAGCAATCAGGTAACTGAAAGCCAAGTACTGCATTCTTCTTCCCTTGATCTTTCTTGCCAGGGATGGCAAGAGAGACTAGGAGAGAGAAGCAGGCAAAGAAATGGCATAGCATGGTTCCCTGAATGCCAGTCCTCCAATCCCACCAAGCAATCATTCTGTTGGATAGGACAACTGACAGTCAAAAACCTGTGAGACTTCTGCTGCCAATCAAGGGGCACCGAAGAAGGTATTCTCCATCCCACTTGTCTTCTCCTTCTTCTCATGGAGACAGAACCCCTTTTGTCTTCATTGCCAAGATAGAATGGATAGAAAGGTTTACTCAACATTTCTTTAACTCAGAATGCTTTTCTACTAGTCCTTGCACTGGATGTCAGCCCACTGGATGTACTACTGCTATGCAGAAAAACCCTTATCATTTGAGAATCGACCCAACTGAGTACTGTAGGACTTAGTTCTGAATAAATACACATAGAGGGTTCTTGAACATGAAACAGTTTGCCAAATCATCATGTAGTTCTTCAGCAGAAAGCAGCACAGCTATTTTCAGTTGCATGTTGTATGTACATAGAAAAAGCATGTCAACCATGAAAGTTGGCATTTTTTGTTTGTTCCACATGCCATCCTTAAATATGGACAGAGGATCAGAAGAAGCAAAGGAATTTTTAGAGGTTGATTTCTCAACTGGTCACAAATTTATCCCCTTGTCTATTGCTTGCGAGAACTCGTTCTTGATCTGCACAAAACTGACTTTTCTTCTGCCCTAAACTATGATTGCTGCTGCAAATTTGATTCCGAAAGTGTGAATTTGAGCACAAGGAAGCTGGTGATCTTTTAGTCACACCAGGAAACTTACTGCAATGTATTTCCCAATATGTGTCTGTTTCTCCATGTGAAAAAATAATCACTCACAGGGTTTTGCTTGAGGTGATCAAGCACTTAAGTCACACTGAAGCTGTGCAATTAAAGTGATTGCTTTAATGAACATTGTCCCTTGTGCTACTCTTGACTGCTAGCGTGATGTGTCCAAGAAGCCCGCTGATTTCTCAGAAATCAGTGAGGATTGAAGAAATTGCCAACGCTAAAAATTAGACACTACACCTGATACTAAGATGGTAGAATCACTATGCTCAGAGATAGTTTCCAAAACTTCAGTTGATTCTTAAGGAGAGGAAAGACCATTCAAAGCAATTAAAGTGAGGCAGAAAAAGATAAGTTGTCCGTAAGAAAAAATTAAGTTCTCATTCAGGCAATGCCTAGTAATAGGACAAAATCAAGGTAGGTCAACAAAACAGTGTGCATGCAATTGTATGCAAAATGACCATACTGCAATTGTTATCTATTTTCTGGTCTTTCTGTCACTGATTCAAGTACAAACATTTGGACTTTGATCTCATGCTTCTCTACCTTCTTGAAGGCTGAAATGAAAATGGAATAACTTGGAAAGCAAACAACTAATAGCTTGAGAATGTTGCTTGAGAATTGCCTTACTTGGTTCTCTTTGTAAGAAAAAAAAATCAAATGAATAGAATAGAATAGAATAGAATAGAATAGAATAGAATAGAATAGAATAGAATAGAATAGAATAGAATTTTTTATTGGCCAAGTATGATTGGACACACAAGAAATTTGTCTTGGTGTATATGTTTTACATAAAAGAAAAGATATGTTCATCAAGAATCATAAGGAACAACACTTAATGATAGTCATAGGGTACAAATAAGCAATCAGGAAACAATATCAATATAAATCGTAAGGATACAAGCAACAAAATTACAGTCATAAATGGAAGGAGGTGGGTGGTGGGAACGATGAGAAGATTAATAGTAGTGCATAATTAGTAAATAGTTTGACAGTGTTGAGGGAATTATTTGTTTAGCAGAGTGATGGCATTCAGGAAAAAACTGTTCTTGTGTCTAGTTGTTCTGGTGTGCCGTGCTCTATACTGTCATTTTGAGGGTAGGAGTTGAACCAGTTTATGTCCAGGATGCGAGGGGTCTGTAAATATTTTCACAGCCCTCTTTTTGACTCGTGCAGTATACAGGTCCTCAATGGAAGGCAGGTTGGTAGCAATTGTATATCCATCCAAAACTGCCAATAGTAAACTTGCAGTAGGCCACAAATTTCTATTTGAGTTAATCAGCAGTGACATGTGCATCTCCACCCCTAATGAAATTTTAAAGACAGCCTCTGTTTTTAATCCCAGAAGAGCAATGAATGCTTCATTTATTATCAATATTAATATTTTATGGGATGTTTGATGCTTTAATATACCGCTAATGGAAAGTTTACATTCTCAGTCTGGAGCGCAGTTTGAAATGAGGAGGAGGAGGAGATAATACATTTATCATTATCAGGCAAAACCAATAATTGCAGTTTTACCTCTGTTCATCTGAACTATACCTTTCTTCTGGTGAAGTTTCTCAGGCAAGGAAAAAATGACTCAGATTCAAGACAGAGGGTTTTGAACAGGTGGGGTGGGGAGGGAAGGTCTACTGAGGGAAGCTTCCCCATCCTCAACTTTTCTTCCCATTGCTCTTTCTAAAGATCAGAGGAAAATTATAATACGTGTTTCCCATTATCTGCAGCTTTATCCTCAATCATCAGCACAAAGGTTATTCCTTCAATTTCATATCTCACGAAAGTATGTAATGGATTCTACGCTGAATGGTTCTTTCTCTAGCTCATATAGATAACTCAGTTCATTGGTCCTCGGGGGATGGGATTCTGATTAAGGCCATATATTTGTTTGGGGTTTGATGTATTATAAACAATTGCTTGTTTCTTCGTGCTGCCATGTGCAGTTTCTCTTTTCCTCTCACCCATCCCATCATATAGGATTAAACGTTTTCAGAAATAAAGGGCAAAGTAGAACCCAGCAACAGTGCACACTTTCTAATTATCTGGCTGTAGTTTTTATTGCGGGATAGAAGGTGACCTGTGGGAAAATCTAAAGTACTTAATTGTTACCCTGAGTTTGTTTATTGTTGTATTTAAGAAACGGGCCGTGCAACGGTTCAAGGGGTTGCTTCAATTTGAGAATGGTTGGAACAAAATGCACTGTTGGGAAGCACCCTGGTCCTCTTGCTTTGCTCTGGTTTTCAACTGCTCTTCAGCATCTCTACTAGGCATTAAGGCTTCTGGAGAACAGGCCACCTAACTTCTGCTATCACCACTGTCCAAAGGCACTCATCTTCTATGGATGGCACAGAGAATCAGTTTGGTCTAGTGCAGGGGTGTCAGACTGGCATTGTGTTGTGACCTAGGCTTCCTGAGTCATTAAAACACATGAGTAATCCCAAAAACCTCTTTTATTGCAACAGCTGTGAATTACGTTCATTCATAGCTGAGTCCCAATTAGTTGCAAAAAGTCCTTCAGGAGAAGTCCTTCGGGATAATCACCAACCTTTATCTCTTTTGACACACTGCTAAAGACCTACTTGGCAAAGCCACATGGATTCCAGTATCAAACAAAGATGTCAACTGGGAATGGAATTAACAACATTGCTTTCCTGCAAAGTGCCAACGTGCCTTTGCTCCTCTTTTAAGCCTTATGGGAAGGGCCAATCATCTCCAGGCCTTACTCCCAAATCGTCCCTTTTGTTTTAACTGTTTGTGCCTTCTGGCAGTCTGCGCATGCGCTCACTAGGAACAGGCTCTCCCTGTTCTTCTGCCTCTCTGCTGTCCGACTCTGGAGGCTCCAGAGTCTGCGCATCACTCTCATATGGCCCTGGCCCCATTCTGCCTCCGACACAGAGCCCTCGTGCGGGCCTTCCCCAGACTTCAGGACTGGCCCATGTTCCTCCCCAGCCTCCTCACTGTCAGACTCCGCTGCCAGCTCCACAGGCTGATGGCGGACCACAATACTTTGTCATGGCGGCATCATGTGATGTATTGCAACTTTTTCCCCTTCACTAAACTGGGTGTGGGCGTGACCAGCGTGTGACATATCTGTCCCGTGGGCTGCGACTTTGACAGCCCTGGTCTAGTGAATTAAGGCACCAGGCTAGAAACTGGGAGACTGTGAGTTCTAGTCCTCCTTAGCCATGAAAGTTAGTTGGCTAAACTTGGGCCAGTCACTCACTCACTCTCTCTCTCAGCCGAATTCACTTCACTGAATTGTTGTTGTGGGGGAAATAGGAGGAAGAAGATGTACCGGATATGCTTGCCGCCTGGAGTTATTTGTAAAAATAATAAAGGTAGGATACAAATAAATAAATAAATAAAATAAACACATAACATAGTTTGGTAGAAGTCTCTTTGGTAGGGGCAGATGGGGAAAGGAGAAGCCTTAAGGCAGAGGTCTTCAAACTTGGCAGCTTTAAGACTTGTAGACTTCAATTCCCAGAATTCTCCAGCCAGCATAGCTGACTGGAAAATTCTGGGAGTTGAAGTCCACAAGTCTTAAAGCTGCTAAGTTTGAAGACCTCTGCCTTAAGGCAACCCAAAGGACTTCCTTGGGGAAAAAAAGATCTTGTCATTTCTACAGCATAGATTGTTTTGTCAAGATGGCTAGACTGTCTTGTACAGATCAGTTAAAAAGAAGCATTTTGATTTAGCAAAGGGAATGCACACAGGAGCAGAGAAAATATGTTGGTACAAATCATGGGCATTGTGTGTGGATCTAGTTCTGCCACTCAATATTGATGAGAATCCATCTTTGTTTTCTCATCTGGGAATATAATACATCCGGAACAGTCATCAATAATGGTTATTTAAGGCTAGAAATGCATAGATCTGGTCTGTTTCATAACTTTTTATATGTTATTCTGATCCATTAATTTGTTTGCAATAAAACAGATGAATCTGTTCATGCACTTCTCATAAGATGCTCTTCTGACCATCTGCTGTTACATAATGCATCTTCCCCTCCTCCAAATACAGTATTTTATTTTATTTTTTGTGATTTCTTGAATACAGAATAAGAGAAGTTAGTGGACTTCTTTAACTTCTGCTCAGGCATGCATAATGTAATAGAATGCATCTCTTTTTACCATGGAAATCTATCATGGATTGAATGTACAGCGCTATGCAAGACCTATGAGATCACAATTAAATAAGAAAATTAAACTAAACCGACCCTTATTATTGCACCCCATTAATTCTTAGAAGGAGGATATACGTATTCTCTATGTCTACATGCCCTTGTTAAAATGTATTGGTGTTATTTTTATTATAAATATTCATCAGTTCATTATTTATTTATTTATAAACTTTCTGAATCATTCCTGTATTATTCTGATTTTATTTTTTGCTTTTAAAAAAAAGACAAAAATATGCATAAAATCTCCTGGTTTCCATCAGAAAAAAATAGATTAAAATTCATTCTGGTCCTCATGGGAATAGGAGGGAAGGGAAGGGAAGGGGAGGGAGGGAGGGAGGGAGGGAGGAAGGAAGGAAGGAAGGAAGGAAGGAAGGAAGGAAGGAAGGAAGGAAGGAAGGAAGGAAGGAAGGACATCCTGAACTTGGGAAGATTGAATCAGATACGTTTTCATCAGAATCTGTAAGAACTCCTTGTACTTTTCAGTATGCAACGCTCATAAATCAGTGTGAAACAAATGCCACAATTTCAGCTTCAGACGATGAAGTCAAGTAAGTTATAGGGAAAACAACCTCAAGAATATCAATATGCCAGTGAAACTCTTCTTCAATCACTACTGTCTGGTGATCAGATGTATATTGTTTAAAGATGTGTCTGAGAATACAAAAGAAAGGAAAGATTAATCTCAGAGAGAGTTCCAATACCTTTTACAGGAGAAAATTGAAGCAGTCCTTGAAATATTTCCCCACGTGACCCAAGGAGGTAAATCTGCTTTTCTGTTTTTGACTCTGAAAGGCAGGACCTGACCAGTTCAAAAAGACTCCTCTGGGTTGCCACATCTCCTCCCAGAGAAACATAAATTCCTGCAGCCGAAAAAATGTTTGAGGAGAAGGACTCAGACCCTTTGAAAATTGACAGGAAGGACAAAGCTTGGAATAGCACAGCTGCCAAGAAAATTATTAGCCTTCAATAGCTTTCCAATCTTTACTGGAGCCGCAACAAATCTTTCTTACAGGCATAGAGCAGCATATGAGGAATACAATAACATTTAAAAAGAAAGACAGAAGGAAAAATAAAATTAGCACTGTGTCCATAACTTTTATTGGCCATTTGTGAATGGAATTTGCACACGATAGAGCAATTTCCCTCCCTATTTTTAGAGATATTTGTCAGCCTCAGCAACTTTAAGATGTGTGGCTGTTGTGTCAACTCTCAGAACTCCCCAGCTAGCATGCTGGGAATTGAATTCCACATATCCTAAAATTGCTGAGGTTGAGAAACAACTATCTACCAGATCATGTAAATAGAAATTATTGGGATGCCCAGGAAACTTAGTTAAAAGAGGATCCAGCTGATGATGAGTGTCCACATAAAACTGACAATGGAGAAGAATATGGCCTATGGTTTGTATCATATCCATGCTATTGATATAATATCACGCTGGAAAAGAAATTATATTATATTTTCTTTCCCAAACTCCTATGCAGGGGACATTAGAACGAGCTAGAGTTAAAACTGTCCTACAAAATTCGATTTATTTATGAAGCTGGTGGGAACTAAATTTCTGTTTTTTTATAAATACATCCCGTGGAAAAGTAGCAGTTTCTATTTCACTTTCTATGTCTAAAATATTTCATCTTAAGGCTAACTTTGCTTGTTCAGATCGGTAAATACAATCACCAGAAAAGCCATAATGGCTCCATTTCTTTTGGATTGTTATCCCCCCCTCCCCCAAGGAGGATTTGATTACCTGCTTCCAGTAGCTGAACCAGTCCAACAGAGTCATGGAATAGTTTCTAACATCCTGAAACAATGTTATGTCTTATGATTTGGAGGTTGTTTTGTTTTTCCTGTTCTTCCTGAGCTATCTATAATTCTGTTCCCCCATTTATGGTACTCTGTACTGGTCCTCCCTTGCAAACCTCAGCCTGGAATAAGACAGCAACAGAACATCCACAAGGAGGATTAAAAAAAAATCAAGATGGCAGCCACAAGGGTGAAATCTAAGCAATCATATTCATTTTTATTTTATCTTCCTGTAGACACCTCTGTGATAGCAAGTGTCTGGTTTCCATTAAATGTTATTCAGCTACCAACCTTGAATACTTAACAAAGAGGTTGTTTGCCTGTATGTTTGTGTTCTCTCTTTTTATTATGTAAATCTGAATATTCTCCATTGAGAGTGGAGACAGCAGCCAGGATGGGTAGCAGCAGCCAATCAGCATGAAGGACTGGGTCTATCAATAATATTAAGTCCCGCCCTTGTTGCCGGGCAGACCCGCTTTAGACTCAGTCCTTCACTTGATCTGGCGTGTGGGTCTTCAGCTCCTATCCCTTTCTGGCCTTTTTCGCTCTTTTTGCATGGTTTCTTCTGGTTTTGACTTCGGATTCCTCGACTACGTATTATTCATTGCATCCTCGATCGGTTGACTGACTCTCGGACTGTTTACAACGTTTCTTGGTGGTATTGTGATATTTAACACTTCTCCCATTCACGGACCGTTTGCTTTGCTCCGTTCGCCCTTGGGGGGGGGGGGCGGCGATAAAACGCTGTTTCGTGCTCAGCGTTTTGCAAAGGACTGCTTCGTTCGGCTTAGTTTGCCTTCTTTGGCTGAATTCGGCTTGGATTGCCCGTTTAAGGTCGCGTCGGCCATTTTTCTCCATTTTGGATTCCTTGCCGCCCTTTGCAGCTTTGGGACTAACGAGCGGCCATTTTGCCTGCCCTTAGGAGGTTTGGCTTCGTTGTGAGGGCGGCATCCATTTTGAATACTAATTTGCCATTTACTTCAACGTGTGCTATCGGAGAACTCTCTGCCCTCAGTAGGCTTTGGCTTCAACTCTTGGGCGGCGGACATTTTGTTTGCCCATTTTTATTTTTTTATTATTTTTTTTTTTGCATCGTGGATCCAGTCCTTTCTCCGTGGCCTTGAGAACTTGGACCTTTTAGTATATCATCTGACAGACTGTATTGCCCTCTACCTATTGTAACTGTACCAGGTGTCTCTCCAGGACTGCCCTGTAACCATATCTGCTACAGATCTCTGGGGATCTGAGGTCTCTGCCCGGCCTGTTTTCTCTCAACCGGAGCCTCTACAAAGTCCTTCTTTGCCTGACCCTCCTGCTTCCTCTGCTCCCGAGCTTCGATCATTGCCTCCTCCTCCTGCAGTCTCTGAACCTCAGTTTGTGCCCGGACAGCTTCCTGGCCAACTTTCTCCGGAGCAGATCCAACATATGATTGAGGCTGCGGTGCAGAGGTCCCTGGACACCCGTTCCTGTGCTTCCAGTCGTGCGGAGTCAGTGAGGTCGGTTTCTCCGGGCCCGCCTGAACGTCCTGCCTCTCAGAGAGTCCATCGCAGGGCCTCTGGCTCTCCGTCCTGCTCCCACTCTAGTCATTTTTCGACTATGACGGATGCTGAGCTCAGTGATTCAGGCCTTTCCGACGATGACAACCTTCTGCCGGACCAGCCTGCCTTTACGGGGTTGTTTCCGCAATCATTATTCAAGTCATTGCTATTTAAGGCTGTTTCCACGGCCCGCATGTCTTCTCCAGTTGTTGATCCCGTGCATTCCTCTTCAGCTGACACGTTGGACCCCATGTTTGCCGAACCGGCTAGGCCAACTACATCGGTGCCTACTCCGCCCCTCTTCTTAGATACGGTTAAGCGACAGTGGTCCTCTCCAACTTCGGCTGTCCTGCCTTCGGCTAACGATAGACGCAATTTTAATGTGGCTGCGGAATTGGACTCCATCCTCCAAATTCCTTCTGTCGACTCTCCTATTGCCGCCTTACTGCCTAACGTCAACGTTCCAGGGGAGCCGAATGAAGCTTTACGTCCTGATGAACGGCGATCGGACTTAGTCCTGCAACGAGCCTTTCAAGGTTCCGCCTGGGCCATTCGAGCCGCGACTACTGCCTCATTTTTTAACAGGACTACTCTGCTCTGGTTACGGCAGTTGCAGGAGAAGTTATCACCAGAGGAGTCACGGATCAAGCAGGACCTAAACAAAATTGTTGCTGCCCTGCAATTTTCGGCGGACTCTTCCCTAATCGCCTCCCGCTTCGCCTCCAAGGCTCTGGCCTCCTCTGTAGCTGCCCGCCGTTTAGTGTGGTTGCGTCACTGGCAGGCTGATGCCAGACATAAATGGCGTCTGGCTTCCGTTCCCTTTGGGGGTGCCAAATTATTTGGGGAGGCCTTGGACCCGTTTCTTACGGAAACGAGAGATAAAAAGAAAATCTTGGCCCCTATCTTCCGCAGGGGGGAGTCCCGTTTTTCGCCTTATGCCCCTCATTCTCAATTTAGAGGTAACGATATGGGTGGGTCTTCCTCCTTTGGGTCCGCTCGGCCCCCTCCTAACCTTAATAGGTTCCGGAGTGCGCAGGATAGATTGGTTCGGGGTCGGTCCTTTGTCTCTAAACGGCCCTTTCGGGGGGGAGGAGGTCGTCCCTACCGACGCCGTCGTTAGTTGCATCTCTGATCCTCCCATTGGCGGCAGGTTGGCCCTCTTTGCCGCTTCCTGGGAGAGATCAACCTCTGATAAATGGGTCCTGGCCACTTTAAAATCAGGTTTGGCCATCGAATTTCTTTCCCCTCCTCCGAGTGCCTTTGTTTGCTGTCCGATTTCTCGTAACCCGGAGAAACGGGTCCTTATGGATTCTGCGGTTCAGCATCTCCTTTCCATCCGTGCTATCCAAATCGTTCCCCCCGATCAACGGGGTACGGGTTTCTATTCCCGGGTGTTCCTGGTGCCCAAATCCTCGGGGGGGTGGAGACCCATTCTGGACCTTAAGAGATTGAATTGGTATGTGGTATACCGGAAATTCAAGATGCAATCTTTAAAATCAATTCTTGACGGCGTTAGGAGGGGTGATCTCCTATCCTCTATTGATCTAATGGAGGCCTATTTGCATGTTCCTATTTGTCGTTCTCATAGACGTTATTTGAGATTTTGTTACGGGGGGGTCCATTATCAGTACAGGGCCTTGCCCTTTGGACTTTCCTCTGCTCCCCGTACCTTTACAAAAGTGTTAGCGGCCTTAGCGGCCTATCTCAGGGTTCGTTCAGTTAGGTTACTTTGTTACCTGGACGATATTCTTGTTTTGTCCTCTTCTCCCGAACAGGCTGTTCGAGATCTCCAGCTAACTCTGGAGACTTTGGCTTCTCATGGTTTTTCGATTAACCTTGAAAAGAGCCACTTAGTTCCCTGTACCTCCCTGGTCCATTTAGGGGCTCTTATTGACTCCGTCCAGGGGAGGGTATTTCTATCATCAGAAAGACAGGATAGCCTGCGAGACCTGATTGTTAGGATTGAGAGGTGTCGTACTGTGTCCCCTTATGTTCTTTCCCAGCTCCTAGGGAAAATGATTTCCGCCTTAGCCATTGTTCCCTGGGCTCAGCTCCATACTCGGGAGCTCCAATGGTTCCTTTTACCCTTGCAGAAGGCGGGAAGAGCCACCTCAGCGAAGCCGATTCCTGTTCCCCCAGCAGTTCGCAGGTCCCTCAAGTGGTGGAAGTCTCCAGCTCTATCAGCCGGCTCCCTCTTCTTCGAACCTCAACGGGTGGTGATCACCTCGGACGCCAGTCTCCACGGTTGGGGGGCTCATTGTCAAGGGCAGATAGCTCAAGGAACCTGGACGGGTCGGGACGTTTCCCGTCCGATCAACTGGCTGGAACTGCGGGCCGTCTTCCTGGCCCTCCGGGCATTCAGTCACCTGGTGACCGGGGCACACGTGCTGGTCCTCACGGACAACGTCACTGCAAAGGTGCACCTCAACAAACTGGGAGGCACCAGGTCGAAGTCCCTGCTGTCCGTAGCTCTGGCGATAGGTCTCTGGGCGGAACGTCATCTCAGCTCTCTTCGTGCAGAGTACATTTCAGGGATCAACAATACTCAGGCGGACTGGCTGAGCCGTCAACAAGTCGATGCTGCGGAGTGGCGGCTTCATCCCCGCATTTTTCGAGCTCTGGTTCTTCGGTTCGGCTCTCCTGTGATCGACCTCTTCGCCACGCATCTGAATGCCCAACTTCCTCTCTTCATCGCCCGTTACCCAGAACCTCAAGCTGTTGCCGCTGATGCCCTGCGATCCCCTTGGCCTCGGGGCCTATTGTATGCCTTCCCTCCGACCTCTCTGATTTCCAAGGTCATCCGGAAGATATTGGCAGAGCGGGCGGAAGTAATATTGTTGGCCCCTCACTGGCCTCGGAGGCCTTGGTTTGCGGACCTTGTGTCTCTTTCGATCGCCCCGCCTTGGCGTCTCCCATGCGATCAGGACGTCCTCTCTCAGGGCGCCGTATTTCATCCAGACCTACCTTGGCTCAGTTTGACCGCTTGGCGGTTGAGCGGCAATGTCTGAGTGCCGCAAACATTCCTGGCGATGTGATCCAGATTATCCAAGCCTCTCGTCGCCCTTCGACTAACCGGATTTACTCGGCTACCTGGCGGGCTTTCTGTTCTTATTGTGCCAGTGCTGATGTTTCACCCCTTCAAGCATCTATTGTGGACGTGTTGGTGTTCCTTCGGAAGGGTTTCTCGGAGGGCCTTTCTCCTAATACCTTGAGACGCCAGGTGGCGGCTATCTCTTCTGTTCTTCGCTGTGGTTCTCTCTCATCCTTGGCACAACATCCTCTGATTCGCCGATTCCTCCGGGGTGCGGCTAACATATCTCCCCCGGTGTTGCATCGCTATCCAACCTGGGACTTGCCGTTGGTGTTGAACTCTCTTATGGGCCCTCCTTATGAACCATTGCGGACAACGAGTCTCCGGTTGTTATCCTGCAAGGTAGCCTTCCTAGTGGCCATAACTTCGGCCCGGCGTATCTCGGAAATAGCTGCCTTGTCGATTCGCTCGGATCTGTGTGTTTTTCATGCTGACCGTGTGGTTCTCCGTCTGGACCCCACCTTCCTTCCGAAGGTCAACTCAGTGTTTCATCGGTCCCAAGAACTCATACTTCCTAATTTCTGCCCCAGACCGTCTCATCCTCGGGAACGTCGTTGGCACACCTTAGACGTTCGGCGAGCACTGCGTATTTACCTGAAGAGAACGGCTGGGGTCTGTCGTTCGGAGGCCTTGTTTGTATCCTTCTTACCCGTTTCTCTGGGTCTTCGTGTGACAGCATCTACACTGGGCCGTTGGATCCGGCAAACCATCGCATCGGCTTACGACTTCCGCTCTCTCCCGCGACCGGCTCATGTAACAGCACATTCCACTCGCAGTGCGTCCACGTCGGCGGCCTGGTCTACTCAAGCTTCGCTGTTAGAAATATGCCGGGCGGCTACGTGGTCTTCGCCTATCCCATTCATTCGGCACTACAAGATCGATACATTTGCTTCCGCTGAGGCTGCGTTTGGTAGACAGGTGTTGCAACAGGTGGTTGCGGGGGAGGATGTTTCTCACCAGTCTGGCCCCGCCCTTCCTTCGGGACAGTGAACTGGGGTATGTCCCATCCTGGCTGCTGTCTCCACTCTCAATGGAGAAGGGGCGTTGGTCCTACCTGATACGCTCCTTCTCGTTGAGTGGAGACAGCAGCCAGACCCTCCCTTTGTTGTTTGCCAGTCTGGTGGTGCTCCCCTCTTGTTTTTTCTTCTGGAACTTGGTTCTTCGTCTCCCACACGCCGAGTCTATCTCTTCAGTCCTTCGCCTAAAGCGGGTCTGCCCGGCAACAAGGGCGGGACTTAATATTATTGATAGACCCAGTCCTTCATGCTGATTGGCTGCTGCTACCCATCCTGGCTGCTGTCTCCACTCAACGAGAAGGAGCGTATCAGGTAGGACCAACGCCCCTTTTGTCACAAAAGGAAACAACTGCATTTTCTATCTAGACTGGCATTGACATTGGGACTTTAGAGAAAATCCCAATGAGTTCCATGGAACATGCTGACTGAACAGGCTTAGATTTTAGCCTTAGAAATCAACATCTCTTTCATGTTCAGTAAAAGAAAATATATCCATTCAGATTCTTTTTCATCCATCCAAATATCCCTTCAGATGCCATTCCTGTTCATACGAAAGCAACATTCTCTTCTGCACTTAATGTCTGATTCCCCGGCCTGCCTTTTCGAGACTGGGTTTTGCTCTTCAAAAAAAAAAAAAAAAGGTCTAAGCCACATCCTAAATGTTTCATTTCATCTTGAGCTAGATATATCAGTAATGCAGTGGTGTTAAATGATTTCCTGCTTACTCTTAAGATGCTGAATAACTTCAAAGCCTGAAGGTGAGCTTTAAAATAAGGTTTTCTACTGAAATACCAAGGGGGAAATGTGTCATGTATTCTCTATTAAGTCTGACTGTTTTTGAAACAGTCTTGGCAGTACAGTTGCTACAGAAATGAAGTCCGGATGTGAACTGCTCATTATCTTTCAAAGGAGGATTTGGCTATTCTTGAGGATTCAATGACGTTTCTCTCCACTCATCAGCTCTATTCATTGTTGGCATTCTTCACTGTTGTCAGAAGGTGAAGTAGGATTCATATACTGAAAAGGAACTGACAGCTAGAGCTAAATGTCATAAAAGCAAAAAGAGCTTAATAATCCAAAGATAATGGTGAGAGTTGATTATTGTATTGGGAAAGGATGTTGCTGGAGAATAAACACTATAATCAGAGGATGTCTGAAGCACCAAATGACAAAATACAATAATAATCTAGATGTAATAAACTTTTTCACCATGCCAGAGTAACACAAGTTCAGTTTTTAAATTGTTGGTCAAATCACACATAGGGAAGGCCAGGAGAAGGGGAGCCCATCAATACTGCTAATTTACAATTCCCAGCATCCTTCTGGGATGTACTGCTCAGAACTGTTGGGGATTGTAGTTCTACATCATCTGGAAGGCCATTATTTTGCTACTCTTGGGAATAGTAATAGAAATATTCTTTATTGACCAAGTGTGATTAGACATACAAGGAATTTGTCTCCAGGGCATAAGCTCTCAGTGTACATACAAAAAATAAAGTGGTAAGTCATAGATCATAAATCATAGGATACAATCATAAATCGTAAGATACAAACAACAAGTAATAAATCATAATATACCAATAGGAGAAGGTAGTAGGAAAGATGAGACGATGAGAAAGACGAGAAGAGAAGAAGTATGAAAATGATAATAGCAATACACTGTAGTACATGGGTAAATATATTTAAGCATAAGAGAGTGCTGTGGGAATTAGGTGTTTAGCAGAGTGATGGCATGGGGGTGGAGGAACTGTCTTTGCGTCTTTGCTTTGGCATGTAATGCCCTTTAGCAGCATCCTGAGGAGAGAAGTTGAAACAGTTTATGTCCAAGATGTGAGGAGTCTGTAGATATCTCCTTATTCCCCCACCCCCCCCCTTTTTTTGCTTCCCTTATGGGCTCAATCCAAACATATTTCCTCTGCTCCTTTTTGTCTCTGAAAACAAAAAAAATGTTAATAATAGCATATTGCTCTCTAGATCAGCGGTTCTCAACCTGGGGGTCGCGACCCCTTTGGGGGTCGAATGGCCATTTCACAGGGGTCGCCAGATCCCTCTCTCGTCCCCCCCACACTTTCACTCACCCTCACCCTCTGCCTCTGTTGGATCGCCGTTTGCCATTCGCTTACCCCGCCCACTCCCAATCTATTGCTGCCTCCTGAGTCCCAGCTGATGGCTAGAGGGAAAAAAAATGTTTAAATTCTTGCCGCAGGGCTTCAAAGGGCCGCCCTACAGCTGATCAGTGTTTAAAAAAAAACAAATGAGTAGACCGGTGCCTGCAAAAATAGAAAAAACAGCCCCTTTCAGCTTCAGCATAGGTTAATTACCATAAATTGATTTGAACAGCCTCCCGACTCTCAGCTGATTTGCTCTCAGATGTTTTGCGGAGGGCTCTGTTGCTAGCTAGCTGCAAAGAGGTAAATTGCTGGAGCAGATTTTTTTCCTCTAGCTATGCTGAAAAAGCGAAACTGACAGTAAAGCAGGGTCTTTGCTGCAACGTGACAAAATGAGGCAGAGAGAGATTTCTTTTTCTTTTTCCTCACCAAAAAAGGTAGGTGCAAAACTGCAAACAATGGGAAATTTAGGGCAAAAGAGGAGGTTCAAGTTTTTAAAACACAAAAGAAAAAAAGCTCTATTTAACTAGGGAATTGTAATAATTGAGATACTATTAATTGTATATTATGTTGAAAGCAGAAATGGTTAAATTGTGGTTTCGAGGAATATATGGGGGAAATTATTTGGTTTATTATTATTGGTAAATATAATTAATTTGTAAGAAATTGGATTGCATGGAAATAATTGGAATATCCATGTTCATATTGATTAATATACAAAAAAGATAGTTATATAACTAATTGATTTATATTAAAATGTTGAATTTGTATTAAACAACTGTATTACATAATTACATAATTAACCAATGTGAGGATGGATATAAAAATAGATGACAATGTGAAGGGGTATAATATAGAATAGAAGGGAAAAACTGAATTTGATTAAGATTAGAGATGAGGATGAAGGGTAATATTGGTTTTTTAAAAAAGTAGATGAGGAATAAATATGGCAAAAAGGAAATAGAGAAATTGTAAATTTAATTGAAATGACTAAACACTGTTTAAATTTGTGAACCGGCCAAATACTCTGTTCAAAGAAAATACATTGTATGTTTGTATGCGTGTTTCTAATTATTGCTATTTATTCATATTTATTCTCTTTTATTCTTTAAAATTTAACAATTCATTCTTTATCTTAATATCTTTATATTTGCTTGGGGTTGGTTTTCTTCCCTTTCATCTTTTTTATTGTATAGCAATCTTTCTCCTCAAACCTACCACCTCTCTCTTTTCTTTCCTTCTTACTTTCTCTTCCCCCCCTTCTTCTCCTCCCTACTTCCTCTTCCTTTCTCCTTCTCCTCCTCTCTTCCTCCCTCTCTTACCCTCACTCCTACTCTAATTTCCCTTCCCTTCCTTCATCCCTCTCTATTGCTGTATCCTTTTGTGCATATGGACTACTCAGAGGGCTGAAAAAGTTATTTCTGACTGGTCCTCGCACTTTTGACCAGTCCTCGAACCTACGACTGTCCTCACATTTTACGTTTTTACCCTATCTTGTCACCATGGTGAAGAGAAGCAGTTGTGAAATGAATGACACAGTCAGGGCCGGATTTTCCTATAGGCTAACTAGGCTTCAGCCTAGGGCCTCAAGATCAAGAGGGGCCTACATTCAAATTGTTAGCAAAATTAAAATTACACTTTCACTATAGGTGAAAGGGCCTCATAAGTGGAATAGCCTAGGGCCTCTTTTCATCTAAATCCGGCCCTGGACACGGTTGTTAAGAATGCTACAATGGGCATAAATGATGACCAGTCATAAGTACGAAGACCGGTCAAAAGTACGAGTACCTGTCAGAAATCACTTTTTTCAGCCCTCTGGGTAGTCCTTTTGTGCACATGGACTACTCAGAGGGCTGAAAAAATTATTTTTGACTGGTCCTCGCACTTTTGACCAGTCCTCGAACTTATGACTGTCCTCACATTTTATGTTTTTGCCCTATCTTGTCACCATGGTGAAGAGAAGCAGTTGTGAAATGAATGACACGGTTGTTAAGAATGCTACAATGGGCATAAATGATGACCAGTCATAAGTGCGAAGACCGGTCAAAAGTACGAGTACCTGTCAGAAATCACTTTTTTTAGCCCTCTGGGTAGTCCTTTTGTGCACATGGACTACTCAGAGGGCTGAAAAAGTTATTTTTGACTGGTCCTTGCACTTTTGACCAGTCCTCGAATTTACGACTATCCTCACATTTTACGTTTTTTGCCCTATCTTATCACCATGGTGAAGAGAAGCAGTTGTGAAATGAGTGACATGGTTGTTAAGAATGCTGCACGGGCATAAATGTGAGGATGGTCGTAAGTGTGAGGACCAGTCAAAAGTGCGAGGTCCTGTCAGAAATGATTTTTTTCAGCCCTCTGAATAGTCCTTATACACATAGCCATGGCCACCCGGTCACATGACCAGCTAGCCACGCCCACCCAGTCACATGACCTCCAAGCAACGCCCACAAAATAAGCCACACCCACAGAACCGGTAGTAAAAAAATTTAGAACCCACCCCTGGTTGGGGGTCACCACAACATGAGGAACTGTATTAAAGGGTCGCGGCATTAGGAAGGTTGAGAACCACTGCTCTAGATGTTTGGAGTATCGCTTACATTGGCTTATGTGACTTGCATGTTGGCTATTCCTGGCTTGTTCCTTAGTGACACACCTTATCTAGGGAGGTTCAAACATATTTTCGGGAGGGGGGGACACCTTATCAAAAGATTCATGTTTCTTCATCAATTGTTTGGAAAATATGTGATAGGTAGAAAGCAATGTTGGATGATTGAGTAGATGTCACCCCTCATGAGAGTGATTATGGAGGATTACAGTATAGGAAGTGAAGGATATATTTCTTTCTGCAACAATGATTTATTTACTCGCTCACCTGCAATTTATTTCAAGGTTTCTCTCTCTCTTTTGAAAAATCTCCCATTAATCCTTTTGTGTGGGCTTTGCCTGGATCTCCCTGTTTAAGTTACTTTCTTCACCCATCTCTTCAAATGTTACACAGTTTTCTTCAAAGCCTTTCACTCAGACTTTCATCACCAAAAGAAACAAAACCTTCACGCACTCAATAGCCTATGTTTGCCTCTTGTTCTTTCTCTTTTACTACTCCATTTAGATTTCATCTGTGATACATCACCCATATGGCTTTGATTTCTCAAGGCAAAATTAGCCCATTTTCTCTCACCTCATCTTAACCTAAATTTCTATATATTTGGGGAGTCATTGCGTAGAATAGGGAATAGGGAAGTAAGAATCTGGACACACTGTATTTGTTGGATTTATATCTGCCTTTTCTCCAGCAAGTTCTAGGCAATGTTCATATTGTTAGCCCCTGAGAAATCAAACTCTCTAAAAGCAACCCCTGAAAAATCAGCACACTTCCTTGAGTGACATTGTGACCTAGTTGCCTATCCCCTGTGCAGCATCATTTGCAGAGGAAGTAAAAAAAAAAAAAGTCAAGATGGCTATAATGCCTGAATGAGCCATTTCCCTTAGTACTTATGTACTAAGTCAGGGGTCGGCAACCTTAAACACTCAAAGAGCCACAAAGGTCCTAACCAGAAGCCCCCTGTTCAATTCTGGAGCCGACTGGAAGTCCACTTCCCTCGTCTCCTCCTAGCGCAGCATCCTTTTTCCTCCACTAACCAGAAGTTTGGTTCCCCCACCGTAGAGTCTCCTCCTAGCATGTCGTCCTTTTTCCTCTACCTGTCCTAACTGAAAGCCCTATCGATTGTGGAGCCGACTGGTGACAAGGAACCACAGCAGAGGGATGAAAGAGCCACATGTGGCTCCAGAGCCACGGGTTGCTGACCCCTGTTTAAGTAATTATAAGTACTTATGTAATTATGATGTAATTACATAGACAAAAGAATGGGGTTTGGATGGCACAATCACAGATGTCATTTTGATTTGCTTGACTTCGCCCATGTTGTCCCCGCTTCCTATGCCCCATGGCGGACAAAAAAAGCATTCTGACTGAAGTACAGCTACTGACCATAACATGGTTCAGTGCTCCTACATGTCCTTTTTAATGCATCTTTCCTTCTCTCTTTCCTTTTCTTTCCTTCTCGCTCTCTTTTCCCCCCTCCCTCTTTCTCTCTCTGTCTCTCTTTATTTATTTATATTCTACCTTTATTACTTTATAAGTAACTCAGGGCAGCAAACCTACCTAATGCTCTCCCCCCCCTCTTATTTTCCCTGCAAGAACAACCCTTTTAGGTGGTTGGGCTGAGAGAGAGTGACCGGCTGAAGGTCACCCATGGCTTTCATGGCTAAGGGAGAACTAGAACTCACAGTCTCCTAGTTTCTGCATCAGCATCTTAACCACTACATGTAACAAACTGGCTCTCCACAAGTATCTCCATAGGAGACTGTTTACCTGTTATCTTTTAGCTGTAGAACTGCAAAACATGGAGAAGTATAAAAGACAAATAAATGATTACTATATTCAGAACTGCTTCTTCCTATATAGCTTTGTTGTTTCACTGTAAAAATTGGTGCAGAGTAATTTTTCCTCCTTCCTCAGTAGAGCAGGATGATGGCAGAGCAGGGCAGAGCAGAGAGAGAGAGAGAGAGAAAAGAGAGAGAGAGAGGGACTATAGATTAAACTAGTCCCATACTTCTCTTTTATGAAAAGAATGTAAAACACAGATTAAAAAATCCATTTAGAAGCCTACAATTTGTAAGATTAAAATATAAGAAGCCTATTGGTGTGTTAATTAAATCCTGCCTGAGGAGAATCCTCGTATTCAATATATGCAGAAGTGGAAAAGATTGATAAATAATATAATTAAAGCTGCTGATTTGCAGTCATTATGAATGTTTTTGTTAGGCAATAAACCTTGGATGTTTTGAGCCAGTTATAGAAGTCAGCTTTGCTCTCATTTGTTTAGCAGATATAATTTGTATCCTCCCAGACGAAATAAATGAATAACATTCTTTCACCATCTCACTCTCATAGAATGGCTTGAGAATTAACTTGGACCAAGAAAGACTGCAGGCAGGAAGACAAAGAGAACAGGATCAGTGCTGCCTGGAAAAAGCAGACGACAATCAATACAAGGTAGTCTTTGTTTAACACCCACTCGTTCAGTGACCGAAGTTACAGTGGCACTAAAGGAGAGAGGACTTATGATGGATCCTTGTGGTTGTGGCTATCCCAGCATTCCTGTGGTCACAAGATTGCAAATTGGGTGTTTGACAACCTGCTTGCAGATTAAGGGACCATGCAGTGTCCCTTAGTTACATATCACCATTTGTGACTTTCCCTGCTGGCTTCCAACAAGCAAAATCAATGAGGAAGGCAGTAGCAGGTTGCAAATGAAGATTAGGTGCCCATAGACACCTTGAATGTGCAGGATTCACCTAACAAGGGCAAGTGAGACTGCTGGAACTGCCATCTTAAGCCAACACAGCCATGTGATGTCATGCCTTCTGACCATGTTGCTTAGCAACAGAACTTCCAGTCCCAATTACTGACAGTAAACAAGGACTATGTGTATTGTGGTCCAGTCCAACTGTTGCTTGTCATTAGCTTGGACTGCTTTATAACTTTCAACCAAAATATCTGCGAACTTAGATACAGTACAAACTATTTCTACAAGTGAAGCATATAATGAACACCTTTCTGATAAAATACTGTGATACGAAAGATTGGACTGTGGTTTCTGAAGAGTCAAAGGCTGATGACCCAGCAAAAGCAATCTTTTCAATGGATGGGGGGGGGGATCTGCTTTCCAAACATATTTTTCTTTATTTTGTTTATGTATAACATCCAAGGCTAATGAGCTGCACCACATTTTAATTCAACTTCTGACAATTTTGTGCCAACTGTTCTTAACATAATTTTCTTTTTGAGTCAAGAAATTTTAGCATGAGGTTATACATGAGGATCCTATCTTATAGCTACAATGAAAAGTTAAAACCTTTGTAACATACCACTCAGTGGTGAAATCTAAAATTTGTTACTACCGGTTCTGTGGGCATGGCTTTTGGGGGGGGGGAGTAATGTGACTGGGTGGGCGTGGCCAATTTTTTTTTTTTTTACTTTTAAAACCATTTTTTTCTACAACCTCTTCAGCGAAGAGGTTGTAAAAAAATGCTTCCAAAAGGCTCTGACGATCCCAGCTGAGTTGCCTGATCGGCACACGCTTTTTTAAAAAGCCTATGCTGATCAGGCAACTCAACTGGGATCATCAGAGGCATTTAAATGAAAAAAAGGTTTTTTTTCTTTTAAATGCCTCTGACGATCCCAGCTGAGTTGCCTGATAGCCTCTGCCGATCAGGCATCTCAGCTTGGATCGTCAGAGGCATTTAAAAGAAAAAAAAACTTTTTTTCTTTTAAAAGCCTTTGAAGATCCCAGCTGAGTTGCGTGATCATCAGAGGCTTTTTTTTTACTTTTAAAAGCATTTTTTTCTACAACCTCTTCAGCGAAGAGGTTGTAAAAAAATGCTTCCAAAAGGCTCTGACAATCCCAGCTGAGTTGCCTGATCGGCACACGCTTTTTTAAAAAGCCTATGCTGATCAGGCAACTCAACTGGGATCATCAGAGGCATTTAAATGAAAAAAAGTTTTTTTTTCTTTTAAATGCCTCTGACGATCCCAGCTGAGTTGCCTGATAGCCTCTGCCGATCAGGCATCTCAGCTTGGATAGTCAGAGGCATTTAAAAGAAAAAAAAACTTTTTTTCTTTTAAAAGCCTTTGAAGATCCCAGCTGAGTTGCGCGATCATCAGAGGCTTTTTTTTTTACTTTTAAAAGCATTTTTTCGGCCAAAGAGATTGTAGAAAAAATGCTTTTAAAAGTAAAAAAAAACCCTCTGAAGGCAGCATGAACATGCATTTACTTACTTTAAGGAAATTTGCAGCACTTGCAGATAAGGCAAACAATAATACTTTGTTTTACATTTCAGAATTGGGAGAAGAATAGCACAAGCACTCTCCCTTTGGCTTGTTAAACTTTCTTCCCTGCAACATGATGAGGCAGATTTTATACATTGCTTGCAGATATCTACAATATATATGCTTAAAGTCAACAGGACAATAAAAACAAAAGTGAGAGAACAATAGAAATATGAAACTGCTGGATGAGGCCATTTGACAGCATAGGGTTAAATACTGTTGGTATACATCTCTGCCAGTGGTGGGTTTCAAAATTTTTTACTACCGGTTCTGTGGTTGTGGCTTGGTGGGCGTGGCAGGGCAAGGATACTGTAAAATCTCCATTCCCTCCCCAATCCAGGGGAAGGTTACTGCAAAATCCTCATTTCCTCCCTTATCAGCCGGGACTTGGGAGGCAAAGAATAGATGTGGGTTGGGCCAGTCAGAATTTTTACTACCGGTTCTCCAAACTATTCAAACTACTCAAAATTTCCGCTACCAGTTCTCCAGAACTGGTCAGAACCTGCTAAAACCCACCTCTGATCTCTGCCCTTAACTGACCAAATTCTGTCAATCATCAGATTTAACATTTTTCCTCAGAAAAAGCTCAAACACCTTCAGACTCTTCTCAGAATATACCTAAAATGTATGGTTCTGTCGGATTAAAAAAACCACAGAATTGAAAAGCTAGATAGGAAGCAATGCTCATCAGGGAACAATAGCCCTAATCATATTTACACAAGACTAGCTCCTTAATTAGATATTAGCACACAGGGGACAGAGATTGCAATCTGATGTTGAACACCATTAATTTGGGCATCATTAAGGAGAGCTGACATGGACAGATGAAAGCTATGGGGCTTTCCTGTTCTTCTTCATAAAAATAAAAGGTTTAAGTACCGAAGGGATCCACTTTGCACAGCTGAAGTATAATCCTGACCAGGCTTGCTGTTAAAAAAAAGTCCTTCTCTTACATTTTTTGGGTTTTGAGGGATTGAGAGAAGTGCATTGAAGACAGGGAAGGGCAAAATAAGATTCTACTATATGATTCAGAAGTAGACAACTTGGCATCCATACAATGTTTTGGATTTCAGTCCCCATCAGGGATGATTCCAGAATAAATTAACTTGGTGCTGTGAAGAGATAATGCACATAACAATGGAATTGTTCCATTTATTAAATGCAAATGTTATCCCCAAAGCTGACGAGCAGGTGCTAATCCTTATTGCCTCTTGCAGTCATCCCTGACTGCCCTCTGTCTTGGCAGTTGTAGCTAATGATAGTGGACTATGGGAGTTGTAACTCATAAACTCAACATAGTTGGTTGCTTCTCGCTAGCTAACCGTTGTAATCTGCCTTCACTAACACAAAGAGTAATTTTCCAGAGCAGCTAAAAATTATTCTTGCAAAGCATTTATTTAAAATGTCAGAAGCAAGAAGTCTTATTTTTCCAATAACAAAAAGGAAGACGAGAAAGCACTTCGCCTATAATTTAGGCATATTAAGAAGTCTTAACAAGCTCCTGTACCTTCTGTTAAGTCATGCAAAGCCAAGCAATTGATTAGATAATTAATGAGTAGACAATTTACCATCAGGGAAATGTAGCTGATTCACTCATTTTGCGCTGAGATGTAAAACTGGACTCCGTCCAATATTGTTTCATGCCAGATTAAAAGTCCTTTCCTTTCCTAAAGGAATACATTTCATAGAGGAACATTCAAGTCATGTAAGCCTCTTTCCTGAAACTGTCATCAAAGTACTGTTATTTCAGGATAAACTTAGATTTCAAAATACAAAGCAACCTAAATTGAGTTTCTTTATTGACGTGATTGTATTTGTGTATCTGCATGCTGATTTTGCTGTTTAGTGTGTCTATACTAGGTCATTTATGTGTAGATTCTACCCAATTGCACGTAGCTTCTGCAATTTGTATCTCTGATCCATATACCGGAAAATAGCACATCATTGCTTCCAATTTCCTTCAGTGCAGATTGCAATATATCAATCATACTGGGATGTTTCTTTTGATAGATTTTACCCCTTATATTTTGCCTGGAATTCTATGTCTTCTGGTATGGATTTTGCTGATGTGCACTCTGCAGAGAGAGAGAGAGAGAGAGAGAGAGAGAGAGAGAGAGAGAGAGAGAGAGAGAGAGAGAGAGAAAGGGGTGTGTGTGTATGTATGTATGTATGTATGTATGTATGTATGTATGTATGTATATATTCATATATATATGAAAGAGATTATTCAGAAGAAAGAAAAGAAAGGAGAAATGATAATCAAAGTCCAGCAAGAAATGTACATTTTGTAAGAAAATGTGCTCAGAAATGGAAGGATTTTTTTTTCTTTCTTTAAAACAAGCTGGAGATGGGATGAATTTATAAAGGAAAGCACCAATATAATGTTCCCAACCAGGCATTTGGACTTACTGGAAAGGTAGTAGTACAATTTATGGGGGGAAAAAATTGCTTAATGAGATTAATCTCTAGCCGTTCACCTGCTGAAGCTTTTTAGATTGGCATCATGGCAAGCATTAAAACTGATTAACACGAAAGCTCCCCCAGGTATTCCACTTGTGTTTGAGAGTTACCTTGGCATACCTTAGATGTCCTGTATAGCTAAAGAGCTGGAACACTTATCATATAATAGCTTTGCTACCTGACCTCGCATATTTTTTTCCCCTTAAAAACAAAGAAAAAGGAACAGTATAAATGCAATATAAAGGAAGAGATCTATGGCACAGGTTTTTTTTTCCTATCCCTGTGTTAACCTGTTCCTAGAGCAGGGGTGTCAAACTCAAGGCTTAGATCTGGCCTGCAGGCCCGCCCTAGAAACAGCAAAGGACTGCGGTGTCCCTGCTAGCAAAAACGGAGCTTGAGGGGGGCATGCACTGCCCAGCTCCATTTTTGGCTGTGCAACCCTCTGACAACATAAAAGGGGATTGGGGAGGCTGTGTCTGGGTTGCAGGAAGCCATCGCAGCCGAAAATGGAGCCTGGGCAGGACATCATGGCTGAAAACAGCCATGGGGCCGCCCTGGAAACAACAAAGGACTGGCCTGTGGTGCCTCTGCCAGCAAAAATGGAGCTCAGGAGGGCTGTCCATGGCCCTCCCAAGCTATGTTTTCGGCTGCAACGGCCTCCTGCAACCCTGGTGCAACACTCAGGCCACCACAGGCACCCCCAACATGAGTGATGTTGAGCTGGCCATGTCCACCCTGGCCACCCCCATCCCACCCCCCCAAGGTCAAACACAACCCTAATGTGGCCCTCAATGAAATCAAGTTTGACACCCCTGGTCTAGAGGTAGTCCAGACAAGCACAACCATGAGTACTAATTCTATCTTTATTCTAAGGTTATATTAATAGAGTCTTACAAGTATTTCTCTCCTCCTTTCCTTTTAGTCTTTGGAAAATTAGGAAGAGCCCTATCTAAAAAAGCTTCTCATGACTTCTCTCCTTCTGTGGGTTGCAATATCTTTTATATACTGGTTGTCCTATCGGCAACTCTTTCTCCCAAAGTCATCCCCTCATATCACCACATCCTCCAATCTTTCTCTTGATTTTTGGCACTTTTTGGTTAGTCGACCAATAGATTTTCCTGGTGCTCAATTTGGGAGATTCAGTGGAGCTTGGTTTTGAGGAGACTGAGTAGTACACAGTTCTGAGTAGGCAAGACACATTCTTCTGCCATATCCCTTGTGGTAGCTCCTGAAGCAGAATGCTTTATTCTTGCTCTCTTTCATCTGGGCAACAGTTGCCATTGTCCTGCTATTCATTTGATGCTTTCCAAAAAGGAAACTGTGACCAATAGCAATTGTAACAAAGCCAAGAATGGGATGAGCGAAATGGGATCAACCAATTGATAGCAGGCTGTGGACTGTTGCAGCAAAGAGACTACAGGATGGAGGGAAGGGGAAGGGGAGGAGGGGGGAAAGAAGGAAAGGGGGAAGGGGAGAAGGGGAGAAGGAGGGAAAGGGGAAAGAGGAAAGGGGAGAGGAAAGGAAAGGAAAGGAAAGGAAAGGAAAGGAAAGGAAAGGAAAGGAAAGGAAAGGAAAGGAAAGGAAAGGAAAGGAAAGGAAAGGACCACTTTTTCCAGGTCCCAGTTCATGTGAATGTGGTATAAACCCAGATGTGAGAGGAATAATTCATGGTCTCTGGTTGGACTTTAGGGTTTTGATTGCTTGTGCATTTTGTTGTCACTAAAGTTCTTGGAATGCTTTTGTATCCCCACTATAAATAAAAGAAGTGAAAAATTCAGGCAAAGTCTATATTTTCAAAACAGTGCAGAACAATATCAGGATGATTGAATGCACACAAAGAACTGGAAGCTAGCTAATTGTGTGCTAGGGTTGTAATACTGATTTGAGAGTTGAGTACATATGGGTTGTATTTGTTTTCAGGTCTACTTTGAAAATCTGTATCTAAGAATTTCTATCCTCCTGTGAAATGCATATGCTACCTGTCTGAAAGATAAGAATCTCTTCTTGGTGATGGAAAGATGCTTGTAGACTCAGGTTTGAACAATCTAAAAATGCAGAGTCAAAGGAAAACCCGCTCAAAAAACAACTGAAACAAAACAAAAAGAAAAAGCAGCCCATAAATCTAATGATACCAAAGGAATCAAACCAATGCATCCATACAGGCTGTTCCCTGGATATCCCTAGAGATCCAGCCTGGACAGCCCATTATCTGTTTCTGTTACTCCTAAAATCACTCATGTTGTACATTGTGACTTTTTATTGCTAGTCGGGAAGAAGGAGAAACTAAAAGAAAGGACTGAAAAAAGAGAGAAAGGAAAACACCAGGAATGCCCGGTGCATGATGTCATCCTGTTACTACCCTACCCATTGCCCTCTCCAGTCCACCTCTCAAAATGCAAGAACTTACAACTCCCAAAATATTGTCCATCTCTGTTACATTCTAAACATATAGCTATGTAGGTTGGACAATAGGTATCAATATAATTATTTCTGCTCCTCTGGATCATCACATTCCCATGAAAGCAGAGATAGGATATTATCAGGTTTTGTTTGCTGCAGTGGGCTTTGGCCCAAGTCCATCTGGACTTCCTTAAGAGAGGTGACACCAACAATAGTGATTGTCCCAAAGGAATCTGGACAAATTGATCCAATTCACTTTAGATGTCGGCTATATTTAAGGTCCTGACAGCTGGTGCCAAAGGTTCTATAACTTTCCTGTGGTACTTTGATGAATGAAGACTATATAGTGGCTCAGGATTTCACCAGCATTTGTCTACCTCAGTTTTCAGTCTCGTACTTCCAAGCAGATGGGCCTCAATTAGAGCAGCTGCCAAAACGGATGCGCTCTTAAATCACTTAGTGTTTCTCTGAACAGAATGCAAGGTAACCTGCCTTGTCACTCAAGATGATGGAAGATGCAGCTTCTCCCAAAAGCTGTTGACCAAGATGAGCCTGTCACAGCTTTTCTGCCACAATGCTGTTATTGTTGAACAGTGCCAAACATTACACCAACTTCTGCTAGTGAGGAACCACAATGGACACAAATCAAAAAGCTTCACACAGAGACTACAAATGCATTAATGGAAAGGGAAATTCTCCATTCAAGTATGGGAAGAATGAGTCATTGTGAAAGACCAATACCATCTTTTATACATTTAGGTATTTGCAATATTTATTTACAACATTTGGATGTTTGTGCTTCACTCCCAAAGAACCTTAAAGGAGCCAATTATCACAGAGAAGTCAAAATAGCAAATTTCATACTTCCCCAGAAAGATATCTGGGTGAAGGGCCAACATGGCTGTTTCTGTTGCTGAGGGCACATGAACTTTCCAAGAAGCACAGATGGAAAAAAAAAAAAAACATCTTTATGTTGCATAGAGTCTGGTCCTATAGTATAAGGTGGACTTTGTAGAAAGTAAAGAAAGATGAAAGAGATCTCTTTGCCCCCTCTTATGTTCAAAAATAAATGTAAAAGCCCCACCACTGCTATTACCTCCTTTTGTATGCGCCCTACTGTTCAGTCATAGGAACCGATTATGAATTTTGAATGACAAACTTGGGGAAACCGTATGATTTTCCCCCTCAAAAATCAGTTGATTGCATCAATCTCTTTTTCATTATTTTCATATTCACTTCTTGCTTTATATGGTTCTGTAGAAAATCAAGATTGTATTGTACTTGCTGCAGAGAGCTTCTGCAGATACCAGAAAACACCCTTTCTTGCTGCATAAAATTCAACCTTAGCATAAAGAAGGTGATGGCGGAAAGTTAGAGATAGATTATTCATTTATACAACCTGACTATGAATATATTCTTTTTATCAAATAATGCTTACCCAGGTCTCTGGTTTCCTGAAACCCTGTGAGGTAATGTCTGAGGAGATTCTCAATCATCCAGATCATGGGTGTCCCAAAGGTGCTTTTCCAAAATGGCAACTGGACATTCTTGTTTCTTTTCCCCTTGAAAACACTTTTTCTTGGAGGAGAGGAAAAATGTTTCCAAGGAAAACAAAACCAAAAAATTCCAGTTGTCTTTTGGAAAAGCACTTTTGGGACAGTGTGAGGCAATGTACTATTGAGTATGTTGCCAGACGTACAGTACATTGCCAATCTAGACAGACTAAACTATATGATGATATCTAACAACATATCTTAGCTGTATTTGTATATCTCTAGGAAATTCTTAAACTTTTGGCCTGGTCCTTGGTTATTGCTCACCAAAAGAGACCATCCTTTTTTTTTTTTTTTTTTTTTTGGACAGTCTTGATATATTACAAGATCAGCTTTCCCCAAATACATCTTTGACCTTAGTTTTTAATGAATGAATAATAGAAAATATGCCTTCAGGGGGGTTCATATCAATGCTTTGAACTTTTCTTTTTCTGAAGTGACTTGTTAAATACAATCCTCCAGACTGTCAAATATATTGTGGTTAAACTTTGTCACTAGGTTATGGAAATCAAATATTTAAAGGGAACACAGCAAATATAAAGGGAATAGTTAGCCTAAAAATTAACAGAGGGAAATTTTGAGTATGGTATTAATTTCATACCACTCATATCAATTATATTTCTTAAAGCAGCAGAAAGTGAGTGTAGACACACATCAGTTCAGACATTTTAATTATTTTCCTAAAGGCTGGTTAAATAACATTCTTTGAAGATTACTATTTTTAATGAGTACACATATATGCTCTTGAATTTGGTAGACCAGAAAACTGTACTGTAATTGGATATAAAGTTCATTGTATCTCACTAGTAAAACACCAACATTATTCAGTGTGATGAATGATCAAGTAACTGAAGCCAAAACCTTAATGAGAATTAAACTATACTCACTTGTAGTGAAGTGTTTCCATGTGTTCATGACAAAAAAGAAAAGAAGTAAATATAGTAGCAATCAAATGGGTAATACAGTACACTTATTTTCTAGACATTTCCCTTGACTTTCTATCATTTCAGTTGGGCACTGTTAATAAACTAAAATTATAACTGGGTTTGCAATTTTACATTCTGACAAATATTAAAATTGGGAACTTTTCGGTATGCTTTAAAGACTTAGCTAAGTCTGAAATACCAATTAATGCATGGATTATCTTTCAGATCTACTTCAGCAATTATTTTTCCTATCGTAGGCCACCAAACAAATGTTTCAGGAATTGTACAAAGTGGATACTAAGATGATAACTTCCCATATTTTATTAGCTGCTTATTTTTAAAGGATAGTATCATAGTATCCAGAGGTACCAGAATAAAGCAGACAATGTTTTCCATGTTTTTTTAAAAACAGAACAAAAACATGTGCACCTATAGAACACCAGCTGCCCAGAATTGCTTTGGTGAGATAGGCAGTTTTATATATATATATTAAATAAATACATAATAAATATATATAATAGATAGAGTTATAGGGCTGGAAGGGACTTTGGAAGTCTTCTAATCCAACCATATGCCTAAGGGAGGACTTCTTATATCATCCTGAACAAGCTAAAGATACAAATATAGATGATAAATAAATAGGTGGATAGATAGATAGATAGATAGATAGATAGATAGATAGATAGATAGATAGATAGATAGATAGAGATAAGATGGGTGGGTGGGTGGATAGGATAGGATAGGATGGGATGGGATGGGATGGGATAAGGTAGGGTAGGGTAGGGTAGGGTAGGGTAGGATAGGATAGGATAGGATAGGATAGGATAGGATAGGATAGGATAGGATAGGATAGGATAGGATAGGATAGGATAAGATGCAGGCAGGTACAATCCAATTCTTAGCAGCAGTTTCTGTAAGGCCAAGTGTCAATACTGAAAAGATGGCAGGTGGAGTATTGTGATACATCCCTTTAGAACATATTTGCCATATCAACAGATATTGTATACAAAGGGTAAAGCTTGGGTTATGATGCTCCATCAATTGTCTTACCAGTTTTGATCCTGTCCTGTGAATGATGCTTCCTAGGATGCCTTGATAACTCAGTGGTGATATCACATTGTTTTCAAGGTGATTGAGGACGTTTGAGTTCATGTTTCATCCCATCAAATACATTTCTCAGTATGACTTCTGAGTAAAGTATTATGTAGTCCAGAACCAACTATTTTGTCTAACCAAAGTCTCAGGTTTAAACCAAAAGATATTGGGATTTCATGAATGGTTCATGTGAGGGTTCTTGGCTCTCTAAGGATTGGACAGAACCACAGTGTACAAATCTGTACACCATCCTTTATTGCAACAAACCCTCTTCCCCAACAACAGGCTATTGCTCTGGGTCAGCTTCATCCTAGGCTTTGCAAGTTAATGTTGCCACATACAGTAACTATATCTTTAATATTCCTTCTTTTGTATCCCATTCAAACAACAGTCTCAAAGTTAACCTTTGCCTTTCTCCAAAAGTTCTAGCACTTGTCAGGATGAGGTCCTGTTTCTGTGTGGCTGTTCCTCATCTAGTTGCTACTGGGCTCCAAGGTCTTTGCAGGTCTCCCAGAAGGATATGCTGCTTGCTATAACTTGTAGACCTGGCAATTGAATGAAAATCTTCTTGCATGTCTATAATAGCTGCCAATCTGCAGAGGTCATCTCTGCCTCCTTGTCTGTAGGCTGTTTGCTTTCACCTTTCACCCACATCTCCAACACTCATTGGATTTGCTTTTGTGAACTCAAAAGATTGGGTGGGATGAAGCTGTCTCTAGATATCAGCATCTTTGAAAACACCAGTTTATGGCTCAGTTAGCCAGATGCTGTAGCTTTAACACCAGTGTGAATCCCTGTGGGTACAATTCTGAAGGAATGGATGAATGTTTAAGGGAAGTGGGGATGGGTAGGAGAAGGAATGGCAGAATCTGGGGATGGGGTTAAAAGAGTGATCAGCCTAGAATCCATATGTAACCACAAGCTGACAAAGTCCATCCTCCTTGAATTCCATGGATTATTATTTAACAAGCAGTTGCTAACCATTGGTTGAAAATATCCCTAAGCATAGGCATGAGTAGCAATAAATCAGTTTAAATAAACCTTCATATATGAACCCACCCAGTCTTTTGCATCTCACAGGGGGAGCTTGATGGCATGACTACAGTTCCTTTTGAAAAGAGCAGGGAGCAGCCCCAGCTTCACTCCCCTCCCAGTTAATTTGATATTACTTAATCTTGCTGGGAGGATCTCCAATTTGCTGGAGACTGGGCCTGTGGCTATGCAAATTGTGTGCATATATGCTTACTATATAAATAATAGTAAGATAATGCCATATCCCCAGCTACATTTTCTCCCCCAGCTTGGATTAGTCATAGGGAACCCTGATGAGATTTCAGATCCATTTTTTACTTTGCTATCTCTGACTAATTTGATCCAAATGATTGTAAGCATCATAGGAGTGCCATTCTCCATCATTTAATTCTGCAAGAATTCCTCCCTCTGTTTCTTCTCAAGCATTAATTAGATGAGAAATACTTCAAAGGATTGGTGAAGAAAATCAGTGCCTCCCATTAGCAAGATATTGGATGATTTATATCTCTCATTATGTTTGATACAAAAATCCAAACCTACCCTGCTTTGCACACTTAAGATCTCATCATTAGTACTGCAAATAACACTGTCTAAACTTATTATTCCAATAGACTTGTTGACAAATAATAATCCATGGTAACATATAACTGTTATTTACTTCCTTTTAAGTCACTTTGGGCTTGTCATCATTTTTTACGGGTCAGGTCCTGCATTTGGGAAGAACTTTTTATAGATGCCGGTGTTGGCTCTATGAGTGTTTCCTCTATCTTAAATGCAAAATGGGGATACAATTGTAAGTAACAACTGAAATACTTTAATTTACTCTCCACTTGAAATTCAGAGCATATTCAAAGCACTAGGGGAAAAAATCAGGGAGTGTCTATTAAAAGTGTATTGTCAATTTCACACACAATGTATGTTTGGTTCATTACAAAGGCTTATTTTCCTTGTTTGCTTTTGGATATTGTACTTGTACGTTTTTTAATTTGTATACTGCCAAGAGTCAGGGCTCAGTTGGGTGGTTTTATAAAACTAAAGTATGAATAAATAATTGGAGCATCATTGCAATTGACACAGAACTACAACTTCTGGTAGTTGTAGTACTAATATGGTAATGAGATTATTGGTGGATCAACCATATCATTGAAGTCTATGGAGATTCTCAGTCATCCAGGTCATGGTTGTCCCAAAGATATTTTTCAAGAGGCAATTGGACTTTCTGGGGTTTTTCTTTCTTTCTTTTTCTTTTTTGAAGGGGTTTCGTTTCTCATCCAAGAAGCTTCTTCAGCTCTTCTTGGATGAGAAGCAAAACATTTTTAAAGAAAAACCAGAAAGTCCAGTTGCCTCTGGAAAAAGCACCTTTGGGACATGTCATTGATGGACAACATATTTCCTGGAATTGCTGTATTGGCTAATAGTAGGCTTCCAGTCCCAATCCACAGTTCTGCTAATGATCTGAAAAGTCCAATATAATATAACAGTAGCTTATATCAGAGATCGCCTTGCCTGAATGAAATCCATCCAGCGATAACATTTATGGAAAACTTGTTAAGAGTTCCTACCTCTCTGAAGTTATGGGAACATGGAGGAGACGATAACTCTTGGTGGTGGCCCTAACACTCTGAAATTCTATACTCTGAAGTATTCATAAAGTTCCCTCACTCTTGTCATTTGAAAGATTATGGAATATGGGGAGGGGTTTTTTTTACCTCACCTTTATTATTTTTATAACTAACTCAAGGTGGCGAACATATCTGAGGTACATTCCTCCTATTTTCCATACAACAACAAACCTGTGAGGTCAATTGGGTGAGACCAAATGACTGACCAAAAGTCACCCAGTCAGCTTTAATGTCAAAGACGATATTTTAAAAATCACCGTTTCCTGGTTTCTAGCCTTAGCCACTAGATCAAAATGGCTTTAGTTTTGTTCAACCAAGACTAATAATCTAATTATTATTGGTATACATTTTGAGGAGGGAATTCTCTAGTACACTCAGTGCTTTTTTGTTTGTCACTACCTCTATGATCCAGCTTTACATCAAAATTTAAAATAATTTTAAAGTTGTATCAAAAGATTCAAAACTTGTCAAAGGAGCAATCTCCTATAGTCACTCCTGTGATCATATTCGGTATGGATAATGAAACCTTAATTGATCTATGGAATGAAAATTACCTAGATTACAAACCAGATACCTTTGATTGAAATATGGTCAACATTTTGTTCACATCAAGGAATTATAGGCAATGAAGCAGGTGGGACAATAAGGTTTCTTTCCTTTTCAATTTCAGAAAAGTCTGATTGAACATCAAATTGAAACTCATTTTAGAGTCTTTTCTGTGAAGATAACAGCCAAAAAGGAGTATTTTTCAAACTGCATAGTGTTCATTCAGGGCTGTCAGCAGAAAACTCCTTATAGACCATTTAGAATGAGTTTAAGAATCTTTGATGGTCTCCCATGGAGCACTTAGAGGGGAAAAGATCATTTATTAAAAAGGCAGAATTGTTTAGAGAAGCATTTGCCATCATTGCTACTTGCATAACTGTGGGTCATTCAAGCTGGAGAATGTTGAGAAGCTGCTAGAAAAAGGACAATCTGTATTAATTTGCTTGAACATTTTATAATTGATATCTCGTATAGTGCAATGGCAAAGGAGGAGAGGAGGAGGGAGGAGAGGAGAGGAGGAGGAGGAAACATCCATCAAAAAATTATGGATGAAAATTGCATCTCAAAATCATACATCCTGAAAGTTCCATACAAACAGAATAGATACATTTTTTGAAGCACTTATGACTGGGAGAAAACAAAAATGTATCCATTGGTTAAATGCAGGTGAAAAGAAGCACCCAAACAATGACCTTAAGAAAGTTTTGCCTTAAAATATATTTGGTATAGAATTTACATTAAGAATGACATCCTTAAAAAGAAATTGCATTCAAAGAATCCCATTTAGAAAAAAAACATACATGCACTGATTATATATAATATTGGACTGGAATATCACCTTCTTAAAAAGGATAATAGATGGACCAGACTTGTGCACAATTTTATTTATTTGTGCATCCTCCATCCTTTTTTCTTACTTCTTATTTCAACAGGCTGGCCTGGCCTAATTTCTCCCTTTTAATTTTTTAAATTGTAAATTTTAAATCTGTCTTAAGTATTGGGGGTGTTTTAATTTGTTCCGGGCCAAATTTATTTAATGTGGTTTTATATTGTTCTTTTAAATTTTGTAATCTATGTGTTTTATTTTTTGACTGTTCACCGCCCTGAGTCCTTCGGGAGTAGGGCGGTATATAAATTTAATAAAATAATAAATAAAATAAATAAATCCTGTGTATTCCTTACAAAGAACATGAGAAGTCTCCTTTTACTAAGCCAGAGCACTGGTTTATCAACATCTATAATGAACAGGCTACTAGGTCATTGTTTATATACAACGTTTACCTACAAAACACATATTCAGCTTTTGAAAAAATAAATGGGTTAGCCAAATCTCTGGCTGCACCCAACTCAGAACATGCTATAGGTATATTAAGTGTGAATTTACTTTCATCCCCAAACTCAGTGGTGTGCTGCTGCCGGTTCTGACTGGTTCAGGCGAACCGGTAGTTACAACCTGAGCCCCGATGCTATGCTGTATTATTTAGCCATGTTTTGAAGCTGCGTGCATGCATGCAAGCCGCGCATGCAAACAAAGCGCACGCGTGGAAGGCTTCACACATGCGCAGAAGGCGCACACACTCACATTTTTGGTGCTGGGCGAACCAATTGTTAATTCATGTACCGCCCACCTCTGCCCAAACTCAATACTAAATTCATTTCCTCCCCAGCATTTTCTTTACAATAGTTTTTTCGAACGATCTATTAGCATTATGCCATGGTGCTGCCAACAAGATCCAAAAAGACCAATGAATGTCTCCATGTAAAAGTTGACAAAGGACTGCATCAACTATTACTTTGAAGAGAATTTATTTATTTATTTATTATTTATTGGTTCGATTTATATGCCGCCCTTCTCTGGAGACTCAGGGAGGCTTACAATGCGTTAAGCAATAGCCTTCATACTTTTGTATATACCTGCTTAGTAGGGCTTTTGCCCCCCCCCCCAAGCGGTGTTCTTTTTTATACAAAGTCAGCTTATTGACCCCACAAACCGGGTCCTCATTTTACCTACCTCGAAAGGATGGAAGGCTGAGTCAACCTTGAGCTTGGTGAGATTTGAATTTGTAGTAATTGCAGGCAGCTGGCGTTACTTAACAGCACTTTAGTCTGCTGCGCCACCAAGGCTCAATTAATTAAATGAGCTTCTATTTAATTAGGTCTTGTGTATCAGAATCTTCATAGGAGAATCATTATTAAAGAAATGTTCCTCCTCATCTCTTAAAAAAAGTTGGTATAACAAAAAGATTTTAGCTTCTCTCATTAATTATCTCATCTACATGTTCAAACCAATTAAACAAGTCATTGATAGTTTAGTAATTACTATATTATCAGTTTTCTTAAAGTAGTATTTAAATTTGTTGTTAACTCATTTTTGGATAGAGATGGGTAAGAATTTTATACAGTTCATTTCATATGGGAACTATGTAAAGTAGATAAAGCAGATACATCAATAAGAATATGTCTAATGAGAACTTAACAAAGAAAGTTACAGTATATGTGAGAGAAAAGCAGGGGTGAAATTCAGCAGGTCCTGACAGGTTCTGGAGAACCGGTAGCAGAAATTTTGAGTAGTTCGGAAAACCAGCAAGTACCACCTCTGGCTGGCCCCAGAGTGGGGTGGGAATGGAGATTTTGCAATATCCTTCCTCTGGAGTGGGGTGGGAATGGAGATTTTGCAGTATCCTTCCCCTGCCATGCCCTCCAAGCCACGCCCACAGAACTGGTTGTTAAAGAAAATTGAATTTCACCACTGGAAAAAAGGGTTTGTATGTATGGTTACCAACCGTATCTTTAGCAACCACATAAGATTTTCTCCCTGATGATTTATCCCTAACCTTCTCTTCGGCACTGCAAATCTTATCCCCAGAGGTGTCATGGATTTGCCCCCAGACCTGTCTCCGGATGTGAGTTCAGAGGAGGAGGAGGAGTTTAAGTCAGCAGAGGAAGGCATGGGACCAAGCGATGGCCTGGACTGGGCTCTGAGTGTTAGCTTGATGGAGCAGCCTCAGCTGGGTCGATTGGGCAAGCTACAGGTTGAGGGTGAGCAAGGCGATCCACAGGTGCAGCGAGTTGGCCAGGAGGCTCCAGGCAATGACTGGGAGCAGCTGCCTCCTAGTGACAAGAAGGAGGTGAAGTCCACACCTCCTTCCGATCCAAGGATACTAAGGCAGAGAGGAGACAGGCACAATGCCTGTCAGATAGATTATTTGCAAGGAGGCAATCTTACCCTGCCAAGCTCAAAATCCAACCTGCACAATGGGGATGCTTTCTGAAGACCTGTTTGGGGGAGTTTTAAATAAACACCTGTAGAACTCTTGTTGTACGTGCATGTGTGTGAGGGAGGCAGCACATGAGGTAGGTGTTGTGACCAAGGCCCAAGTAGTGATTACCAAACACAATTCAATCCTCAACAAACTTATTTTATTAAAACAGCTGAGAATCAATTCATTCTCAGTTTAGTCCAAAACAAAATTCTTAATAACCAGTCCGTCGGCCTTATCACCAACCTTTGATGTCTTTGGAAAACTGCCAAAGGCTTTTCTTGGCAAAAACCCCACAAAGTTCAAGAGACGCTGACAAGAAGCACGGGAATCAATGTTGCTTTTCTACAAAGAACCCAACGGCTCGTTGCTGCTCTTTTAAGCTTTATGGGAGTGACCAATCATCTTCTGGCCTTACTCCCGAGTTGTCCTTTTTTCTTCAGCTGTTGTTGCCTTCTGGCAGCTCTTTGCATGCATGCACTAGGAACGGGCTCCTCCTGTTCCTCTGCCTCTCTGCTGTCTGGAGGCTCCGGAGTCCGTGCATTGCTCCCAGATGGCCCTGGCCCCATCTCTGCCTCCGACACAGAGCCCTTGTCCGGGCCTTCCCCTGACTCCAGGACTGGCCCATGTTCCTCCCCAGCCTCCTCACTGTCTGACTTCACTGCCAGGTCTGCAGGCTGCTGGCGGACCACAACACTGGGATCATTGCCTCCCACCATCCTGATCTTCTGTAAGAGCCTGATGACCTGGCTCTGCCAATTGCCCTGGAGCCCCAATGTGGAGTATAACACTGGAGGTGGTTGATGAATCAATACAGATCCCCCCTCTCCCCCCCTCTCTCTATATAGAGAGAGTTTTGAGTCAAGCTTCATCTTAGCTTCATGTTTCCTAAAGTCCAAACTTAGAGCACTCTGAATAAGCTGGGCACAGAAGCCCAATAAAGCAATGGTTATGATTTTGTAATGATTAACAATGTTTACTTAGATGCATTTCTTCAATTGGAACTGGGAAAAACCTGTTTGTACAGAATCAGATATTGCTTTGGCTACAGTTAGCTCTCATTTACCATGTTAATAATGATAGCAATACAATTTATTGTCAAAGCATTGCAAAGCATAAAGTACTATTATGTCCTTAGAAATACATATAACTGATAAATAGAATAGAATGCTTGTAAACATATCTATTTTCTTCTCGGAAGAAGTGAGCATTTGTTTCTCTCACAGTGAGGCACAAATTCTTTCATAGAGTGATTGAGTAGGACCCAAGATACAAAACACTGAGCCTCATTGGCTCCATGACTATTTAAAATGACCGCCCTCTCAAGAGCATCTATTTTTCATATTGCTGGAAGCTTAAAGGGAGGCTTAACATTCTGTTTACAACCATATGAAGGAAACCTAGTCTGCATTTGTTTGCTGCTTCACTTCCCTTTGCTCTGAGTGAGTTTACAAGGAGTACTTAAGAAAGGTGTGAAAAATATTTAATAAAGCAAACAGATTGCTGGAAGCACGTGGGAGCAAGTGATGAAAATTATGTTTTTAAAGTTAGATAGTTGGGAGCTGTTTTGTTGTTCGTTGAATGTTCTTCCCCTTCTACTCTGGCTTCCCGTATCTGCTTTCTTAAATAAGTTTTTATAACTTTCTTAAGTATTTAAGAAAAAGTGGGGAAACTATCAAGAAAGCAAACAGATTGCTCATTTACTTGTGAACATGGTGAATGATGGTTTGTATAGTTCAGGGGTCAGCAACTCGTGGCTCTGGAGCTGCATGTGGCTCTTTCATCCCTCTGCTGCGGCTCCCTGTTGCCAGTTGGCTCCACAATTGATAGGGATTTCGGTTAGGACAGGTAGAGGAAAAAGGACACCATGCTAGGAGAAGACTCTATGGTGGGGGAACCAGACTTCCGGTCATCTCCAGAATTGAACGGGGGCTTCTGGTTAGGACCTTTGTGGCTCTTTGAGTGTTTAAGGTTGTTGACCCCTGGTATAGTTAGATATAGGGAGCTGTTTTGTTGTAAACCTTACTAGTAAAATTAGATTGCTAGGTTTATTGATTTGAAATTTTATAGTTAAAATGTCAACTATTTTGGTGATTGGTAAATGTATCATGTTGCATCTAGATTTTTCTGTTTCTGTTTAATTTTAGCTGCTACTTAATTTTTGTTATTTTATCTGTTAGCTTTGATTGGACAATTATTTATGTACTTTATTTATTTATGTAGGTAGGTATGTCTCTTACCTACATAAATAGATAGCATAAGAGGCTGATAATGCCATCAAAGTGCTTGCTCTTTATTAAAATATTGTGTTAAACAACACTGAAATTGTTTCATTGTAAAATGACACAGGAATTGGATACAATCCAATACTATCCCTAGGGACAATTCTGGTTTTATGTATATTATAATTTCCTCTCATTTTGCGATGGGAAACACAGAGAAAATTATACAGTAAACCTTAAAACAGCCACAACAAATGTTAAACACAACAAAGGGAAACTGAAACCAAGGGAAAATATGAACGGTCCTCACCCTGCATAGATGAATAGGTTCTCCACACTTTCCTCAATTTATATTGTAGTGGGGGGAAATGCCCAACAGCATTTGGAGCAGGGGTGGGTTCTACTTACCTCCGCTACCAGTTTGCAATGGGAGCGCACGCATGCACATGCGTGTTTGCTTTGCTCACACATGCACACACTTCTGTGCATGCGCAGATTGTTCATGATGATGTCGGGGCAAGGGGCGGAGCCTCCTGCCACTGTTACTACCGGTTCACAACAACCAGACCGAACTGGGAACAACTCACCACTGATTTGGAGATGGATGCAACAAAATATCTTGTATTGACATGTGCAACTCTAATGGGGTCACTGGCATTTCAGCCACAAGAATTCAAAGCAGACCTGAAATTACACATCCCCAAAACTATTACTTGTGATCAACATATATCATACTCTGAATGTAACATCTGATAATACTATAGGACGATCTTACTATGGTCTGATCCAATGCCCCCAAATGGTTTCTTTTCCATTTTTTGAGAGTTTTCTTTCCTCCATAAATGTATTAAGCGTCTGTTGTGGCTATCCGTATAGTTTCATTCTAGGATGTATCATTGTGGGATAACGAAGTTTAATACAGAGGAAACAAGCAAACAAACAAAGGCCTTATAGAAAAAAAAAATTAACATATTTTTATTCACCAGAAAGTTAAGGGAGAAAAGTAATAGCCAGCCTTTCATAGATCAAACCAGAAGTTCCTCTAATTCTCCCTTCTTTTATGGCGATTATTTGGAATTTCTCAATATTCCTTTAAAAATAGAAAATAAATAATTCTATTACCTTGTCAGGACTGTTAAACTCTTTCTTGGTTCTCAAGTGTTATTACTATAACACTATTATGGGTAAGAGCATTTTCCATCTCATTTGTTGTCTCCCTTTATTCCCGAAACATCAACTATATTTCTTTGAATGGGTGAGACAAAGAGAAGAAAAGCAATCTGCCATAATAATAAGGGATGGGCAGTCAAGAGATAAAAAATCCATTTCTTTCAGTCTCATTGCTTCATTTATATTTGGGAGAGTGGGTAGTTACTAAGTTCTTTCTTAGCCCTTTTCATTTCTTGCTTTTATCCATGGAAGATCATGGCAGTATGTATCTGCTGCTTGCATTGTTCCTAGGGTTAAACAATACTTTTGTAGGAAAAAATCCTTTTCAGGGTGAATTAAAATGCTGACTCTGTAAACCGCTTAGAGAGTGCTATAAAAACACCGTGAAGTGTTATATAAGTCTAAGTGCTGAAATGCTTTTCATAGGGGATTAAATTTATTTGTTAAATGTATTTGCTGCCTATCTACTCTAGATAGTTTGCAATAATAAAAAGGAAGAAAAATGAAAACAGAAGTAAAATAATAGAATCATAAAATAATAAAAGGAACACAATGGGAATAAATACATCAATATAACAATCAAAAAGATGAATGGGTGGAAAGCATAGAGCAAGAGGAGGGAGTGGGATTCTGCCATCAATCTAGCAGCCACCTCCAATGTGGAACTCACCCATTTGTTCCCAGGCCAAACTACCTTCCTTCCTTCCTTCCTTCCTCCCTCCCTCCCTCCCTCCCTCCCTCCCTCCCTTCCTTCCTTCCTTCCTTCCTCCCAGCATTCTTAGGGCTCAACATTTGCAAGATAGTAGGCAGGACATTCCTTTTGTATATATGCTGACTTCACATACATGTTTTGCAAATCACACCCATTGTCTTGTGGCTTTTGACCTCCCTTGGTGACGCTATTGTTGACTGAACTAAAGTAACCCATGAGATTGTATGGCTGAGGGTGAAACTTGAATCTGCCTTCTCTTTGTCTAACAGCTTAATCATTATTCCCCATTGGTCCTCTATTGTTCACTAGAAACATTAGGGATAGCTACCGATTCTTTTTTCCTTTTGGTTTTATTTTATTTTTCCACATTGAAATACACTAGACCAGTGGTGGCGAACCTTTTCAGCATCAAGTGCCCAAACTGCAACCCAAAACCCACTTATTTATCGCAAAGTGCTGACATGTCAATTAACCTGAATTAATTTACTACCTAAAATAATGATAATCAAGGCAGCTTCAATTGCTTCAAGAAAAACATGATAAATGCGCTTTTATGCCTCCCTTTTTTCTGCTTTTGAAATATTTTGTTTAGCAACAATACAAAAGTAAAATTTTTGTAATATCATTTCTCTCTTTCCCCGTTTCTCTCCCCCTCTCTTTCTCTTCCCCTTCTCTCTCTCCTCTCACTTTCCCACCCTCCCTCCCTTTCTCTCTCTCTCTCTTTCCCCTCTTCCTCCCTCTTTCTCTCTTTCCCTCCCTCCCTCTCTCTTTCTCTTTCTTTCTCTTCCCCCTGTCCTTCTCTCACTTTCCCACCCTCCTTCCATTTCTCTCTCTTTCTCTTCTCCCCTATCTTTCTTTTCCCCCCTTTCTCTCTTCCCCATCCCTCCCTCTTTCTCTCTATTTCCCTCCCTCCCCTCTCTCTTTCTCTTCCCCTCTCTCTTCTTCTCTCACTTTCCCACCCTCCCTCTCTCTCTCTCTCTCTCTCTTTCTCTTCCCCCTCTCTTTCCCCCTTCCTTTTTCTCTCTCTCCCTCTCTCCCTCCCCTCTTTCTCTCTCTCTCTCTCTCTTTCTCTTTCCCTTTCTCTCTTTCCCCCACACCTCCCTCTTTCTCTCTCTTTCCCCCAGCCCTCCCTCTTTCTCTCTCTTTCCCTCCTTCCCTCTCTTTCTCTTTCTCTTTCTCTCTCTCTATCTCTTTGTTTCTCTCTCTCTTTCCCTCCCTCCCTCTCCTTTTCCGCTGGGGGAGGGGTCACAAGCCCAGCTCCATCGTGTTTCTTGCTGTCATTTGTGGGACTAAAAAAGCCTTGCGAAACAGCCTTCTGCCTTCGTGGTACATTTGCTGTACAGTGAAACCAGGGGCAACCCACCACTGGACACAGGGCATCCCAACACAGGCAGCTCTGCCAGAAAAGCCATCCCAGAGATGAGTGTGAGTCGAGATGCCGCAGGGTTGTATTTTGGCTCCGCATTGTCACGGGCTCTAGGAGGAGGAGAAGGGGACCCCGTCTCCCCCATTGGGAAGCAGGCTAAATTTCACTATGCTGCTGCTCAAGGCAGTAACAGCAAATGTACCGTGAGGAAGGCTGTTTCGTGCAGCTTTTTTAGTCCCACAAATGACGGTGAGAAACGTGATGGAGCTGGGCTGTGGGTGATGGTGCACGTGCCTAGAGAGAGGGTTCTATGTGCCACCTCTGGCATGCGTGCCATAGGTTTGCCATCACGTCATTAGACCTTCTTAAAATGTTAGCAGTATTTACATAGATATGATTTGTCCTTCAGTCTATGACTCAATTGCCTGGAAGATTCAAACCAGATTTACTTCAATACCATTTTTTCCCCATTTCTAAATACTTTTCGCTGCCAATAAGTTTACTGATGTATTTATTTATTCCATTGATAGTTACTAATTCAAAAATAATTAATATTTGAAAGAGCTTCTTTGGAATATATGGTTTTTAAAGATAATTCTGAGCTAAAATCTATAAAGCATTTTTAACAATTAGCCAGAAGTGCTGATTTCTTCAACTGAGAAAAGTTGAAAGAAAAGATGAAGGTTATCTTTGCAAATTAATATAAATGTATGGCTGAATGATCTGCTGCAGATGTAATTTTGCTTGTATCTTTGTTTATTGGTTTTCTGGATGGGATGAATTAGTGCATTATTAATATACTATTTCAGGAACATTTAGTATTCTGAGACGCCTCTTCTCCTTCCTTTACAAAACCTCTTTTTAAATCCAGTTTAAACTGCTAAAGTGTACATTATAGTAAAGGAGGACATTGACTAGGTATTCTAAGAAATTTGATGCTTACTTATTTAGAGGAAATGAAAAGTTCCTGTCAAATAAAAAAGAACAATGGAAGCATGACCTCCATGATTTGCTATACTCTGAGGTGAATATGAATCTTTAAAATCTTGAATCTTTAATCCTCTAAAATTATTTTACCCTTGAGAGCTCAACAGAGGATGTAGAAAATGTTTTGTATTTCAGAATGTGCATGCATATTCAGAGATTTGTGCCATTAAGGATGTGTATAAAGTGGCTGTGATTCATCTCTCAAGGCACTTCACATTGTGGAGATGATGCAGAAATTACACAATGTACCTCATTGAGGCACTGGGTATCATTCCACAGCCTCAGCTGGTATCTCTTAATAGCCAGAAGAAACTGTCTTCCATGGTTGGGAACCGTTTGTAGCTCCTTGAACTATTAGAGGAGGTTGCAGAACTTAGCTTTATTTTCAGAATCATGAAAATCATGAATGCTTCTATTTCTGGGGAAAGTGCTTCAGAGGAACCTTTTCTTGAAGCACAAATACCCTCTGAAGCGGGGGTGAAATCCAGCAAGTTCTGGCAGGTTCTGGAGAACTGGTAGCAGAAATTTTGAGCAGTTCGGCGAACCGATAGCGGAAATTTTGAGTAGTTTGGAGAACTGGCAAATACCACCTCTGGGTGGCCCGAGTGGGATGGGAATGGAGATTTTGCAGTATCCTTCCCCTGGAGCAGGATGGAAATGGAGATTTTGCAGTATCCTTCCCCTGCCACACCCACCAAGCCACACCATGTCCACCAAGCCATGCCCACAGAATTGGTAGTAAAAAAATTTGGATTTACCACTGCTCTGAAGCATTGCACAATCCAATCCAGTTTACCTGGGATAAATTTGAATATCAATATTAACTTCTGAATTAATAGGAATGGGATTTGATTCAAAATACTTTTATCTTGCCAGCAAAAGCCTGGAATTCTTCAAAGTAGCAGTTTTGTGGGCAGTCAACTGTTCTATGATCTTTCCTAATGCATCTGCAGTGATGCTGGATTGGATTTTCAGAGGTCAAGTGCTGCTCAAAAGCAGATCCATTCCTCATTGTTTCTTATTAATCTATTCTAGATGCATGCAGTAACCTTTTTTCCTCCCCTTTCATTTCAGTGGAAAACTTTGGTCCCACTTAAATTTCATCATCAGTTACACCCACACAGCCAATGGAAGTCATTGATGCACTGTTTCCAATGAGACTTAACCAAGCTGTTGCTCACTGAACTAAATAACTCTGCACTTTATTTCGTTATTCACAAGTACCTAAACAGCAATGGCAAAGTTCTTGCTGCATATGCAAAGTGTTTTGAGGGTGAGTATATTTGACGTTTCACAACTGGGGCAGAAATTTAGTTCTTTTAATCTGATCGTTTGAATGAGACCTCAGAAAGAGGTACACTGAAGGACACATATTCACAAAATGAATAAATCATGATGGATTATACAAGGGAAAAGTAGTTTACAAAACTGGCCATTTGACAAAATTGCAGTAAAATGAATATTTGGAAACATGTTCACAAAAATGTATACCATTCACAAGTGAATATGAAAATGGTAGAGAGGTACAAATGAAAAAAAGGAGGAAAAAGCTAAGCTTGACAGATTTGCATTCCCTTAAGCCTGAGGTGTCACATATATTTTTGAGAGACTACAGCTAAGTTGTGCATAGCAGCTACTAAGAAGGCACAGGAAGTGTCACCAAATTAGTTGCCAAACTAATTATGCAAACCTGCTTCTCACCACAATAAACACAAATCCAATATCAGTTGGGCACAAGGAGCTCTCCCAATATGGCACATATGTTCTTTCTGAAGAAGTCCAGTTTGATGCAGAACAGAACATTTAATTTCAGTTTGTTCTCCATATGTCACTTGACCTAGTGATGACTTGCGACAGGGCAACATTATTCCCCAAAAGTATTAGCTTTAAAAGAGCATTTCCTTGCATGGTGACAATTAGGAATCCGGGCAATTCAAATGAATATGTAGGTTTGTTGTATGCTAAAGCTCTCTACAAGAATCTGAACTACTAATGGTCAAAGCAAATAGGTGGTAGATAACAGTCAATGGAACTCAAATTGGCTGGAGTTAGATCTCATGTGGGCATGAAGGGACTCGAGACCGATGACCGTGTTTGATCCCTCCTTGGCAGCCTGGTCATCTGCTATACACTGTATTGCAAGGAAGGCCTTCTGGAACTTCAGGATCAGAATATCGACATCATAGCATCTGCCAAAAGACTCAAGGCCTATTTATGGCATATGGGCGGCCAAAAGATTGAGCAGGTCTTCTGCTTCAAATAGTCATAATCCTTCATTCTGTCAGCTTGACTACAAAAGGTGTATATTGTTCAAAATTGCTCCTTTAAATGACTCAGAAATAAGTCCAGTTAAATTCATGTAAGAATGAGTGGTATCGCAACTCCTATTGCCCCCAAAATTAAGGTAGCACTCTATGTTTAATGATTAAATAAAAATAGCAGCAAAAGGCTCTTCAAATTATTGCTGTGAGAAGAAACTCTTATTGCCAGTATATTAAAAGAGATAAACACGAAAATGCATGCCAGTGCCCGTGCAGATTTCTTTTTTTAAAAAAAAACAAGTCACCAAGTGGCAGAAATCAAGATTTGGGAATAAAGTTGGGAAAAATTGGAGAAACCTGAAACCTGACAGACTTAATTTACATGCAGTGGTATGTCTCTCACTACAAGTTGCTGAAAAATACCAGCCACAGGATATTTGTAGTCTTTGATAGACATAATACTACCTAATTGCTACACCGAGAATACAAAGTCTTGCCTTGATCACATCCCGCACAGATCTCCTAATGTTCTTCTTCTCCTTTTTGCACTCTAGATTATAAAGGGTTATTACTCCAATATGGACACAACATATTTGCTGATAGTGAGCTTCTCCAGATGGCATCATTAAAGACATAATAAGGCATAAAAGATCCCAGTCCTGTCCACACAGTTAGTTAGTAACAGCTGCTGTGTAGACCATCTCCTGCTGGCTTTCTTGTATATGTATGTATGTGTGCATAGTAGTTTATATACTGTCACAGTGACAAAAGTTACTGTGTATAGTCTGCCATTGTTTTGAATTTCATTTATGGAGTCATTCTATATAAACATATGGCTGCAGTTACAGAGCTGTTTGAGAAACGATGAATTCAGGCAACTCCTTTAGAAAAAGGACCAGGGAGTTATTGCTCCTATCATCACCAGTTCCCCCCCACTCCCCCTCCAAAATAGACCAGTGTTATTTTTTTAAAAGGTTTTCCACAGTCTACCTTTGCTACCGGGTGCACTCAATAGGTTCAATATTGAAACAAGCAATGGTTTGACATTAAGAATTACAGACGTAGTGTCCTTGAGGGCAACCATTCATGGGTCACTAGCTTTTGCTTTGTGCTAGGTTCATCTATCATACCCTGGAATCTGCTTGGAGGTACACTTAGTGATAATATCAGTGCTCTGTTCTACAAGTATCATTGCATTCTTACCTCATAAAACCTTTAGTTATACAGATTACAACCTGCAGGTTGGTTGTAGCCAGTCCATTGTCTCAGAGCAAATGGAAGGCAATTATCATAATTCAGAAGCTTTGCTATATGTGTGTGCTTGTGTGTGTGTATGTGTGCATGTATTGCTGTGGTTGCAGGCTACTCTGTCTTCCTATGCTGCTCTGTCTCTCTCTCTGCTTTCTATCTATCTATATACTACCAAAGTTTTAAAAAACAGATTGTATTTAACTATTTGTTGGTAGTCACAAGTTAGTCCAAACAATGCATTCTACTGCAACAATTTTTGAATTAAAAAACCTAAAATCTACTAATTTAAACAATGCATTAAAAAATCCAGGACTCATTATTCCTGCGGCATTGAAATTTCCACAATATTCAGGGAAGGTTTTGGGTTTTGTTTTTTTGGGGTTTTTTTTGCAAAATTGTGCCCATTGCAATGTTCCCCTCAGTCATGTGATGATGATTTCCAACACTCTCTGCAAGCTTCCCACAAGCAAATTCAATGGGGAAGCCAGCAGGAAGTCGGAAGTCGCTCCCTCGCACTGATTTTTTTGCCCGCCCTTGGTCATTCGGTTTATCTGCTTAGATTAATAAATATTTACTTATTATTGAGGGCCACACTCTGAAGGTTGAGAGTTCAATCCTAGGCAGTAGCAGATGTTTGTCTATCAGAGCACAAAGAAAATATATCTGCTGTGAACTTCACATAGGCATCAGGAAGGGCATCCAGCCAGTAAATGTTCATGTTGTGACCTAGGCCCAAGTAGTTATTACCAGACACAATCAGTCCTAAACAAATGTATTTTATTAGAACAGCTGAGAATTACTTCATTCTCAGCTTGGTCCAAATTAAGTCCAAAACAAATTCTTCATAAACATTTATTCGGCCTTATCACCAACCTTTGTCTACTTTGGCACCCTGCCAAAGGCTTTTCTTGGCAAAAGATCAGAAGCAAGAGACGCCGACAAGAAACAAATGTAGTGAGACGAGAAACAAATGTAGCAATGTTTCTTTCTTACAAAGATCCCAAGAGCCGTTGCTGCTCTTTTAAGCCTTCTCAGAGGGGCCAATCATCTCCTGGCCTTACTCCCAAGTCATCCTTTTTGCTTTAGCTGCTCTTGTCTTCTGGCAGTTCCACATGCGTGCACTAGGAACAGGCTCCTTCTGTTCCTCTACCTCTCTGTTATTCACCTCTGGAGGCTCCGGAGTCCGCACATCGCTCCCAGATGGCCCTTGCCCCATCTCTGCCTCTGACGCAGAGCCCTCATCAGGGCCTTCCCCTAACTCCAGGACTGGCCCATTGTCCTCCCCAGCCTCCTCAATGTCTGATTCCGCTGCCAGCTCTGCAGGCTGCTGGCGGACCACAACAGCTCACCTCCATTCAGTTGCCCCGACCCCACCTCAAAGCAATGGATTTGGGGACATAAAAAGAAAAAAATGAGGGTCACTACAATCAATTTTCTATTTATTTTGTGTGTGTGTGTGTGTGTGTGTGTGTGTGTGTGTGTGTGTGTGTTTGTTTGTGTAGGTCTTTGGTTATTCGGGTTTTCTCCTGTGTAAAATTGGAAGTGTCTTGGCGACGTTTCGACGAAGTCTCATTCGTCATCTTCAGGCTGGTGTTTTCGGCTTCGTGCTTCTAGGAACGTTGCCAAGACACTTCCAATTTTATGCGGGAGAAAACCCGAATAACCAAAGACCTACATACAAACACCCACGAAAACCTCAGAAAACACACACACACACACACACACACACACACACACACACGTGTGTGTGTGTGTGTGTCTGTGTGTGTGTGTGTGTTTTCCTCTATCCAGGTTTTTCCTACGTAACCTGGCTAGCTCAGTGGAATCACATCCACTTGATTCTGGGCTTTTTTCTTTCTGGCAGCCAGCAAGTTCTTGCTGCCAGGTGAGAGACTTATATAGATCTATTTCTGGCTCGTTAGCCATCATCAGTAAGCCACACCCACATCTCATGTATCCTCCCTGTAAAGGTACAATATCTATTTTCTTACTTCTTCGTAGGATTTATGTGTGTTTTTCCTCTAGCCAGGTTTTTCCTACATAACCAAGGTTTTTCTGCAGCCCTAGCTCAGTGGAATCACATCCACACGATTCTGGGCTTTTTTCTTTCTGGCAGCAATATATATATATATTTCTTGATTAATCATGGTACCATCCAGCATTGAGGTACAAAATATATGGTCAGATTAAAATTTAATATTCATTCTGGTCACATCAGATTGAACTACCTTTCTCCCAAAGAATGACCCAAGGGGTCACAGGGTCATCTAGTCCTTAATAAAATTCCCTTCGCAAAACATGGTGTGTACCTTCCTTCCTTGCACATAGACATGACAGAGGTTTCTGTCCTGTTAATTCTGAAGTTGAAAAATGGATATTTTTCTTTTTAAAAATAAAAATCTGTTGTCCAAACTGTTTTCTATTATAGTTGCAGTCATTTATCACTTGCTTTGAGTCTTTTTTAAAAAAAAATCTGTCTGGGAAGGACTGAAAATTCCATAGAAACAGTATTCAGATTTTGGAAAGATAGAAGGAAGAAATAGAAGTCTATTGGACACGTCAAACTGCCTTGTTTTATTTTTTTTAAGGCCAGTTAGGAGATGACAGAAATAATAAAGGAGCATTATGTTTGGCTTTTTAATGGAATACTTGGAGGCTGACTCTTAAATCCTCTTAAGAGGAAGTAAACCTTATTGATTTCTTAACAGAATTTACATCTCTGTTAACTTCGAGGGATTCTGTATTTGCACCTACATATTTTGGAGAAGAGGAGAAAGTATAGAAAAACATATTAAAATGTACTTATCCCATAAACATCTGCTTTCCTGCAGATTCATAGTCTGCACAATCTTTTGAGTCAGATTTGGGTCAATAAAATATGACATGTACTGTATAATAAAATAAATCGGTAAATAAAATTATGTTGCTTGGTGGGGGAGGGAAGAATCCCATATTATATATTATTGCAAAATTTATTTTTCAGATTTCATTCCCATACATGTCCATCACATTTCATTGGTCACATGGTAAATAAAATGAATGTGGTTAAAAAAAAAAAAAGATCAGTTGCATTTTTTTCTCAATTGTTTTCAGAAAGAAATCTAATGGAGACGAGAACTTCCCAGGCATAGTACAAAAACAATAAAGTTAATTATTTTCTGGCTAATTGGAAAGTTGATGAAGAATTTTATTTCAGCAATTATGCATGTTTATTGAATGCAATAAAAAGTTTCCTTCTAAAGCTTTAAGGTAAGTTCCATTATTCATCTTTTATTGGTCTCACAGAACCTCAGACTAAATGAAAAACTTTTACAGGGACAGTAAAGTAAGTTTGGAGAGGCCTTTTGTCATATCATTAGGAATGCAATTAAAAATCATTATGCTCCTGTTCACCCTCCAAGCTGACATATCTTCACCATTAGGAGAAAAACCATCTTGAAACAGGCAAGATATTTAACAGCACTTACTGCATATTTGTATATGTGTGTGTGTGTGTGTGAGAGAGAAAGAGAGACAGAGAGACAGACAGAGAGAGAGACAGAGAGAGAGAGATACACAGAGAGAGACAGAGAGAGACACACAGAGAGAGAGAGAAAATGTGAATGGCAGAGGAAGGGAAGAAACTAGAATTTGCAGACCTCCAAAACAATCATAAACATAAAAATTAAAATGTGTCAGTGGTATAACATTTCCCACCATTAAGGAACAAGCAAACCCATCTACCAATCACAGGCACCCCAAGGAAAGACCAGAAGCAGCTATAATTTACAGCAACCAATAGGATACATTTCTTGCACAGGAACAGGAAACTCTAGGGCAAGGCCCAAGAGAGGGTATAAATAACATTCACTCTCCACTCCATGTGCTTAATGGTTCTGCTCCATTAAATCATCCTTTCAAGCAGCCTCCATGTTTCCAGTGTCTTTCTCCCCACTTGGAACTGAACCCAGATGGACATTTCTTCCAACACTGGTCATCCATGTTAAACTCATTGATCTGAATGTTTATGTTTTTAGGGTTATCTTCAGGGTGTGGTCAATATAAAAATATAAAAATCAGATGGAATTCCTATTATATTACCATGGCTAGGTAGATAGATGGATAGGATGGGCTGGGCTGGGCTGGGCTGGGATGGGCTGGGATGGGATGGGATAGGATAGGATGCAGGCAGATACAATCCAATTCTTAGCAGCAGTTTCGGTAAGGGCAGGTGTCAATACTGAAAAGATGGCAGATGGAGTATTGTGATACATCCCTTTTGAACATATTTGCAGTATCAACAGATACTCTATACAAAAAGGGTAAAGCCTGGATTATGGTGCTCCATCAATTGTCTTATGAGTTTTGATCCTGTCCTATGAATGATGCTTCCTCAAATGCCTTGAGAACTCAGTTTAACATCACATTGTTTTCAAGGCAGTTGAGGAAGTTTGAGTTCATGTTTCATCCCATCAAATACATTTCTCAGTACCTTGAGTACTATATCAATTTTGGATACTGTATTGGAAAGAAGATTCAAACAAAGTGGACCATGAGGAGTTTTTGCAGGATGTATTCACACACATACACACACACAGAGGGAGAAAGAGAGAGAGAGTATATATATATGGGAATTATCTATCTATCTATCTTTCTATCTATCTATCTATCTATCTATCTATCTATCTATCATCTGTCTATCTATCTAGAGAGATATGTAGCCATGATGGTATGATAGATAGATAGATAGATAGATAGATAGATAGATAGATAGATAGATAGATAGATATTCACACACACACATATATATACTGTGTGTGAGAGTGTGTGAATACATCCTGCAAAAACTCCTGATGGTCCACTTTGTTTGAATCTTCTTTCCAATACAGTATCCAAAACTGATATAGTACTCAATGAAAACTAGTACTCATGAAAACTAACACAATATTAAAGGTTTACTCAGATTGTGCAATGCCCTTAAAAGTTTTTAGCTGCAGTCTTATTTATTCATTTTTTGCTTTGTGGAGAAGAATTTCTGCACCTGTTTTTAACTCTCTTGGGTCAGACAGAAGTTCTGGTGACCAGAAGAACATGTCCGTATAGTTTTCTTGGCAGCACTGTGGAGCTAATTTACTGTTGCCTTCTTGAAAAATCATTGCTTTAACCTTCCCAGTCTACCGCTCTAGGGTTTCCTGCTGATCTCTTTTATAGAAGAAAAATGGAGCTCAGCACCAAGAAGGAAGGTCAGTTGTTTATTTTGTGAATTGCCAGGTTACAAATTGTGGAAAAAATAGAATAACACTGCAGTACTTTTATGTAGAAAATTGAATTCCTTGTAAAAAAAAATATTGTGATTGTTGTCAATTGTGTAGGTCTTGTGTCAGTTGGTTGCTGTTTTGATAGTTCTTAGAAAAGCACCCCTTTCCAGGAACCAGGCAAATAGGAAATGTTTTCCAATTCAACCATTAATTTCAAAGGGACAGCAGAGGATTCTTCCAATTGTTGGCTTAATGGTGTGTTTTGATGACTAGCATTAGGGAAAATTTGTTATTAAATGTTGTATTCATTCAGTGAAAATAGAAGAAAGATTCTCATGATTCAGTCAGTAATGAATGGGGAATGGAAGAGAGCCATGATATAATCAAAGATGGAAATGTATCACTGAATACTCCCTGCCACTGATCTAATTTTTCCAGTGATTATTAATAAAGAGTGGAGCTAAGACAGAGTGGTTTGTGCTTGCGTGACATTTGGACATGCATGAAGAAATCATCATTATCAACTTCATCATCATCTTTTGCATCCTTCCAAATACTAACCAGGTTACATCCTGCTAGCCTTTGGAAATTAACAAGGGTTGATTAAATACTCCTGCCATCTGGGCATTTCAATGTTACTCTGAGCATTTTGATGGGTGGAATGAAAGCAAATCTGCAACCAACACTACTCCTTCACTGTCATCTATAACAAGGTTGTGGCTCTTCAGCATTTTGTGGAATCTATAACAATAGAACCTAGGAATGGATTTAAAATAAGTAGCCAAAGGTGAACGAATAAATTGAGTTTAAAAAATACTTACACATAGAGCCTATGGTGATTATTTATAGAAGTTTTTTCTCCCTTGGGAATAACAATTGAAAGAATTGGGTATGTCTAGTTTAATGAAAAGAAAGCTTAAGGGTGACATGATAATAGTGTTCCAATATCTAAAGGGCTGCCACAGAGAAGAAGGGTGTCAGCCTATTTTTCAAAGCACCTGAATGCAGGACAAGGAAACTAATCAAGGAGAGAACCAACCTAGCAATTTCCTGACAGCTACAACTATTAATCAATGGAACGACTTGTCTCCAGAAGTTCTGGATGCTCCAACTTTGGAGGTGTTCAAGAAGATATTGGACAACCATTTGTCTGAAATGATATAGGGCAGTGATGGCTAAGCTTTTTGCCATCGCGTGCCAAAAGTGTGGGGAGCGTGGAGGGGTCACGCGTGCATGTGCCCACACCCATAATTCAATGCCCCCATGCCCCACCCTCCCACACACACCCTGCTTTTGGCACGTGATGGCAAAAAGGTTACTGGTGGGCCTGGTAAGCCTGTTTTTCACCCTCTCCAGGCTCCAGAGGCTTTCTTGAAGCCTGGGGAGGTTGAAAACGGCTGTCCACACACCCCCAGAGGCTCTCTAGAGGCCCCTCCGCTGGACCCGGAAGGCCCGAAAATCAGCTGGCCAGTGTGCACATGTGCGCTGCAGCTGAGCTAGGGCAACACTCGTGTGCCCTGTGGCACCCGTGCCATAGGTTCGCCATCACGGATATAGGATTTCCTGCTTGAGCAGGGGGTTGGACTAGAAGACCTCCAATGTCCTGTTATTTTTTTATTCTGATAATTGTACTCATTTTCAACAAATCTTTAGCTCCTAAATTTGATGACTTTTCTTTGCCGTATCGGACTATACATTTTTAGAAGAAGAAAAAAACCTCAACCCTTTGCATGATTCATTAATCCTTTTAAAAGATTCACAAATTTGACATAAATGATAGCCTCATCAGTAGTACACAATTAGGGAATTGCAGCTGTTTTATAATGCAAATAGTGAAAAAAACAAACTGCAAACCAGGAGCCTTGCATTCTTTTTTCATGTTTCTCTTTCTTTGTTCTTTTGACTATTGGTCTTTTTTCCACAAAATTTCAACTCCCATAGACAGCAGTGAGAAAATTAAAGCAAACTTTAGTAATCAGCTTAAAGCAAATTTAGGTGCTTGCTATGCAGACATAAAGCAATAATTTTATGAAAAGTAGAAATTTTTATTTTGCAATAAATCGTTATATTAGATTACCTTCAGATTAACTAACTGCAAATAGTATGTTTTGCAGATCAATTATCCGTACGTAATATCATACCATGATTTAATACAGAAGGAAAATTAATGAAGACAAATTATGAGAAATTCATGGCAAAAATAAATCCAATACTGTACCAAAGTTTGCTCATATCATGAAAATGTAGTAAGTTGTTACAAGTTCATGATATTATTTATTATGCGTAAAAATGGAGTATGATAGACTGCAATATCAGAAAATACTTGCACTTTAATTAGACTTGCAATGATTTACCAGTCTAAATTGAGTTTTAACACCCGATATTTCCTACTTTTTAAAACATTTATATGGATATTTGTGCACGATTATTCTTGCAACAGAATGATTTAACATTATGTAACATGAGTTACATTCAGTGTTGGCTCTTAAAAACATTTTCATTAAAAATATAATGTATTGCTAGTTAGTAATACAAAATTACCAACTCTGTTAACTCCAAATTAGAGAGCCTTTTTGGTCTAGCGCAAGGCTCTCCAAACTCGGCAACTTGTGGACTTCAATTTAGAGAATTCCTCAGCCAGCCATGCTGGCTGGAGAATTCTAGGAATTGAAGTCCACAAGTCTTAAATTTGCCAAGTGTGGACACCCTTGGTCTGGCAAGTTAGAAAGCAGGAGACTATGAGTAAAGCAGGAGATCATGAGTTCTAGTCCCGCTTTTGGCACAAAGCCGGCTGGGTGGCCTTGGACCAGTCGTTTTCTCTCTCAACCCCAAGAAGAAGGTATTGGCAAATCACTTCTGAAATCTCGCCAAGAAAATTGCAAAGACTGAACCAGGCCGTTACCAGAGTCTAAAACTGACTTGGAAACATAAACACACATATCTCCCAAATGCTGAGGGCAAGTAAGAAGAGGTAAAGCTAACACAATCAGGTGAGCTAATATTACTTTCTTGTAAGGTTACATTAATGAAATCTTGCAAATCTGAAAGTACAAATCTCCCACGGTGCCCTTTACAACTTAAGAAATTAGGGTGAGCCTTTTTTGAGCCTCTTACTTTTCCTACTCTCCAACTGCAGATTGCTGTCTCTTATCTAACCCTTCCCTAGACAGCCTCTCTGGCCCCAGTCTTAGGATCATTCCCACATATATTACAATAATGCTTCTGCCCACAACCACCACTTCCTTTTCCCATTTCCAGGAGCTTTCAAAAATAGCTATTTAAGTTTACAATATCATTGTATAGTGTACTTATAATCTGCAGGTTATCCCAAGGTCTCCAAAGTGTTTCTCAAATTGAGCCTATTCAATAGAATGTAGTCTTCTCAGATTCAATGGGGCTTAGTTTCAAGTACTTTTGTTACAAGACTGCATTCATTCATGGAAACAAAATCTTTTGCTTTGGAAAAGAAAAGAACAAAACAATGTGGGTGGGTGCATGTGCATACTATGGTTCGGGGTGGGTTCCATTTGCCTTTGCTACTGGTTCGCAATGGGAGCTCACACGCAGCACTTCTGCACATGCGCAGAGCGTCTGTGATGATGTCCGGGTGGGTGGGCGGAGCCTCCCACCACCTTACTACTGGTTCCCAACCCACCACTGCTATGGTTATATCTCAAGAACATGTAAATTACTCCACAGATTTATTTCACACCATGATTTTATCAGAACCTGAGTCCTGGGGATGATGCGAAGAATAATCCAAATAGGCTCCCTTTTTGCCATCATGGAAGGATGCAAAATGGGAAAACACCTTCTTAATTTCTTCAATTATTTGGGTATTCAAAGTTATGTGCATAATTGTTGGAATTCATTGTTGGAATATATTTCTATGCAACAACTACAGTAGTATCCAGCCAGTAGATGGCAGTGTTTACAAGTTTGGATCTATGGTATATGCTCTACAGCAGCAGTCACCAACCGGTGGTCCATGAGAAAAGATTGGTGACCCCTGCTCTGCAGTATGTTCTTTTGTTCTAAGTAGAGTTCCCTGTTACAGTTTAAACAACAGTTGAGCAGTAAAACACATGGTGACTGTACTCTTTGTTTGCTCTGTGATGCTATATATAAACAGAATTTTTAACAATAATGTATATGTTGATCATGCTATTTATTTTTGGGGGAAAGTGATATCTAAATTTGCTTACAGTTGGTTCCTGGATTGATAAAGGCTAGAAAAATTTTTTTCGAACTGGGCAACTTAAGTTGTGAGGACTGGGAGTTGAAGTCCTTAAAGTTGCCCAGTTTGAAAAAACATTGGAGCAAACAGAATAATGGCGAATGGGAGGAACAACATTTCACACAGATAGATGGCTTCCCGGAAGGGCAGATTGTTTCTTCTACTCAAGTCTCCAAGTAATGAGGGACAGTGAACCTCCATATATGGTATTTAATTGCTGGTGCTACTGGTCTGGTACCATAATATATTTTGGCAGGGCTCTGCTGCTTTCTCTTTGCCATTGTAAGCCTGCTGCCTGTATCTTTCACCAAGGACTAAGTGGGGAGCCGTCCCATTCTTTGCAGGGATCCTACATCTGACCACAGCCAGCTCTTGCACGTAGGCTGAGAAAGAGCAAATTGATGCCTTCCTCTGCTTAGGACATAGCCAAAAATAACTATCAGGCCATACAAATCAGGCTGAGTTAATTACATAAACAGTCCTGTTCCCCGAGTAAGCAAATTGCAGAAAAGGAGTAAGAAATAATATGCAAAAGAAATTAAAGGCATGAGATTAGAAAAAGAAATATATCTAGACCTAGATTGGATCAATATTGTTTACTACAGCTCTCCATACATTTAAATGCTTCTAAAGCACCCTGGCCTCCCTCCCAGTTGTGCACTAATTGATACGCTGTGGTTTGTTGTTTTCCTTTTTTAAAATAAACTTCCCAGCTCTTTATCATGATTCCATCAGCTCCTTCCAACCATGACTTTCTTGCTTCTTTCTTCCATTCACTATTTCTTTTTTGTAATTCCATCCATTTATTTTATAAGAATAATTCACCCAGCATAATTTTTTCATACTTCTCATTTACAACCTCCTTCCTTAGTACCCTTTCATTCTTGGCTCTATTTCTTCCTTTTGTACCACAAACAATTCTTCAATAACACATTCCCACTGCATTCTGATTACTTTTCTCTTTCACTCATTATGTCCACATTTACTACTGCATAATAAAGAAGGCAGAAACATATTCTTATGGTGTATAAGAATTTCCTATTTTCCCTTCTTGCAACATGATTTCTCACAATAGATGCATGCTTACCTTTAAACTAACAATTTCACGTTTTATGATTTCTGCATCCCCTTCCCTGTATTGAATAAACCTTCTACAAAGAACCACAAGAAGAACTGGAGCAAGAACTACTTGCTCCAGTTCTTCACCATGCGTAGTTTGCAGCTGTTCATCCCCTTTCTCCATCAAACCTTGGTCTTTGGTGCTTTAATTTTCAGATCCATGCTCCTCGTTACATCCATCAGTGTAACATTTTCTGCAAATCATTTGGGTTCTCAGTCAACAACATGGCATCCTCTGCATATAAAAGTCCGTGTACATTCATTCCTCAACCAGCACACCTCTACCGGTAGCACCATCATTCCTTAAACAGGTATCTAAAAATTCTATTTAAAAAATGTATTAGTGAAATTTAAAATTATACAATTTGTGATATATGCATATCAGCCCAAATCAATCCACTGTAGGATGAAGGCCTCTTCACTGAAGGTTATGGACTGCAGGCTACCATACTGGTCCAGTGCAGGTTGGTAATTTACAACTTCCCAATCTGGAGCTGAGATAGAATACCTGGTGCAGAGAGTCTAAGAGAAGACTGTAACCTGGGACTCCTAGTCTTAGTCCTGCATTTAACTATTACACTGCACTGGTGTTGACTCTTAGCAAGATCTCTCCAGGGTGATCTCTCCTCTTTCTGGTCTTTCAGTTCTTTCAACAGTGAATCCAACATTGCTGGATAATTGAGTCCATCCACTTCCTGCTGATCATCATCTTTTTCTTTTTCCTTCTACCTTTCCTAGAATTGTAGACCTCTCTAAAGAACTAGATCTTCGCATGATATGCCTAAAATATGATCATTGGACACTGGCCATTTATGCGGTAAGTGAGAATGTTGATTTGATTTTCTCTATGGTCTATTGTTTTCTTGGCTATCCATGGGTTCTATAAATTATTTTTTATTTATATATGGATTATTGTTCTTAATGTTTGTCATGCTTATTTGCAGGGCCCACTAGGTTCTATTGAGCTGGCCTAGTTTACAGAGTGAAGTCATCAATGCGTAATAGTTTGAGGGGTCCTTGGTGCTCTCTGAGATTGCTTGTTTTCTTGCAAATGTTTCATTACCCTAACTAGGTAACATCCTCAGTACTAGTAAGGAGTGTTGTTTGCTGTCAGTTTATATTCTGGTGTCTCGCCTGTCTGTCTGGGTGGGGGCGATCTTAGAGATTCTTCTGTTGGGCTGTTTACTAATGGCTCTTTGGCAGTTTCTTGACTGGAGTAATTGCTTACTTGATTCTTGATCTGAAGTTAACCTTCAGTCTATGCTGATCTGAGTGCTGATTACTGGTGGAGATGTGTTGGAGATTTTTTCTCTTTTGGGCAGGTTGATTGTCTCTTTTGCATAGTCTATAGAGGTTGTTAATGTCTATGGGTCTCTTGATAGCTGATTTGTCAGAGTGTCAGGCTTCTAGAAATCCCCTGACATTTTTGAACTTGGCCTGGTCTAGGACTGTCACATTTTCCCATTTGAAACTACACTTAAATCTGTCTGTATGTTGAGAAATTAAAGAATTTTCATCATGTCTTCTGACTGCCAGTTGGTGTTTATGGATGCATTCTGACAGCCTTCTGCCTGTCCTATATATTGGTTGTTGCAGTTCTTACATTGTATTGTATTGTATTGTATTGTATTGTATTGTATTGTATTGTATTGTATTGTATTGTATTGTATTGTATTGTATTGTACTGTACTGTACTGTACTGTACTGTACTGTACTGTACTGTAGATGATTCCTATTTTTTTCTTCTGGGGTTGCTGGGTTTTCCATGGAGACACCAGAATATAAACTGACAGAAAACGGTACTCCTATATTAAGTTTTGTAAGTTTAGTAAGTGGACAAACTTACTATAGAATTAAATAATAAGGAAGACTCGGAATATTACTCAACTTGGGAAAACTGGTATCAATGGGTAGAAAGTAAAAATAGGAAATATATAGATCAAAATAAGACATAAATCGTGTTAACATATATTTGATCAAGAAGGAATATCTGAGAATATATGAATAGAGTTAAGATTTGTGTACTGTTAGAATGACATTGAATTGTACAACTATCATGGACGTATTTTCATTACAGATGTATTTGTATTTTAATATTTTAAATTTTAATAAAGGTTTTTTGAAAATTAAAAAAAACCCAAAATGGTACTCCTTACTAGCCCTGATGATGTTACCTAGTTAGGGTAATGAAACATGTGCAAGAAAACAAGGAAGCATAGAGAGCACCAAGGACCCCTCTTTCAACCCTGAGCTACAAATATTCCCTTTTATTGGTACATAATCAGAGGTGGGTTTCAGCAGGTTCTGACCAGTTCTGAAGAACCGGTAGCGGAAATTTTGAGTAGTTTGGAGAACTATTCTGACTGGCCCCACCCCCATCTATTCTCTGCCTCCCAAGTCTCAGCTGATAGGGAGGAAATGGGGATTTTGCAATAACCTTCCCCTGGATTGGAGATTTCACAGTATCCTTTCCTTGCCACGGCCACCAAGCCACACCACGGCCACCAAGCCACGCCCACAGAACCAGTAGTAAAAATATTTGAAACCCACCACTGTACATAATAATTTACTTTCTCTTTTGTGTTGTTATTTGGTTTGCTTTGTTTTTGTAGCAAAACAAAAACAAAAACACTCCTAGGTAGTGTTGGGAGGGCTTGTTTGTATTTTTTTCTATACCTTTCTATAAAACTGTTAAGATTTTTCATGGAAAAAATTGATTAGATTTAGTTGAATCCCAAAGCCTGGGCACGTAGTTCAACTTGAAACTTGTCATTCGGTTTTAATTTTGTTGTAACTGTATTTTTTATATGATTTTATGAATTTTGCCTGTAAGCCACACAGAGTCACTTAGATAATGAGATGAGTGGTGCCTAAATTTGATAAATAAAATAAACTTCATTCCAAGGCTCTAGCAAGTAAAGATTTCTTCTCAAGTGACCATACATTTTGGGGATTGTAAATGGATTCCTTACTTAAAAAAGTGATTTGAAGCTGTGCAGAAAGGCAGATATTTTTATCTTCCACTAATCCCAAACCGAGTTATATTTGTCCATAAAGTGTCAAAGTGAGGCAAAGTTTCCGAAAGTATTTTGCAGACTGTTTATATATATTAGGTTTGCAAACATCCCACCATGTGTAGTGATAGGATTTTTTTAAGGGTCTTAGAGAATATCATGAGACAAATTAGCTCAATATCATGAGCTAATTTTCAGGTGTGTTTCTGGCCCACATAACTAGGAATATGCCTTTTGCAATTGATTCAGTGAAGTCTATTTGTAGCCTCACCCCTGGACTAATTCCTCAATCTTTCTGTGCTATGATCAGTCATACCCATCCAGATGCATGTTGTTTCAAATTGTATTCCTCAGCACACCTGACACTTTACAGTCTGTCTTCAGCTCACAGCCATCATCCAAATAAGATGATAGATAGATAGATAGATAGATAGATAGATAGATAGATAGATAGATAGGAGAGGGAGGAGAGAGAGGGGGGGGAGGGAGAGAGAGAGAGAGAGAGAGAGAACCTCTATTGCTAGTTTTTATAAAGTCAAGTCTCTTTGTATCTAGCTTGACTTCCTATGGCCACATGAGAGTTTGCTCCAAAACACTCAGTCAGGCCTGGAAGCCATTTTTTTCGTTGGATCTTCAGGCCTGCCACATTTACTACTGTGGGAAACTGGGAGGGGGAATTGTATGGAGCTAGGGTGATATATAGTCATAATAACATTCCTTTCTCAGAAAGTCAAGGACATCTTGCCCTGCACCTGAAAGGCTGGAACTGGGAGGCATCTCCAGCTGGGACGGTGTTTTGATTGGACCATGTGATGGACATGTGGGTATTGGGCAAGGACTTGAACTTTCCTTTGGGTGGGGAAAACCTGGAAGCTTTCAGATTCGGGTTTTCCCAGATGTGCCAATATGACATCTCTAATAAAATGCAACTTTGAGGAAACTCAAGCCTCGGAGTTTTCTTTCATTGGGGGTGTTACTTGGAACCCTGACATTGAGATTGTTCCTCTTCAGATGGAACATAACTCAAATTTGGCCAAAAAACAAAACAAAACAAAACATATCAGCTTGTTTGTTCACAACATAAAACTTCAGTGAATTGTCGGGGGGGCGGGGAATGATCACTACTATAAAAATACTGGCTATCTTGTTCTAAGGAGATTATTACAGACATTATCTTAGAAAGAAGCTTTCTGAAAATGGTTCAATTCTAATGTTATTTCTTTATTATTTATTTTTGAAAGGGAAAAGAGATGAAGTTTGACAAATAGGCAAAGTTCAATATAAACCTGCAAATACTGTATGAAATAAAGATTTATTTGGAAGTTATGAGAGGCAAATTTTTTTACAAACCCTCAATAATAATAATGTGTAGCATGATTAATGTTATGCTGTCTTCAATTAATCATGATTTCAATTTATCATCTCAAAGGGAAACTAATATTTTGTCAGAAATATTGAAAAGAAAATGAAGAGAAATTGACTTGTCCTTTGATGTGTTGATGGAATGTAGCCATCACAGATCAATATGAGTTTGTGGAGGATTATTTTACTGAAAATATTAAATCACAGATTGACATTTTTAGGATTTACGGTTTTAAGTGAAACTATTTTGGCTTGGATTTAAATACTGGAATTTTTGGGGTTCTTTACCTGGTAGCTTTAAAAAGAGTAAAATAAAATACTGTTCACTTCTGCTGGTTACCAAAAAAGAATATAATGCATATTAGCTAAATAGCAATCAACAAATCTGAGAAGCCATCATAAGGAGGAAGAACCACATCAAATACAGTAAAAGAGAATTGTATCTTTGGTGGAATAATATCTTTCTTTTCCAGTTCCCTCCTGTAGGCCATCTTTTATTGTGCATGACGGGGTTATAATTTTAGTTTTTCATTGCATCTTAATATGTCATGCATATACTTAGAGGGAACTGCCCTATGATTATTTAAACCAGGGATAGAGACCCTGCATTCTTGAATTTTCCATTTGGACTTTTAATTCTACTATCTTAATTTACCAGGGCTAATTGGCAGGATGATGGGATTTGAGGTCCAACATCTAGAGGATTACAATTTTCCTAGCTCTGCTTTTTATTGAAATATATATATTTTTTAAAAATATATTTTCTATAGCCGTGATGGCGAATGTACAAGTGGCACATGGAGCACATGGAGCCATATTGATAGGCACGTGAGCTCAGCTCTGGCATGCATGTGTGCGCTGGCCAGCTGGTTTTTGGGCCTTCTGGGCCCACCGGAAGTTGGGGAAACAGGCTGTTTCCGGCTTCTGGAGGGCCTCTGGGGGTGGTGGGGAAGGCCCATTTTTTGTTCTCCCCAGGCTCCAGAACCTTTCTGGGGCAAAAACGGCCTCCCCCCCATCCGGAGGCCAGAAACGGCCCATTTACCAACTTCCAATGGGAGGCTGTTTCTGTTTCCAGCCTCTGGAGGGCTTCTGTGGGGGGGGAGGCTGTTTTTGCCCAACCCAGGCTCCTGGAAAGGCTCTGGAGCCTGGGGAGAGTGAAAAAAGGGCCTACCGGGCCCACCATGACATCATGTGCCAGAAGCAGGGGGAGCATAGGGGGGCACGCGCGCATGCACGGGGCAGGGGCGCATAGAATTATGGGTGTGGGCATGTATGCACATGACCCCACCGACACTTCCCATGTTTTTGGCACGTGATGGCAAAAAGGTTAGCCATCACTGTTCTATAGAAATACCTCAAATATGATAAATGCTTTTGACTGCTGGAAGACGGTTCCTGAAGTAAGTAACAAATCGAATCAGGGTAAATTTCTTTTATCCTGAAACTGAAATTGGTAAATATACAAGTAGTCCTCAACTTATGACCCCAATTCAGCCCAAAATTTATGTTGCTAAGTGAGAAATTTGTTAAGTGAGTTTTGCCTCATTTTATGACTTTTACTGCCACATTTGTTAAGCGAATCACTGCAGTTGTTGAATTAGTAACACGGTTGTTAAGTGAATCTGGTTTCCGCATTGACTTTGCTTGTCAGAAAGTTGTAAAAGGGGATCACATGATCCCGGAACACTGCAACCTTCATAAATGTGAGTCAGTTGTCAAGCATCTGAATGTAAATCACATGACCAACAGTTATAAGTGAAAAATGAGGATAACTCACTTTTTTCAATGCCGTTGTAAGTTCAAACAGTCACTAAGTAAACAATTGTAAATCAAGGACTATATAGTTTAAACAAAGGATTGATATAATAACTAATGATATACCAGTTAAATTAAAAGAATAATATGGAAAAATAGTTACTTATAGCCAGCATTTTTGTTGGTTGTTGTGGTTCTTAGAGTCCGCATTTGACGTTGAGTGATTATATGGACAAGTCCATCCAGGTTTTTTGGTAGTGGATTGTCATTGCTTTCAACCTAAGGCTGAGAAAAAGTGGTTGGCCCGAAGTCACCAACCTGTTTTTTATACTTTAGGTAGAACTATAACTCAGAATTCCATAATTGTAATCTAGCACCTGAAACCAGTATACCAAATTGGCTATAATTTGCATCATCACAATGTAACATTCTGAATGTTTCCCTGTTCTTCACCTATTTTTTTTCTTACAATCCTTATAATGCAAATTATGAAGAGAGAATGATTATGCTCTTGTTGTAATTATCCTAAGCATTTGGAAAATAGACTTGGAAATAAATTACTGGAACCTATAACTATAATCTCTGAAACTCTACACCACAATTACAGACTTTAGAAATTTGTTTCGATAAACGCCTTAAGATCCACCATTCAGAGACTGATGAAAAAGTATATAGCGTCCTTGATACTCTCTGAGCTTAATTGTTTGCTTGCAGGAAACCAAGTAGCTAACATCATCAGTGCTAGCGAATGTGGGATTTGCTCCCTATTTATATACAGTAGGTTACCCTACCAGTGTTGGTGGGGGTGTCATATTCTCCGTCACTTTATGAGGTAGGAATTATTTATTTATTTATTAATCAAATTTCTATACTGCCCTACTCCCGAAGGACTCAAGGGCGGTGAACAGCCAAGATAAAATACAGATAATACAAATATTAAAAATCCCTTAAAATTATTAAATATTTTGGCCGAAACACAGATTAAAACACCCAATTTATAAAATCACGAATTAAAAAATTTAAAAGAGGAGAGTTAGGTCAGGCCAGCCTGCTGAAATAAAAAAGTTTTGAGAGCACGGCGAAACGTGTGCAGGTCCGGGATCCTCCGTATCTCTGGGGGGAGCTCATTCCAGATGGTAGGTGCCCCCACAGAGAAGGCTCTCCCCCTGGGGGCCGCCAGTCGACACTGTTTGGCTGACGGCACCCTGAGAAGCCCCTCTCTATGGGAGAGTACTGGTCGGTGAGAGGCTATTGGTAGCAGAAGGCGGTCTCGTAAATACCCCGGTCCGATGCCATGGAGTGCGCTAAAGGTGGTAACCAAAACCTTGAAGCGCACCTGGAAGACCACCGGGAGCCAGTGCAGCTCGCGCAGGAGGGGGGTCACATGGGAGCGCCACGTCGCTCCCATAACCACCCGCGCGGCCGCATTCTGAATAATTATGATCTGAGCAGCTAATTTTACTTTGATATAAGATTACATTAAGAGAATCTTGCATGTCTCAAAGTACTTCTGTTCTCCCCATCTGCTTTACATCCCACAAAACTAGGGTAGGTCTCTTGCATTTACTAACATTCTTGCTGGGGACTAAGCTATCTTTTATCTGACCATCTCATTGTCTGGGTTTTGTAGCCATGTTTCCCAAGATAACTCCCACATACCATTACAAATATTTCTCTTGATTAAGGTATTGAGGAAGAAGAACAAGACATGTCATTTCTCATCCAAGAAACTTCATCAGTTGCTTTTTTTTTTTTTTAACCTTCCACCCTCCCTCCCCCTGCCATCCCAACTGATGAAGTTTCTTGGATGAGAAACTAAAGATTTTGTTCTTCTTCAAGGGGAAAAAATAAACAGTCCAGTTATCTTTTTGAAAAACACTATGAGACAACTATGACCTGGATGACTGAGCATCTCCACATAGTTATTTAGTGTTCCAGTATTTATATTTTAAAAAATCGGAATAATAAAAAACTAAACTGAATTGATAGTGTTCTGCCCCAGCTACAGACCACAAAGAGTGCAGTACAAACAAAGTCCATACAAACCTTAGTTTATTAATTAAGGACTACTAATGAGCTTTCTAAGTAGTTGTTCAAACACAAGTACAGTTTAAATCAGTCTTTTCTGAACAAAGGCTGTTAATTTAATTTCATTAACAGCCGACAAGAGTCCAAGGAATAATAACTCAATTCTGAGGCACAGTCTTTCAGATAACCGTAAGCTTACTGTGGTTGGCAGAATGCCCAGAAGCAATTTGCAGGAAAAATAACAAGAGAGAAGCAAGAGCCGATCAGATGTTTCTGGAGTCAATACGCAAAGGAATATGAACAAAGTTGTTTTCTGCAAATTGCCTTAAATAGGCTAGGGGAGTGGCCAGTTAGCCCCAAGCCTTACTCTCGAGGAGACCTCTTCCTGAGGAGCCATTCCTGCCTTTTGGCAATTCTGCGCGTGCATTGAGAAGAGGCTCCTCCTCTTCTTCCTCTTCACTTATGGGAGCTTCTGGAGGTTCTGAAGGCCCTGGCTGAATCCCCACCTCTGGCACCAAATCTTCTCCAGCCTCCTCATTGTCTGACTCGGGTGCCAGCTGCACAGGCTGCTGGCGCAGCACCACACCAGCCTCCTCGCTGTCGGAATCAGCTACCAGCTGCACAGGACACTGGGGGGCCACAACAGATAGTTAGTTGTAGGTCCTGCAAAATTATGTCATGAAATGAATGTGTGTAGACTTCTGAAGTCCATTCTTGTGAAATTTTATACACTATGGAGAAGAACCAAGGTGAAGATGACTCAGAGGCTTTTGTAGGAGTGATGCTTATGGATACCCATGGGGAGTGGGGTAGTAACAAAAGTTAAGATGGCATAACTGTGCAATCAAACCTGCTACCTTCGCATTTTTATGCCTCCATAGACACCTCTCCAGTAATAGGCTGTTCACTAGCTGTTAAGTGTTCAAAATACAATATTATAAGTAGCCATAATGTTAATGCAAATTTGTTCAAATTGCACTTTCAGAACCAAACTGAGATCTGAAATGCAATTATATCTTGACATTCACCAATTTGCAGGTAGTTCTTTCTCCAAATAATGTGACATACATTACATACATACAGAAGTATGTTTGCTTAAAGTCATACCAAAATAACGGGTAATTTTTTTTAATGAACCTAGCATAAGGTGACCAGACGTCCCGCTTTTGGCGGGACAGTCCCGCTTTTGAGCAATTTGTCCCGCGTCCCGCGGCATTTTAAAAAAGTCCCGATTTTTCATTCTGCTCCTGACTCCCGGCTGCCTCCTGAATCCCCGCTGATGGCTAGAGGGAAAAAAAAGTCTTTAAACTCTTGCCGCGGGGCTTCAAAGGGCCGACCTACAGCTGATCAGTGTTAAAAAAAAAATGAATAGACCCATGTCTGCAAAAATAGAAAAAACAGCCCCTGTTAACAGCTTCTGCTAGGTTAATTAGCTGCAAAAAGCTGCAAAAAGTTCCTGGAGCAGATTTCCCCCCCCCTAGCTATACTGAAAACAAAGGCGAAAGCGAAACTAAACCTGCAAGGTGACAAAATGAGGCAGAGAGAGATTTCTTTCTTTTTCTTTTTCTTTTTCCTCACCAAAAAAGGTAGGTACAAAACTGCAAACAATGGGAAATTTTGGGCAAAAGAGGAGAGTTCAAGATTTTAAAACACAAAAGAAAAAAAGCTCTATTTAACTAGGGAATTGTAATAATTGAGATACTATTAATAATTGTATATTGTGTTGAAAGCAGAAATGGTTAAGTTGTGGTTTGGAGGAATATATGGGGGAAATTATTTGGTTTATTATTATTGGTAAATATAATTAATTGATTTGTAAGAAATTGGATTGCATGGAAATAATTGGAATATTCATGTTCATATTGATTAATATACAAAAAAGATAGTTATATAACTAATTGATTTATATTAAAATGTTGAATTTGTATTAAACAACTGTATTACATAATTACATAATTAACCAATGTGAGGATGGATATAAAAATAGATGACAATGGGAAGGGGTATAATATAGAATAGAAGGGAAAAATTGAATTTGATTAAGATTAGAGATGAGGATGAAGGGTAATATTGTTTTTTTTAAAAAAATAGATGAGGAATAAATATGGCAAAAAGGAAATATAGAAATTGTAAATTTAATTGAAATGACTAAACGCTGTTTAAATTTGTGAACCAGCCAAATATTCTGTTCAAAGAAAATACATTGTATGTTTGTATGTGTGTTTCTAATTATTGCTATTTATTCATATTTGTTCTCTTTTATTCTTTAAAGTTTAACAATTCATTCTTAATCTTAATATCTTTATATTTGCTTGGGGTTGGCTTTCTTCCCTTTCATCTTTTTTATTGTACAGCAATCTTTCTCCTCAAACCTACCACCACTCTCTTTTCTTTCCTTCTTACTTTCTCTTCCCCCCACCCTCTTTTTCTCCTCCCTACTTCCTCTTTCTTTCTCCTTCTCCTCCTCTCTTCCTCCCTCTCTTACCCTCACTCCTACTCTAATTTCCATTCCTTCATCCCTCTCTATTGCTGTATCCTTTAATGCATATGGACTACTCAGAGGGCTGAAAAAGTTATTTTTGACTGGTCCTCACACTTTTGACCAGTCCTCGAACTTACGACTGTCCTCACATTTTACATTTTTGCCCTATCTTGTCACCATGGTGAAGAGAAGCAGTTGTGAAATGAGTGTCATGGTTGTTAAGAATACTGCACGGGCATAAATGTGAGGATGGTCATAAGTGTGAGGACCAGTCAAAAGTGTGAGGACCTGTCAGAAATGACTTTTCAGCCCTCTGAGTAGTCCCTATACACATAGCCATGGCCACCCGGTCACATGACCAGCTAGCCACGCCCACCCAGTCACATGGCCTCCAAGCCACGCCCACACAATAAGTCACGCCCACAATGGTGTCCTTCTTACCAATGTTAAAATCTGTTCACCTTACCCTATACACATAGCCATGGCCACCCGGTCACATGACCAGCTAGCCACGCCCACCCAGTCACATGACCAGATAGCCACACCCACCCAGTCACATGACCAGATAGCCACGCCCACAAAATAAGCCACGCCCACAATGTCCCTCTTTACCAATGTTAAAATCTGGTCACCTTAACCTAGCATAGAAAATGCATTCCTCTGGAGAAAATGATTTTGGGGGAAAATGGTTATATTAGAAAAACAAGCACAAAGCAAATTCAGATAAAACTGCCTGCAAATCAGCATAGCTTTTCTTTTTTTTTTAGCAAAGCGATAGAAAAAATGTCTGATATTTTGCGAAAATCAAATGAGCAAATGAGTAACATCAATATTACCCAGTTTATTCTTAAACATGTGTTCCTCAGCAGCTTGAGGAACAGCTTGGACAGTGACTGGTAATGTGGCATATAGAACTGAAATAAAATATTGGGTTAATATGAAAATAAACACAGAATTTCTGCAAGGATCTGAGGTTATATGCCAAAAAAAGTCTGGTTAGCTGTGACCTATTGCTGGAAATAACCATCGTATTCTGATGCCTCTACCCCGATTATGGTAGCACTATACACCCAATCCTCCCTCCCTCCCTTCCTATCTGTCAATTTGTGTTCAATACATTTTTTAAAAAAGGACAATAACTTTAGTTTGGGGTCATTCATTTTAACTGCTACAGTGACCTAGATAATTGTGGTAGCAAAGAGATCCCCAAATAAACATGTTTTTCTTCCTTGCAATGAATTGTGACAGAGCTTTTTTTTAGTGCCACTGCCAAGCAGAGAAAATATAATTAATCCACCCACATAGTGATGAGGTCATGAGTTATCATTTTAAGATCCTCATTATACTCCTTATAATGTTGTTTGCCCTTATAGGGCGAAGACTATAGTTTAAGACTATGTGAAGTGGATCAGTAATAGTGTTTTTGGGGTAGAAAGGGTACAATAAAATCACTTATACAGTTCAGCATACTGTTCTACTAGTTATCATTTTGATATGTGTGGGAAAATGGAAAATGGAAAGAGAACACAACTCCACTTTACAATTTACAATTTTCAGCCTTGGACAGGTTTTTTTACCCCCTTTTCTCTGATATTTTCATCCTATTTATATTTCAAAAATATGTTTAACCTTCAAGTGGTTGTGCTGGTGCACAGAGTATATTGTTACTGCTTTTCATTTTTTAAATTGTGTTTTTTGAAAGCCTTTTCCATTTTGATGCCTCCTAATATTTGGCACCTCAAAACTAGTGTCTACTTGGCCTGAACCTAGAGTCAGACATACTATTGCAGTTAGAAACCCGGAGTACCTTGGGTCGAGTCGACCTTCAGCCATGGAAGTCCCTGTGTGACCTTGGGAGAGTCACTGTTTCTCTATCCAACCTATCCAATAGGATTGCTATGTTGGAACAAAGTAGAGACTGCAAAGGACCCCATCTTTAACTGTTGGAGAAATGGCAGGTATAACAAATAAAGGAATTAATGCACATTGTTTTACAAGAACCCAGCTATAGCACAAGGGAACTATCCTATTAGTAGAACTACCTAATATCCATAATTTACACCTCTGTCTTGGAAACTCTTGTACTTTCTTCTGAGGTTCTGAAGTCCTTACACTTTCAGGGAGATGCAATGGAGTATCTAGCAATGATTTCCTTAGTACAAGGTGTTATGTATTATATATAGTGCAGGGGTGAAATCCAGCAGGTTCTGACAGGTTCTGGATAACCGGGATAAAAAATATGAGTAGTTTGGAGAATCAGCAAATACCACCTCTGGCTGGCCCCAGAGTGGGGTGGGAATGGAGATTTTGCAATATCCTTCGCCCAGGAGTGGGGAGGGAATGGGGATTTTGCAATATCCTTTCCCCAGGAGTGGGGAGGGAATGGGGATTTTACAGTATCCTTCCCCTGGAGTGGGGTGGGAATGGAGTTTTTGCAATATCCTTCCCCCAGGAATGGGGAGGGAATGGGGATTTTGCAGTATCCTTCCCCTGAAGTAGGGTGGGAATGGGGATTTTGCAGTATCCTTCCCCTGCCACGCCCACCAAGCCACACCCACCAAGCCACGCCCATAGAACCGGTAGTAAAAAATGTGGATTTCACCACTGATATAGTGTATAGTTGTCAGTTGGAGTTCTCATTCTGGTCCTCTGTTGGAGTGGGAAAATACTCTCTCCTAATCGGTTGTTTGGCTGATTAGTTTCATATAAAAAGAGCTGTGTCAGCCAGGGAGAGAGATTGCCTCACACACAGTATTGAATAAAGAACTGTTAGAAATCACTCCAGCCTTGCCTCCATTCTTCACCCAGAACTTAGCACAAGACACGCCTGTTGAGATAATATAGTTACTTTAGCAAGGGAAGTTAAGGAAATATACAGTCAGAGACAATGATGTTTGAACAATTTTTTTTTTTTTTGAGAATTCTGTCTTTGTTCAGAGGCTTATGAAGAGGAGCCTGAAAAACTGACAAGATAACTATAGATCATGTTAAACTGACACAGGAGGAGGAAAAAAATAATCCTGAAATTGAATTAGTTTGTCATTCATTTTTGACAAAATCTTTTGGAATTTCTTGGAAGCTTTGACAACCATAGAAATCAAATCATTACTATTTGAATATCTGGGGATTATGAAGCTGAGGCCTCAAGCATTAGCACATCTCACTGCTTGATAGATAGGTCTGGTGACATTTATTTCCAAGAATTTGGCCAAAGGATTTGCTCTCTTGATCCTAATATCCTCAGTGTCAGCAAGTGTTCTGAGTTCAGCCAACACACTCAGTTAGAGGTAATCAACTTCTATCAGCTCAGGAGTTCATCAGGTTTTGTAGAGAATATCAAGAGTTACAACTCAAAAGTGGGCAGAACTATGCTTTGTTTTTCTCATTGTACTGCTTCATATTTTCATTCTATTCTATTTTTTAAAACTTTTTATGTATTTATATACAGTGGTACTTTGGTACTCATCGTTAATTGGTTCTGGGAGGGGCGATGAGTACCAAACAAAATTTTCCCATAAGGAATAATAAAATAAATAATAATAACTTTATTGACATTGTATGTGTATTCAAAGTATACCCATACAACGAAATTCACTTAACACCCAAAGACCAGGTCCAACACACATAACAATCCCCAAACACACCCCCACCCATCATAAATTCTCCAACCCTAAACCACCCAAACATCCACACAACAGACCAAGTAATATTGCCCAACAGCTCACTGATGGTGGCCCTTTAGTTCATTGTTGAGTGCAATTATAGCAATTATATATAATGTAGTGAGTCATGAGCCAGTCGACACTGACATGTGCGTTGAGTACCAAACAAAAGCTGATCAGCAGGACAAAATGTGTCAAAATACATTGAGTACCAAATTCGATGAGTTTCAAAGCACTTGAGTACCAAAGTACCACTGTAGCAGCATTCTCCTCTCCTTCTCTGTGTGTATGAGGTGTTGTGTGTGCGAGAGAGAGAAAACCGAAGCAAATTCCTTTACTAAGTTCCAAATCATAACATGCAAACTATATAGGCTGAATTCATGCGATATACTAAGCCAAAATCAAACAATTTGCATTATGGCTTAGAGCAATGTATGAATCAGTCTGGCATGAGGCCAAGTAAAACTATTTAGAGGGGTGTTAAAATGATACAGCCCAGTGCCTGTCTATTCAAAACTTAAGTGAAATAAGTGAAGCTTTCTCCGAAGTAAGTGGATTGTGGATGATGCTGTAAATCTTTCACTTTTAAGCCTAACATATATTTGGATGATTTTAGCATGTTGGATTAAGAAGCCCTGGGAATTAATCAACTTAGCCTCTTAATTTATGTACACACTGACCTTGGCAATAAAAATGCTACTCACACATTATAACAGCAAGAGGAAAAATTCAATTTCGTTTTTAAAAGGCTACAAGCTTTCGGGCAAAATGATGTTGAGTCCTTCCAGATTTACTCATTGTATGCAATCACCGATATCCATCTTGTAAAAAATTGTCGAGAAGCACATGTACAATAAATATGGGGTGCCATTACAATAAATTATCCAAAATGTATTGCTCAAGCAGAGATTCGAATGGTAACACTTACCTTCTTGGACTGAACAGTAGTCACTGGGCCAGGCAGTAGACCCAGATGTAAGTGAATGACTTTATGCAAAATGTTTGGAAAAGTTGATTAGCAACATAAGAATCATAGATTAGATAGTACTCTTAGATCCCTCTCAGATGAACCCCAAAGGACCAGAGCGAGTAAATGAGACCTAATAAGGAAGGGGTTCAACAGATGATCGATGATTTTGCAACAACTAGAATTATAGCTACCAGAATTCCTGCCCAGAATTCTTGGGTGAGAGCAGAATGACATTATGATATACAGGTAGTCTTTGGCTTAAACCACAATTGAGCCCGAAATTTATGTTGCTAAGTGAGACAGTTGTTAAGTGAGTTCTGGCCCCATTTTATGACCTTTCTTGCTACAGTTGTTAAGTGAATCACTGCAGTGGTTAAGTTAGTAACGTGGTTGTTAAGTGAATCTGGCTTTGCCATTGACTTTGCTTGTCAGAAAGTTACAAAAGCTGATCCCATGTTCTGCCCCAGCTACGGACCCCAAAGAACGCAGCACACACAAAGTCTGTACAAACCTTAGTTTACTAAATTAAATCAGTCTTTTTCAAACAAAGGCTGTTAATTAACTTTCTTAACAGCCTACAAGAATCCAAAGAATAAATAATCATAATCTTACTATGGTTGGCAGAAAGCCAAGAAGCAATTTGCAGAGAACTAAGATCCAGACGCGAAGGAGAGTGAATGAAGTTGTTCTCTGCAAATTGCCTCAGTCGTCGTCCTTCCTTAAATAGGCTAAGGGAGTGGCCAATTAGCCCCAAGCCTTACTCTTGAGGAGACCTCCTCCTGAGGAGCCACTCCTGCCTTTTGGCAGCTCTGTGCGCCCGTGCATCAAGAAGAGGCTCCTCCTCTTCTTCCTCTTCACTTAAGGGAGCTTCTGGAGGTTCCGAAGGCCCTGGCTGAATCCCTGCCTCTGGCACCACATCTTCTCCAGCCTCCTCATTGTCCGACTCGAGTGCCAGCTGCACAGGCTGCTGGCGCAGCACCACACCAGCCTTCTCACTGTCAGAATTAGCTACCAGCTGCATAGGCCACTGACGGGCGGCCATGACCCGGGGACACTGCAACTGTCCCAAATGTGAACCACTTGCCATGCATCTAAATTTTAATCCTGTAACCACAGGGATGATGCAATGTTCGTAAGTGTGAACATCGGTCATAAATCACTTTCTTCAGTGCCATTGTAACCCTGAAATGGTCACTAAAGGAATGGTTGTAAGTCAAGGACTATTTGTATAGTACTTTATAGTATCCTAGAGGCTGCTAACAGTATGGTTTACTGATCACAGAAGCTGTTTGATATCTGGATTGAAGCAATAATCAAGAAAGACAAGTTTGGTTACCCGTGGCTAAGCTGGCTGAATGACTAGATATTTCATTAAAATCTTTAGAAGATTGTTGTGCCTTCCAAAGATTGATGCTCATAGAGGTAAAAGATGAGATAGAAATAGCACTTAGACTTATATACGGCTTCATAGTGCTTTACAGCCCTCTCTAAACGGTTTACAGAGTCAGCCTATTGCCCCCAACAATCTGGGTCCTCGTTTTACCCACCTCGGAAGGATGGAAGGCTGAGTCAAACTTTGAACCTGGTGAGATTCGAACTACTAAATTGCAGGCAGCCAGCAGGCAGCAGAAGTTGTCTACATACTGCATTCTAACCACTGTGCCACCGCAGCTCTTTAGATGTGAGGAATGCTGGAGACCCAACTTCTGGTGCCGATGCATAGTGAACTAGACATCCATAAAAAAGTGGGGATAGCATTGCAGTGAAGATCAGCAGCTAGATGGTAAATTATGGTGGTGAAATCTCTCTGGAAAAAGCAGAGACTGTGAAATCGGCCTTTAGGTAGTCCTAAACTTACAACCATTCATTTAAGAGCCATTTGAAGTTACAGTGGCATTGGAAAAAAAATTGATGGAAGACCTGTCCTCGCACTTACAAGTGTCGCAGCATCTAGAGCAGGGGTGAAATCTAAAATTTGTTACTACAGGTTCTGTGGGCGTGGCTTGGTGGGGAATGTGACTGGGTGGGCATGGCCAATTTTTTTTTACTTTTAAAACCATTTTTTCTACAACCTCTTTGGCGAAGAGGTTGTAAAAAAATGCTTTCAAAAGTCTCTGACGATCCCAGCTGAGTTGCCTGATCGGCAGAGGCTTTTTTTCTTTTAAATGCCTCTGACGATCCTAGCTGAGTTGCCTGATCGCCAGAGGCTTTTTTTTTCTTTTAAAAACTTTTGATGATCCCAGCTGAGCCGAGCGATCATCAGAGGCTTTTTTTTTTTTACGTTTAAAAGCATTTTTTTGGCCAAAGAGATTGTAAAAAAAAATGCTTTTAAAAGTAAAAAAAAAAGCCTCCGATGATTGTGCTGCTCAGTTGGGCATGGGGGGGGGGATTTTTTCTACCAGTTCTCCGAACCACCCACCTCCATCCGGTCCGAACCGGGAGCATTTTACCCCTGATCTAGAGGGTCACATGATCAAAATGCAGGTGCTTGGTCATGTGACTGCCATTTGCAACTTTTCCAATTAGCTACTGAAACCCAAAGTCAATGGGGCAAGTCAGATTTGCTGAACAATCACATGATTCACTTAACAATCTGGGCAAATAAAGTCATAAAACTGAACATGATTCACTTATCAACTGCCTAGTTTGGCAATGGAAATTCTAGTCTCAGCTGTCATCATAAGTTGAAGACTGCCTGTAGTGTGATGGGGCTCAGAGAGAAGAATGTAGTCCTATCTCCATAAATGAAGAAGATAGTAAGAATAGCTCTGTTAAATTTGGATAGGTTTTTTTTTTTTTTCATATTTGCTCCTTTTTCTGAAGCCATTCTCAAGGGGCTTTCTGTTTTAGTAGATGAGTATAGCTGCACACTGTTTATAGTTGCACGGTTGCCAAAATAAACAATAGTTGTATAAATAGCAAATGTCTAGGGTTCTAATTGTTTGAAATAAGAGGTTTTATGATGAATGTATTTTTACAGTGTCTATGAAAATGATCTATCACTATCATTATTGTATGTACACTGAGAGCTTATGCACTGGAGACAAATTCCTTGTGTGTCTAAAGACACTTGGCCAATAAAGAATTCTAATTCCAATTCTAATTCCAATTCCTATTCCTATTCTGAATACTGAACATAACTGTGTTAACTCTTCCCCTTGGGATGCCACTATAGGGCATTGCATGCCAAAACAACTACAGTTTCCTCCCCTCCCATGCCATCACTCTGTTAAACACCTAATTCCCACAGCACTATCTTATACCTAAGGATATTAACCTATGTAGTAGGGCTGTATTACTATTATCCTTCTCATCTCTCCTATTACCTTCTCCTATTGGTATCTTATGGTTTGTTGTTTGTATGTACACTGGGAGCTTATGCACCAGAGACAAATTCCTTGTGTCTGTAGTCACACTTGGTCAATAAAGAATATTCTGTTTTATAAGTCTCCTGAGTATATCAACTGTTTTCAAGACAGAGATCAAAATTAAGGAGAGAGAGAGAAAGGAGGTGAAACATACAAATAGTAAGCTGGTTAATGGCTCTGGCTATTTCTGTAACTAGAGGCAGATTAGAACTGGTGAAAGTCAACTCGATAACTTAGCCATGATGATATATGTGCTAAGAATGGAAACCAAGTGCAACTAAATTGTGTAAGGCCAATCAATATTAAGTCAACTCTGACAACTCTGTATAGCCAGAACTGTACAATCTGGGTGTTTTGAACCATAAATAAAGATAATTATAGTGATATAATATAGTGACAATAATATTGACAGTGATGATTATCTCACAGCTTTGAATACGTGGAAAATATGAATCATAGTCAAATACAAAACTGGACCCTTGAAGGAACCCCAAGCAAAATTCCCAGTTGGCCATGCTAGCTAAAAACACTGGGAGGTGCAGTCTTAATAGATTTGGAAGATTTTAGGTTGGAGAACATTGCATTAGAAAGCTAATCACCTTTTAAAATGGGAATGCCTGCAGTCAAGTTTAAAGAAGTAAAGCATGATCACAATAGAATAAGCAAGCAATTTTCTAAATGTCCCATGTGCTGGCCCCTGCATGATTATTTAACTAAAGAATGTTAATGTAATGGTGGTGGAGAATGTCCACCATTTAACAGTATACTTATTTTGATTGAAATATTATACTAGCTTTGATTGCAACATGAATTTCCCAGGGTCAAATCTTGTCTGTCCCAGTTAACACAGCAGAAATGACAGAAATGACAGGAAAGAATCATGCTTGGGGAATTACAATAGAGCTTCTACTAGGCAACATGAGTAAAAGTCTCCTAATCATCATTGTTCTACCTCAGTGCTGAATGTTCAGTTCCATCTTTTCATAAGGCCTTTCCCAGGTGATCTCTGCTTCCGCAACTATTCCAAGAGGGGAAAGGATTATGCTGACATGAAGCAACGCACTCAAGTCTCTATTAAATGAGTATCCTTCTGAGGCCACTGTTGTATTACCTCATTTGGCTTTGATGGCCATATTCTGAACATCCAGAGGGTCCAAGGAAATGAACGATATCTCTTCTAATCTCTGCCAAATCAATCTCCTAATATTGGGAAGGGCACAGGAGACAAACTGAAATCCAGGAGGGGAAGGGGGATGAGAATGGGAAGAGCCTAGCTCTTAAAGTTTCAACATCATGGCATGCTTAGACATCAATATGCTATTTTTATTTTAATGTTTTTGCCTTCACAGTTAAGATTTGAGCAATAAACACTTGGGTCAGCCTATGTGACACCTCTCTTTTCTTCAGCAAAAGCAAATCAACAGGATGCTTCTTTAAAAATGCAATCATGCTTGCAGCTGTATTGGGTTTTATTTCATTTTTATTACCATTAGTCAACATCACTAGGCTCCTGCTGAGCCCTGGGCCCATTTTTGCTGCTAAATGCCTGGATGTGTCTTCAGCATGTTAGCATGCAAATGTCTTTGTAAACAACCGCATGTGAATTTTATTATGCAATTCTCCTTTCTGGGACAGTTCAGTTCACATATCAGTTCCATTCACATATGCAACTGCAGCCTCCCAGTTCCCATAAGTTCCTTATCCATTTTACATTACAAGATCATCTTTTGCTTATCATTTTTTTAAAAAACGTGAACTATCTCATCTAAATTGCTTTAATGTAATAGGAAATTATACGTAAATACTGTCTGGGTTATTTGATCAATGAAGGCGGATTCACATACTGAAATCACTACCACATTGTGGTGATAAAGTAATAAGCAAGGGTGTTATCCAAACATCCAGAACCGATCATTGCAATATGAAATGTGGGATTCAAATGCTAGGAGGGAGAAGATGAAATATTTATCCCCTAAAGTCAACCTTCACCTTTTCATGCCTGCTCATTGATGCTTGCATTCCCCTTTGGCTTCTGTTCTAGCATTATTTTGTAAACCATATTCTTATAAATCATATTCTTATCTTGAGATTAGCCAACTGAATAACACATTGAGAGACATAATGCCATGGAAATAATCAACACAGTTCAGAGTCAGGCCCACTTCTGACTTAAATAGATGAATATTAATGTCTCTGTTTAGCAGAAGGAGCTGCTTTGTAAAATTGAAGCCAAAATAGTTTTTCCATTGTTTGCCATTATCATTGCCCTCAATTCATTGAAAGTCAGATGTTTTCAGACGATGGGAAAGCTTTAATAGAAACTGTGCTCTCTTAACCTCCCAGATTTTTCACAGTTACAATTTAAAGGTATATCCTTCTGTCTTCAATCTTAAACATCAACATATCCCTGAAATCCACATTCAATTCGTTTTCTGAGGAAGTACCTTGCCACTTTTTTTTTTTTTGCTAAGTACTCTATTTCCTTTTTCTAAATTCCTACACTTGAAGAGTATTGCAAATTAAAACTTACTATTTCTGGATGATAGTGAAGAGATTTCAGCTGAAGTTTTAAACTGAAAGTTTACTTACTTGGCTGAAACTTTATAAAGAAAATCTTATATATAGCCATCCAACAACATAGTCCCACACTTCGGCTAGCTTGTGACAATTTCTAACAAAAAGTAATAGATAGCAATATGAATGGGAAGAATAGAGTCACATGGTGCCAACATTATTAAAGTAGATCTTAACTCCCACTGCCATATAGTATAATAGCACTGAAAAGTTAATTCTAGAGAAAAGGATTCTTAAAGTTCATTTTCGTTTTCACTTCAGACAAGATGTTAGTAGTATTTCTTCTCTTCTCTATCTTATATCTAACATCTGTTTGATCTGTAAAGTTTTATCTCCAGCCTTTTCTAGACCAAGCTAGGGAAAGTTCATACATACGTGCATGTATGTCATTTCTTTTCTCACTACTTGCTTACCGTATATTCGTTACATGATTACCCTTTGCCTATTATTTTTTAGCATGTGAACTGATACTTTAACTAACAGATACGCAAGTTTTGTTGGTGGTACTTGCTCAATGACAATCGATTCCTATAATCAAATCATAATCATTCTGTGATTGGAAAGCAATAAGCCATCGCAGATATGTATTTTTGAATAATGGCCGTGCCAAACCATTGCAGAGCTGACCATTGCAATATGAAATTTGGAAAACTGTTGGCTGTCACTGGCTAGAAGAAAGAAAGTGACATCCTGCAAATGTTCTGGACAATGATGTCAATCAGTTCAGTTCCCTGTGGTCACTGATTTTAAAATGGGCTCTGTAATCCAAAAAGAAGCTTACCTATTCATAAAGTAAAACATGATAAAATCGGTATATAAGTGAACTAGCTTCTCCCCTAACATCACCTGATATCTTTGACTTAAGTTTCATTTGACATAAAATCTGAGATATTTTTAATTCTTCTAGATAGCAATTAAGCAAGGGATCAGGGTGGATAAAAATCAATGATTTTTTTAAAAAAAAATAAAAAAAATGGATTTTTTTTATTTAAATCAGATTTTTTTGATTTAAATCGGATTTTTTTTTAAATTGAATTTATTTTAATAAAAAACTTTTGGGGTAAAAATATATCATAAGATAGTTTTCTATTTAAGATACATAAATAATTTAGTTTATTCAGCATGAAATGGAGCTTAGTTATGTAGCACAAGACTGTATATTCTGCAACACTGGGACTATCGGTGAGTCAACAGCGGGTCAAAGGAGTAGCAGAGATGACAGTTGCTCTTTAAAAATTATGATTTAAATCGAATTGATTTAAATCAAGTCTTTTTACTAGTGATTTAAATCAAATCCACCATGCCAGGGATGCACAATTTTGTTTCGGTCCAAAGGCTTGAAGAGGAATAGCATCTCAGGGGCAAGGTTCAACAAGTGGTCGAAGCTAAGATGAAGAATTAGAACCACGATCCAAAGTATAATTTGATGAGATTGGATTCAATCGCTTGAATTGAAATCAATTAAATATAATTAATATGTTTTTATAGGTGCAAGATGGCCTAGCGGTTAAGATGCTGGCTTTGTTGACCAGAAGGTTTGCAGTTAGAGACCCAAGCACCACATGACAGGGTGAGTTCCTGTTCCTGCCCCAGCTTCTGCCAACCTAGTAATTCAAAAGCATGCAAATCAGTGGTGGAATTCAGAATTTTTTACTACCGGTTCTGTGGGCATGGCATGGCATGGCTTGGTGGGTGTGGCTTGGTGGGCAGGGCAGGGGAAGGATATTGTAAAATCTCCATTCCCACCCCACTCCAGGGGAAGGTTACTGCAAAATCCCCATTTCTTCCCGATCAGCTGGGACTCGGGAGGCAGAGAATAGATGGGGACAGGGCCAGTCAGAGGTAGTATTTACCGGTTCTCTGAACTACTCAAAATTTCTGCTACCAGTTCTCCAGAACTGGTCAGAACTTGCTGAATATCACCTCTGATGCAAGTATGAGTAGATAAATAGGTACCACTTTGGTGGGAAGGTAACAGCATTCCGTGCACCTCAGCATATAGTTATGCCAGCCACCTGACCACAGAAGTGCCTTTGAACAGCACTGGTTCTCTCAGCTAAGAGATGAGCACCATCCCCTAGAATAGAACACAATTGGACAGGGGAAATCTTTACCTATATTTTACCTATACCTATACCTATAAGAATCTTTCAGACCAAAAAGTGCTGGCAGCTATTGATGGACCTTGAAAGGGTCCAGTCTGAATTAAGCCACATACCTCTGTGTTCCCTCCTCTGATTGAGAGTACCCAGTCCTACTGCAGAATATATTGGCAAGTAAGATACACCGCTGCCATTAATATGCTGCTACATTCTTTTGTATATGCTGTTGCCTGAGCTTTTCATTCACACTTGTGCACTTCATTATAGAAGGGGGGGAAAATGACAGATGTTTACGAGTATTGCTAATCAAGCCGCCTTACGAAATGCATTTCCATTGTAAAATATATGTGCTTAGAGTAATCCAGATTTATGAGGTGCCCATTTCTATGAGCCACTTGGGCTGTATTTTTTTTTTTTTTTTTTTTTTTGGCTACAAGCATTTAATTATATGACAAGATTTCTTTATGAAAATAACTATTGGTATATTGCAATTAGCCTGTGCATCTTCACAAGCAGGGTCCCTCCTCTGCTTTGTTAGAAATCCATTGGGATTACATTTCATTTAAACACACACTTAGGCTATTTGGCCTGTGGTCTCTCATGCAGATATATCACAGATGACATGGCATGAATAAACCAATGGTTTCTCCATAGAAATGTTTTTTTTTAAGGGTTGGAAATTAGATTTCTCTAAAATGTTAGTCTTTGTGAAAGAGAAGGGGGAAAAAACAAAGAAAAGCAAAATATAAGAATTATGGAAAATCTAAATTTAGGAATGACACCTAAAAGACTAAAGCAGTATACTCACACTTGATAAATATTATAATAATGATTCTTAGAGGTGGGAGGAGGGAAAGCCAGAAATGATTTTTCTAGACTCTTTTGGAAAATATGAAATAGTGTAAGGAATTTTTGCAGCTTTATCTAACTTTTCTTCTCCTTCTGCTTGTCCTTTGGTTCTTTTCATTTTTACCGAAATATGTCGATGAAGATTCTCAGTCATCCAGATAGAATTGTCTGGAAGTTGAGTCAAGGCAAGTGGACTTTTTTTCTTGTTGGTTTGAAACACTTCACTGCTTATCCAAGTCGTTTCTTCATATATGTTCTTTCCTTTCTTACCTAATCTGAATAGGCTCGTTAGGTGAGAAGGCTTTTTACTGAAATACATATTGCAACAGATTCTGACTGCAAATACTGTATATGGAACGTATCTGAAATGTGCTCTACATTTTCAACCTATGTTCGGCTATCTTTTCTCATTCCCAGAGCCAAATAAAAACTAAACAGCTTAGTAATAATGATGTAATAATGCAGTTGAAGCATTGCAAATTCCTCAACCTCTTCTGTGAGCAGCATTTATGGATGAGAAACTTATTAGTCAACTTGTATATCTTACATCCATTGTGGGCCAGAATAGACTTCCATATTATCATGTGTTCTATTACAAGGGCTGTCATTCCTAATATCAAGTTAATATTCTTGGGGTGTTCGGAATGCTACATAGTTTCCAAATCAATGGGATTAAGGCCAATATTTCAACAAACAAAACTTTCCCTCTTTTTAAACACCTATTTGTAGTCTAGAAAGCTAAAGGTATAATTAATTTCATATAGACCAGTGATGGCGAACCTTTACAGCATCGGAAACCTTTTCAGGCGCCGAAAAGGGAGCACTTCGCGCGTGTGCGTGCTCATCAGACCCGTGACCTGGAAAAGGAGCTGCCCAGGGGGTATGCGCGTGCTGGATAAGTTACTTCCAGTTTCTGGCGCACCCAGGCATGCCAGTCAGGAAGTCTTCCGTTGATGCTGCAGAAGGGAGAATTCCCATTGGTCTGCCTTCTTTCTGGACACTCCCAATTCCGAAGTTTGAGGAAGTCCAATTCCCAGCTCACAGACCAGCTCTTCCGGTTTCCCGCACTGCCGCACACACAAAGGCCAGCTGATTGTCGCGTGAGCATGTGCATCAGAAACCCAGAAGAGGAACGGGCAATGCTGCGCTTGCCAGGTGACATGGCTCTACGTGCCACTTCGGGCACACGTGCCATAGGTTCGCCATCACGGATATAGACAATATCTTCAATGTTTTGGAAGTCTACAATGTATCTAATATCCAACTTTCTCTTTTTGGTATTCATTTAGTTGCTAAGTGATTAGATATCATATGAGTTGACTGACCTTATCTGGCTGTGAAGGTTAAGCAGTCAGTCCTAGTTAATTCCTGGATAGGTGATCATTTGACCACCCGAGTATCTTCAGTGACAGTCATTGACCTCACAAGGGCTGATATGGACAACCAAAGCCTCACCCCTTTTTAACATAGATGCATTGTAGCTATATACAAAGGGGTAGGGCTGCAGTTGTTTGGTTGCACCCAGCATTTTAAAGACAATGGCCACTATCTCCTTCGGCTGGGTTTCCAGTACGCCGCCCCTCCTCGCTGGGAGGCGGAGCTGACCATCTGGTTCTGCCCCAGGCGCCTGATGGACCCTGAGAGGTTCCAGACGGAGCTTGGGATGATACCCCCCTCTTTCTCCCATGCCCCAGCCACAATCCTGGTGGATGCCTGGGATGAGGCTGCTGCCGGGGCTCTTGACCGGGTCATTCCTTTGCGGCCTCTGACACGTCCATTGGAGATAGGGCGGCATATAAGCCTAATAAAATAAAATAAATAAAATAAATAAAAAAAAATTGCTGTGGACATTTCTGATCCCAGGACTATAGACTAGACTGCAAAGTCCAAAAAGATTTCAGAAAAAGACAGTGGCAATCATTTCCATAGAGTTGCCCAGAAAACTTTTTGACTACTTGTGTGGGATCACCAAGAGTTCATGACTGATTTGAGTGTTTTTGTTGGTCATATAGCTTTGTTTCATTTGCTCACTGAAATGAAGAACATTTTTATATGAAAGTAGTACTTTATGTGGCACTTAGGAGAGATCAGGCAGTATTGAAAAGAAAATGTTTTCCTTCCTCAGCACCCTGAAAGGTGATAGATGTGCCAGCCTTTTATGAAATTACATTAATTTTGACAGCTGTACTTATCTATTTGACATGTTTCTACAGCATCATGTTTCTACTAGCAGTTTTTGGGGGGGAGACTTAACTGAAGAGTACAATATCATTTTCTTCTGAGGAGGGTGTTAAGAGTCTTAAGCTCTTTTTTTTAACCTGTCTAGATCAAAGCAATGCAAAATTTCAACCAGCTGCACAGGTGCATCAAGAGATAGTAGACTTCTGACAAATTTCAGAGGATTAGCAGCGTTTGGCTGTGGTAAGCGTTTAAAACTAAGCTGAGTAGACATAACTACTCAAAAATAAGCCTCCCTGAAAATTCTTCAAATTTATGATTTGCAAATGTGGACCTGAAATGAGGTAAATGGATAGAGTCACTGTCTGTAAAGTGATTTGTAGTTGTTCAGTATAACCAGCTAGAAGAATTTTAATCAGCTAGATTTAAGCTTTTCAGTTCCTCTTCCTGCTTTCCTCATTCTAATGCTTCCTATCTATATTTGACAGTGCATTTGCTTATGATGATGCTGTCATGTACTCTTCAAAGTCCTTGTCCTAACCACTTCTTCATTCTTGACAAACCTGTGATACTAAGGGTTTCCCTACCACTTAATGTTTGTCTGTTCTTTTATTCAATACATATGGATTTCCAGTCGTTGTCCTTTTCATTTACTGCTAGTTCAAAAAACAACAGGCTATAATAGGGAGGTAAAGATCTCAGTGTATCATTGGATTTTGTTATTTAAATTCCAGACTCAAAAAGACTTCCTCGTAGTGGGGAAATAAGGAAACAAATATGAAACATTTGCTTCTTTCCTAAACTGTATGTATTCAATTTTCTAATTTAAGAGCCGTGGTAGTGCAGTGGTTAGAATGCAGTACTGCAGGCTATTTCTGCTGACTGCCAGCAGTTCGATTCCTTCTGGCTCAAGGTTGACTCAGCCTTCTATCCTTCCGAGGTCAGTAAAATGAGGACCCAGATTGTTGGGGGCAATATGCTGACTCTGTAAAGCACTTAGAGAGGGCTATAAAGCACTATGAAGCGGTATATAAGTCTAAGTGCTATTGCTATTATGTGTTACAGCTAAAATGACCCATATATTTGCCATACTTCTAGTACAATAATCTTTCCATCTTTTTGAATTTTATCCCCTTTTGTACTAAGTTTCAATCTTTTTCCAACAACTTGAAGTAATTTCATTTTAACTGCAGTTTCAGAATTAAGAGCTGATTCAGTAATTTAGCTTGAACGTATTGCCTAATTAGCATGCAATCAACTTTCAATATATCCCATATTTTACACTTTGAAATGTCGGTTGTAAAATTCCATCCGTTTAATTAATTAAACTATGTGTTGTATTGAAAGAACAACCCATATGGAATATGGATGGAGTTGCTTCATACATGTGTTACACTGAAGTTTGTTTGTTTTGTTTTTAAGAAAATTGAATTTGACTTCCTTGATGAGATAAACTGGTAGTTTCCCCTGACTGTGAATTGTGCATAAATTCTGTTTGTCGTAATGGATCAGGTTCCAGTCTAGCAAAAGTAGCTCTCTGTTAAATAGGGGTGACTACCATGATGCTGAGACTGATATCATGGTATTTGTATATGTCATCATACACATAATCATCATCTCCCCCCCCCCTTCCCTGCTTACCATCACCAAATATGCCCAAAGATGAACGATTTCCAGTCATGGTCACCTGTGAAGGATGAATAAAGGAACATTTGTATAGTTTCATTAATAAATAAAATAGCATATATACATGCATTGTTATGATTCGTTCTGCTTTCAGCTCCGAATTCTGGTGGCACAGGGATATGTACAGTGTTTTTACAAGTGGCTTGCCCTTGCCATTGCCTTCTTCCTCAGGGTGAGTATGAGTGGTTGGGCCAAAGTCACCTACCTGGTTTACAAGCCTAAGACAAGACTGGAACATATGATCTCCCAGCTTCTTTTCCATTGTCTTCACCATTAGGCCAATCACGTTTCATTGTTTGGGGAAGAAAACATTCTAAAAGGAAAGTTTTCTTCTTCCCAAAACAGATAGAAGGCTCAAAAATGGAATGGCCTTTCAGGTAGTCCTGGTTGGTGGGGGAAAAAAAAATCCAGTTTTCAAAAACAATGAGGATCCATGCCTATGAATTTTCTCATTGAATATATATATATTAGCAGTTAAGCCACCAGGCTAGAAACCAGGAGATGTGAGTTCTAGTCCTTCTCTGGGCACAAAGCCAGCTGGGTGACCCTGAGTCATTTGCTCTCTCTCAATCCTAGGAAGGAGACAAGGGCAAATTCCAAAAAACTTTGTCAAGAAAACTGTAGAAACTTGTCAGGGCAGTTGCCAGTAGTCGAGAGTGACTTGAAAGTGCACACACATACACACACACAATCAAACTCATCAGAACTCTGTTGTGTCCTTTCCAAAGTCATTGTTACCTACGTTTAACCATTTAAAGTCAGACCCAACAACAAGTTCAGAGAACTTCCTTGTCATGTGAACAAGCATTATTTCCCTGCTGTTCTACTGATGAGAGCAGTCCTGCTTAATAGGGAGCCTGAAATGAATATAAGAAAAAGGGAGCATAAATCAAAAGTGACTTTCAGGTGATAATATCTGATCACTTCAACGAGCTCATTGCTGAAGACATTTCCATCTTGCTGTTAATGTCAGGTTCAGCTGAATGTTACAAGCCTCATTTGTGTTACACCAAAGGCTGCACTGTCCCCTTAATCTTGCTGGAGATTTCCTATCTTACTGTCATCGTCTTTACCAGAGGCCGAGTCACATTCAGGTTGCAATCAGTTATTCTGAATCTGCGGGTGATGTCTCCATTATGATTTGATAATATCAAATTGGGGAATGAGAATCTGATTGCAGTTTCTGTCTGCAATTTTAGCTCTTCCAGGGGAGAGGAATGCATTCCCATTAGGGACCTGAGAATTCCATTTATTGTCATTGGTTTTGAAGAGAGAAGTTCCTCTTTTCAAATGCACTATTTTAGCTTTTTAATTATGATAGCTAACCCTGCTTGGGTATCATTAACCCCAGAGGGTTTCATGGGACAGGTTAAAAAGGTGAAGCTGACAGTAGCATATAACTATAATAGTTGCTTAAATATGTTCAAATTTAAAGTTGCTAAGTAGGTTAAACAAAGAAGTACAGAAATATTTTCTTTCGATTTTCTTAAGTTATCTGTTCTCTTCTATTGGAGTTTTATGTTTATTTGTTTACCATGAACGTAGAATGAATGCATTCCCAAACAAGTTTGGGAAAGATTTATGTCTTTTTTCCCCCAGGAAATCTTTTAATGATAAATGAGGACCAGAAATAGTGGCACTCAATCTTCTAGAGATTGCTAAACTAGAATTCCCAGCATCCCTTACTGTTTACATATCATCTGGAACTACTAAGAATTGTAGTTCAGCAATATCTGTAAAGCCACAATTCTTCATTCTATTTTGAATAACAGTGAGAGTAGATGGCAACTTTCAATACATATTTTCTTTTGACATTGAAAGACAACCTCATAAATCCAGAAAAAGTTCCCATAGCTTCACAACAATGTGAATTAAATTATTTTGGCAGTATGTCAATATAATGGAATTATTAAAGAATTTATACAAGCATACAAACAGACGTATTCCAATACTGGAACCAGGTTTAATACATACAATATTTTGGATTTGATGAAAATTATATTCTGAGTATAAACATCAATGGATATACAGAGAGCTATATCTTCTGCAGTTCGATTGAAACATTCACCATGTCAGAAATGAGAAAAATTTACCTGAATTGCTGTTTAAACCAGTTATTTCTAGTGTTAATATATATGGAAATTGCCCTTTCTTTCATACTTATATTACAACATGTCAAATTACAATGAATATTGTAATTTTATGTCCATAGTAGGAAATTGTCAGGTGCAACAGCTATCAGTTCTAACTGCAAATTTCTAGCAACATCTGTTCTTATGTCCTGTTTTTCAAATTATTCATTTAGCAATCATACAAATATTCCTAGGTTGGTTATCAAGGGTAGCTATGCTTTATTTCAGTGGAATAAGTGCCTTTTCATCATATTTTATATCAATTCTAACATGGAGTAGTATTTATTTTGTTCATTCAATTATTTTATTTTTAGTGCTACAGGTGAGAGTTACATTAGCCAGAATTTGGGAGGAAAAGTGTGAAACATCAAATGGTGATTATTAGTATTACTAGTATTAACAATGGTGTGATGGTAATCTTATTTATGTAGTACTATAGTGCTGGATTTCAAACTTCTTTTGACAAATGTGATGGAGAACAGTGCATTGTTATTGCTTTCATTTTCCCTTTACAATATCTATGAATCAAACGACATTGCTTGGTATATTATTTGCCATGTGGCACACAGTACTAAAACAAAAATACTAAGGTATGTGATAGTGGCAAATATCTGTAGCTCAGGTGTAGGATGAGGGTGAAGTTCATTTTCCAAGCTTGTGGGTTGGCTTCCGAACATTTTGTTACCAGGCTTGGTAACATCTTCAGCAGAGTTTAGGGTATGCCTGTGTCTGTGTTCTTCTGCCTATAAAGCCTTTGTGTGGTCAGTAAGTCTTGTGATGGATCAGGTGTCAAAACCCTCACTTGGCACACCAACTCCTGACCCATCACAAGACCTACTGACCACGCAAAGCCTTTATAAACAGAAGAACAGAGACATCCTCTAATGTTCGGAAACCAACCCACAAACTGGGAGAGCAAACCTCCACCTTCATACTTAACCTGTCCAGCATGATGCTTCCCAAGTTGGACTTCAATTCCATCAGTCCTTCAAACGGTGTAGCTAATAACATCTGGGTGTGGCTTCAAATGAGCAAGATGGTGGATGAGTGAGAAGGGAAAGCCCATTGCTTTTGAATGTGTGTGACACTCAAAAAGGGCAAAGCTTGCATCATAGTGTTTCATCTGCCATCTTGCTGATTTTGATGCATGAATATGGCCATGAATGGGCAGATTGGTGAACATTTCATTGGCCTACTTGACTCATCACAGTCTGACATTCACTTGTATTTGAATCAAGTACTGGGGATGAATGCAAGGCATCTCTATTTACTATTATTGGACACCTCAGAGAAAGAATTGAGTTTCTCTTGAAGGATTATATGGCTGGTTTGTGCCTGTTTCAAATTGTGCTTGTTCTTGCTTTTGGAATTGCCTCCTTTGCTGTTAATTCTGTAATATAGGGGTCCCCAACCCCCGGGCAATGGCCTGGTACTGGGCTGTGGCCTGTTTGGAACTGGGCCTTTTAAGCGGCGGGCAAGGGCAGTTCCATTTGCGCTAGAAATGGGCACTCGCACTGCCACTTGTGTGGCCCAGAATAGCCACCACTGCCACTACCGCTAGTCCACAAAGCTGGAAAGATTGAGAACTACTGCTGTAATGTTATTCTATGCATGTGTATCCTGCATGAGCAAGCCACTTAAAGAAAAACAAATCCAAGACTTCCAAAAACCTACCCCAAAGAGGGTTTGGATCTTAATCATAACAAGAAAAGCTGACCATTTCAAGAAACAAATCCATTAACTTTTCTAGGACATTTCAATAGTCCGCAGGGAATGACTGCAGTACAATTTTTCCTGCAGTTGTTTTAATATCAGTTCTCATTCAGGTTGATGAAAACAAATTTGCTTCAGAAATTGTTTAACATAAGAACATAATTTCATTAAAAAGACAATAGGTGGCAAGTAGTGTTCTTGACGGAAAATAGCCAAAGGGTGTGTGTGTGTGTGTGTGTGTGTGTGTGTGTGTGTATGTATGTATGTATGTATATATATATATATATATATATATATATATATATATATATATATATATATATATGTACGTTTTCACTTTACAATCCTATCTCAGTTAATATGCAGTTCCCTTCTCACATCTCAGTTAAATGCCAAGGGGAGACATCATGAAAAACATGTCAGTTTTTTAAAAAGATACATGACAAATGTTAAAAAATTAAAAATAAGATAAATCAGCTTTATCAGTAGGAAATCAGTAGCTGCTGCAAAGCAGAGTCTTGCCCTTGCAAAATTGCTGTAGACTCTGTTCCTCCCTCGATATGATTTTGTCCTCAATTCTGAAGGAGAATTTTGAAATGTTATGGGTGCCCATCTCTAATTAAGTTTTACAACCATTCTGAAAGGGATTGATATTTCAAGCAACTTAATTGGAATCTGACCACAGTGAAATCATTGAGTGACTATGATTCTCATACTCAACTCCTAATTACTGATGTGCTGGTCATTTATTATATGCAAATGACAATGTCAAGAAAAGTTAAACACTGATCTGCAGCATGGGATGAACTCTGTTATGCTATGAAATTGGTGAAATAAATAATTTTGGGGTGGAAAATATGGGAACCGAGTTGCACTCTCTCATATAACAAAAACAGCAGAAAACAGCCAAAATTTGTAGACAATTCTCCCCACATCTGATAACCCATATGTCAGAAAGCATGGGAAACCTTATATCTTACTCTTTGGAACTCCAAGAAACAGAGAATTAATAAATTTGTAAGCCATGGATTATCATGGCCTTGCTTTGCTCAGAAAGTACAGTGTGGATTTTCTTCCAGAAAAGAACAACAATAGCTGAGGGTCTTGGACAAATGGCGAGTTGTCCATCAAGAGCAGTGATGGCTAACCTTTTCCGGACCAAGTACCCAAAATGTGCCCAAACCCCCCAAATGCAATGCGTCCGCGGACCTTGTGCATGGGCTCCCTGCACATGCCCTCCCACATGAACCTGTGGCCCCCTGCATGTGCCCCACCTCCTTCACATATGCATGCATGTGTTCTGTCCCCGTCTCACACACGCACCCCCACAGACAGGCAACAGCTAAAGAACTCAGCCGACAACAGTTTTATCTGGTATCAGAATTGGCAGCAACCCAGTGGCTGGCTGCCAGGTATTCTTTACTCACTTCGTCCGGGAACAAAGCCAATACATAATAATCAACAAAGTCCAGTAAATACAAAGAAGGTTGTCCGATATCCGTTTTTTGCTTGTCACAGAGCTGAACCGGCCACCACACCCTCTTTTATATCCTGTGGGGTATGGTCCAATGACTCAGCCTAATCCCTGGCATGCCTCTTCTTCTGTTGCGTGCGCTTATCTCTGTGACACTGCCGAAGATCCAGCCAAGACTCATCTCCCTCATTACTGTCCACCTGTGGCTGCATGGACGTGCTTGGCCCCGGGCCTATCTCTTGACCTTTGGCGGATACCGAAGGCATTACCAGAGAGGAGGGTCCTGGAGAGGGAGGCCTTGCCAACTCCTCTCCTTCACTCTCGGAGTCCTCTCCTGCTGATAACACAGGCTCAGGTAACGGAGCCACAACAGCATGCCCCCATACCCCCACACATCCCCCCCACCCCCCACACATGCACAGCAAAGACCTGAAAATCAGCTGGCCATTGGGAGGTGCGTGCACATGTGCAGCAGAGCTGAACTGGGGCAACGGCTCGTGTGCCCACAGAGAGGGCGCTACATGCCACCTCTGGCACGCATGCCATAGGTTCGCCATCATGGATCTAGAGTGTCTGGAAAAGCTTTTCATTTGACTTCTTGAAATCTTTATTTTCCTTTCACTGTTTTGTTTCTGACAATTCAGCTAAGTTTATAGAAAGCTGTATCAGTTATATATTGATGGTCGTGCTCATTTGCTTCTATGAGGAAGTTATTTGGTCAATACAGCTTCAGGTTCAAAAGGTTGTTTTTATTATTTACAAATATATACATGCATACGATAATGAACAGGGTGTCCTGTTACATTTTTACCCTAACTGTATGACTCAGATGTTGAGAGGAGAGAGAAATTCACGTGTTGTCTTGCTGAGAGATAGATGAAAGAGAGAGAGAAAAAAAGGGGAAGATATCTAAGTGGTTTCTAGGTAAGAGTCCAATAAGAAAGTTCATTGGCTGATATAGTCACATTTGATGTTTGTAAAGACTTAACCCCTTCTAGTCTCTGGTGCATCATATGCAGGCAATATCTGACAGACCCCTTCTATTGCCAAGTGTGATGGAATAGTGTTCAAAGATAATAATAAACACAAGTATAAGAAAAATACATTATAAGTACAGTCCAACTGATTTGCAGTGGTCCAATGTATTTCACAAGGTACAGGTTTAGTTAAGAAATCAGCAATTTCGTCCTTGGTATCACAATGAACAAATTCAACAAAACCCTTTTTAACTAGGTCTCTCACATTTTTATAACGTATATCAATATGGCGAGATCTGAAGCTGACATCATCCCTGACCGAAGAGGCTATGACGGACTCATTATCCTCATGGAGAGTGGATTACTAGAAGATAAGGCCAAGACTTATGAAGTAAGAGAAGAAGGATGGAGGCAACATTCTCCATAATAAAGAGAGGTAGTAATGCGTAACTAACACATGGAATCTTCCCATAACTTCTTAATGTTAATGGGTTGCGCATTTCCCCCCATTTCTTACAATGCTACTTCTATCACAGCATGTAGGTAAGCATGCAGTAATCCATTATGAACATAAAAGTCAGATGGAATTAAATTGTTCCTGTATGCCAGCCTGGAAGTATTACAAAAAAACACAGTTAAAATTCATCTTTCTGTTCTACTGTTTTCCTGCCAGGCATAGATTGTTGCATTTATGTTTTTTATTTAATTTATAGAAAGCTGTATCTCTAATCTTTCTGACGTACCCAAACTGCTCCGGAGGTCCGATGACCATAAAAGCAGCATGACCTTAAAATTGTTTCAAACAAAAATGAGACAAAAATGCAAAAGAAAGGATTATCACATTTTTTTTAAAAAAGGTACAATAGATAAAATGCTCATGCCAAATTTACAAAATATGCAAAGCTGGTGAAAGAAATGAAGGGAGGCAGATGTGCTATCTTAGCATCTTAATGCAAACAGCTTTATAGTTTAACTGCAGCAGCTTTTTTCATCACCTTTACATTTTCTAAATGGTCATCACCTGTAACTGTCATTACATACCAAACTACAGTACTTTAAATCATATCTCAAAGCAAATATTTGCCTCCTGGCATGAATCTCTTATAGAAAGAAATAGAGGAAAATTCCGTGAATATAAAGCTTTGGCTCATAGCCTGTATATTTGTAAAATATCAAAGTTCTATGAAGTTTTGAAAAATATTTTTAAAGTATTAACCTTTTAATTTTCCTCTGTCTTCCTTGACTAATGGAAATTTGCAAACCTCCCACACAGAGCAAAAGGGAATAGTACTGTATCTTAAATTTCAGAAGTAAGGAAGTGTAGCCCAGGATAATGCAGGTTTTCAATCTGTCTTGTACATAAGGACAAGACAATAAAACAAAGTTAAAGAAATAATGGCAGAGTTGATGGTCAAGAGGTTGGAGATTAAGAATAGCGCAAGACACAATAATTCATAGGACTTTTTGAAACCCAACTCGAGACACAAGTTTTAACAAAAGCTTGGAGATTGTAAACAGATTGTGATGATGATGATGATGATGATGATGATGATGATGATGATGATGATGATATCCATTCAGTCAAGTCTGATTCTTCACGAATCTATGGGCCAGGTCTCTCCACATCTTCCCATCTTGCACTATTTCTTTGAATAGTTCTGTGCATTGGCTGGCTTCAACTTTTTGGTGTTCTGGCACCTTGTTCTTTTTTTTTTTTTTTTTTTGAGAAAAAAGTTTTTATTAAGCATTTATAAACCCAACCTTCCACCCCCCCCTTCCCAACCCCCTCCCCCGACTTCCCAGAAGAAAAACAGGGTATAAATTTTACCAAACATACGTTAAAATATGCTAAGTTAATGCAAGACTTAAAACTCCCTAGACCTCTTAACTCCCCTTCTACAGATTATTCACCAACCTCCCTTTAAACTCAAAATAACATATAATCCTTTAAGCCTAAGAGTTTTAAAAACATTAACAAACACTAATAGATCATTCAAAGCCTAAAAATCTCGTGATACATCTGTAAGATATTCTTAGTTCATTTACTTAATCATTTTACTCTCCCTCCTACTTTTATTCTCAAAATTCAAATATTTTTTTCTTAAACCTTAATTAATCATTAATTGAGTTCTTAATTCATTTACTTAATCATTGTAATTAATCATTAATACATCAATTATTAGACCAAAGAAAGTTAATCTTCCATTCTTCCTTTCTTTCTGTATTTTTTCCAGTCTTTCTTCCTCCCTCTTACTTTTATTTTGAGGAGGTTTTGAATTTCAACTGGGGGTTGATGTATCTTTAAAACTTGTCCCTTTCTTGGAACCATTTCCTCTGATTTGGAGCCCCCATATCGACTCTTCTTGCTCTTCAGTTTGCAAAGAAAAGTCCAGTTGTTGCATTTCAATTAATTGTGTGAAAGCCTCTGCCAAATCTTCCGAAACCTTGTAGGGCTGATCAGTTTCTTCTTCTTTCTGCTCCAAATTATATTTTTGAAAAGTTCTATCAGTTAATTCCAAAAGGGCAGGAAGAAAGTTTGAAGATTCTTGAGAATCAGCCAAATCCAGCTTCTCTGTTTTAGTCAAAATGTCTCCCACATTGTCATTGTGCTTTCCTTCAAAAACATCCTCATTTGCTTTTATATCCTCCACCAGTTCTATAGATTTTCATTCCATGATTGCTGTTAAGTTATTAATAATTACAATTTGGTTGTTCATGGCTTCCTTTATAAATTCTGTAAGGTCTCTAAAAAGATCCTCCTGGCTCTGTGAGTCAGTTCTCTGTGTCATTTCTGACGCCATTAGAGAGCTTCCACCACTTTCAGGAACTCCTTCCTTGGAAGCCATATTATTTTAAAAGAATTTTTCTTTTCAAAGCCATAAAATCTCTTGAGCAGCTTTTTCAGATTTATTTGTAATTTATCAAGCAAGATAGTTTTTTTTACACCCAGCTCTCAAATCCCAGCAGCTTAAATCCAGTCTCTAAGCACAAATCTGTTAACAAGCACTTAACTTTCACTTTTCTGCCCACAATGAAGACGCCATTTCCACCTCCAGCTCAGCAAAATCAAGTAGAAACAATGTATCCCAGGAGTTAAGCAACATACTTGCAAAGGCTTGTTCTCCTGCTTCCGTTCTGCCTGCTTTTGGAATCAATTAATCTCCTTGTTGAGAGCAGAGTCGGTCGCCGGCATCTGGCTCCGTTTAAAACGGAGTCGCCACAGATCCGGAGCTTCAGTGGGCTGAACGGGGAGCTCTCACCCTCCAAGCCCCTGGAATTGCTCCAGGGGCTCCCAGGGAGCTCTACCCTCGCCCACCGGCTCTCCTCTCCTTCTTCTCCCGAAGGAGAGGTTTTCAAGCCGTCTGACAGCTGATTAGCGCTGTCAGAACGGCTCCAACGGAATCACGGGGCTGGTGGTCCTAAAAGACCATCCGCGACGCCGGCGGTGCCAACCGGAAGCTTGGCACATTGTTCTTTGACAGCCTGGTTTCCTTTTACTGCCAACTCTGAATTATTAAGTTTGAATTGCTCCGAGCTGCTCTATATTTAGGGTTCAGTGGGTACAGAGACCAAGCAATTAGATATTATTTTGGTGTCTTTATCTGAGTCGCAAGATAGATCTTTTATAAATCTTATGAAAATCAAAGCAAAATAATTACACACCCCACTCTGGGATGGAAACATGAAAGAAAAGAAGTGAGGCTTATGTAGTTAGTTGATCTCTACTGATCAGCATGGCAAGAAAACTCTGTAATTAGGAAAGACATAAACCTGACCTAATTAGGACTTGCTGCTGTAATTAGAATTAACATGTTTTGCCCAATTTTCATAGCCAGTCTAAGTTGGAAATTCTATTTATAATTCAGGAAAAAGAACAGATATTGATCCATCCTAGGAATGCAGTGTGCAGTGCAGTGGTGGGATTCAGCCGGTTCTCTCTGGATCGCGCGAACTGGTAGCGGCGACTGCGGGAGGCTCCGCCCACCCACCTGGACGTAATGCATGACTACTGCGCATGGCGCATGCGAGCAAATTGTGCACACGTGTGCTCACATTTGCGAACCGGTAGGGAAGGTAAGTGAATCCCACCTCTGCAATGGCATCTATTAATTCATGCTGTGTAAAGAAATAATTTTAAAAAATGATTACAGTTTTCAGGAATAAACTCACAGAAAGGGAATTCCACATGCATTTAATAATTTACTGTTTATTTACCTACTTACCTCCGAAAAGATATATATTCTATGCAGCCCAAAGAATGTATATAGAAAATAATAATTTTATGATGGGAGGTGGGGTATCTAAAGTAGGCAACAATCAATTTCAATTTTAATTTGTTGCAGAGGGAGGGCTCACAAGCAAATCTGCCTCACCTCCCCCTTTTGATTTTTTTTATATTGGAGAGAGATTGACCTGGGATGTTTGAATTCTGCCTAGGTATCTTGAGTTGTTGTTGTCACAATGCTGATAGTAGCATCATTGTTGTCATTGTCAACATTATTATTGATGTAATTATGAAAAGAAAAGTGGTTTGACGTCTTCCTGGCTCTTGTGTATATTCCCCCACCAGTTAGTAATCAGGCTAATGGTCCTGATTAGTTTTAAAGTTGATTAGGTTTTTTGTTTGTTTGTTTGTTTGTTTGTAGCTTCATGCGTTGTAGAACTCAGTGTAGTTAGCTTAAGGTTTAATGGGTTGAGCAAATCAAGAACTTTGATCAATTCAATAAAATCACAGCAAATCTAACCATGTTTAATATGGGGTGCAAATTCAGCCAAGGAATTGCTTCGCACATCATATTATTAAATCTTCCTCCTGACACATGAAGGACAGAGAAAGAAAATCCATACATTTCATAATCTTGTTTTGAATTAATTTCCAGTCTTATTCTTTGTCCAAAGAGCTATTTGATCTGGATAGCAAATGGATTCAGATCAGACCATCCCCCCCCCCTCTTTTTTTTCTTATTGGTCAAATATGTCCTTTCACTCAGTTGACTCCAGTTCTTCAAAGTCAGTGGTTTTCAATTCAGTAAAGTAGAGCTTTGGATTGGAGGCACAGAAAATAGGGTTTTTACAAGGATCTTGCTACTTTTCTTGGATACCTGAATCAGGGATGGGTTCTACTTAACTTTACTATCAGTTCGCAATGGGAGTGCGCACATGCTTCAGTGCATGCACAGAAGCTTCTGCGCATGCGCAGATCGTCATTTATGATGTCCGGGTGGATGGGCGGAGCCTCCCGCCCAGTGGTGGGATTCAAATAATTTAACAACCGGTTCTCTGCCCTAATGATTTCTTCCAACAACCAGTTTGCCAAACTGCTCAGAAAGTTAACAACCGGTTTCCCGAAGTGATGCGAACTGGCTGAATCCCACCACTGCTCCCTCTGCTTTTACTACTGGTTCTAAAGAACCGGACAGAACCGGGAGCAACCCATCACTGACCTGGATGTGTGGAGGCGGGGATGTGGTATGCAACTTCTCAACTTTAGCAATGCTGCTAGGTGCTACTGGCCTCAATCCACCACCATCAAATCACAGAGAATTAATAATGATGACCAGCTTGTACCAGTAGCCTAAATTGTCTAGATAACTCCTAAATTTAATTTTGCAATAAATTTTAGATTTATATTTCTTCCTAAAGCTTTTAAGTAAAGGAAAGGATAGTTACTGGGGAATTACTTTTTTCTTTGATGTTTCTTCTACATTTTGGAATATTCTTCCCTAAAATGTCACTTTTTTCTTTTTCTACCCCCCCTCCCCAGTTACTAGACCAGATTGTTTGTTTTGTTATGTTCTTCTACAACTTTGCAATTTTAATACTTATTACACATTGGTGATTTTAAAGCCTGTTTTATGCCTCTTTGGCTGGTTTTAATTTCTTCTTTTCAAAAAGGCTAATTCTATTTTTATCATTATAGCTTCTGTTGTTTTATGATGCTGACCACACACACACACACACATACACACACACACACAAACACACACACAATCTCTCAAAAATCTTAGTGCAATTTAAAGCTTTTGGGCCTGCATATACTTATATATGGTGGCCTTTTATTTTGTGTGTTTTTATATCTTTGCATTTCACTGTATTATTTTTAAAGAAACCAGGTAAAACTTAGCAGAGCCAAGTGTGACACCTCCCTCATGCCCAAATAACACATTATATAGAAGACTAATTAATATAAAGACCAAAGAAACAAGAAACAGTGCTTTGTCATTTACAAGTTATCTGAAAAATTGTACAGCCACTGCCTCTAGGAATCAAATCTAGACAGCATTGCTCTAGCTGGACCAGTAAGCCAATTCAATGTACTGTACATCTTTTTCTAGGCATTCTACAATCTTTCCTTATCATTTCCTTTTATGATGCTCCTTAGCCAGCTGGCATATAAATAAATAATAGATGCAAAATGACTAACCCATAAAAAATATTTATTAACCTCCCTATTCCGACTTCCATAATGCTTCACTGGCTGGTTCTCTGGGCAAGATTCAAACTTCTCCCAAGGAACTCAAAAGCTATTTAAACAGCTGCCATTGGCCTTATGATGGAAAGGCTCCAACATCAGCCTGGAGTCATTTCTGACTTCCAATAAAAGGAATGTGTAGGTACTTTACAAGCAACACTGACTTTTTTCACCAGCTTCCGCACTCCTTTAAAATCTATTGTTTGCCTACAGCGAAAGTCAGTTTCAGGGTTTGTAATTCTCCTTTCATGGCTGGGGAAGGAGGGTTTTTTAAAAAAAAAAAAAGTTTTAAATCGATAATCATGTATTTCAAAAACACCAGGAAAGAAAGTGAGATGGCGTCTCTGGTCAACAGAAGCTAGGAATACAAATTCATGGAGTCATTGTTCTGTGTTTATTTGGATGATGCTATGAATTCCAACCACTTTTTAGCCCTGGCATCAACCTTTAGTGATGGCATCAATCAATATATGAATCAGTAATTGTGACATCAGCAAATAAATGCCGATGTCTGCTCCCGTTTGTTTTCCCACCACAAAGCACCCGTATGAATAAGGAAGTTTCTTCCCTGACAGACCTCACCAGCAATATTGATGGATTATAGTGAATTCCATTTGCACGGATTTTGCTTTTCAGAGCCAACAATTCTCTCCAAAATGTCAGCACTTTCCCTTTTTTTGACAATGCAGTTTAATGGGCATTTACCCAGAAATCATATGGGAAGAATACAATTGCAACTTTGAAAGGACAGTGGCCACTTTAAAGAAGAAACATACTTTTATTTTTTGCCAGATTCAAGCCCTGAGGGAGAGTTGATTAAATAATTTGATTCAATGGCTATAGGGAATTGGAATCATTTCAGCTGCATACAAAAAGCTTGATAAAACATGTGCATTAAGCAATGTTGAAGAAAAGGCACCACTTCATACTCTGTAAAGAAGCTTAAATGTTCTCTTCCCTGCTGTTTTCTTAGCAGCTCCTTACTTTCCAGGGATATGTGAGACTGTGAGAGAAAGATAATCTATTTTCTCACAGATGTACTCTCCACTCTCCATGATGGAGAAGCATTGCTGAATGCCTCTTGTATCTATATGAAGCATAGTTGAAACATTAATGTTAAAGAAAATAACCACAAAGACAAATTAATCTGGTCCCACTTGATATCAGATCACAGCTGTGGAGATTCTCACTGGTCTCTATGTTTAAAATGGTTATTTACAACATTTCTAAAGTAATGAACAGAAATACGTTATAATATAGGCTACGTGAACATAAAAGTCAACTCCATAGAATGCAGCATCATTATTCATCTCAAAATGTTCTGTGCATATCTTGTCTCAATGATCTTTACAACAGCCCCATAACATCAATATTATTTATTATGATGACCATAATCAAATAGTAATAATACTGTGCCAGGAACTTGTCGAAGGTTAACCAATCAACTGACCAGCTTGAGTTGGCTGAGCTGAGATAAAAACTGTAGGTTGTGGATAACTGTGAAATTCACCTCCTTTGAATTTCCTCCCTAGAAATTGGAAATTTAAGATTTCTAGGTTAGACCATTCATGTTTTTGGTTCTAGCAGTGCTTAGGAACAGTCCATGGCTCCAGGGAAAATGGGAGAGTGAATGCAAGAATGCCCCGTTAGTGAAGTTCTTCTCCTTTCATATTTTTAGTTCATATAGAGTTAACCTCCCGCCGCGCGCCCCCCCCACACATGTTAATAGCACTTTTTTTTTCTTTTAATGACCCCGCAATTCCTTGCATCAGGTTGGATTCGGGGCAACTGAATAGAGCTGAGCATTTACTGGCCGGATGCCCTTCCTGATACCTATGTGGAGTTCATAGCAGCTCATTCTCTTTCTGCCCTAAGAGAGAAATATCTGCACTATTCAGGATCGAACTCATGGTCTCCTGATTGTAAAGCGAGAGTTCCACTTTTAGGCCACCATGCCGCTCAATATTTAGTTATTTGCAGCGCAAATATCTCCATTAAGAAGTTATCTCCCAAAATGTATATACAACTGCATGTACTTTTTGTAGATTCAAATCCTGCCAACTACGCCAAGCAGTTTGGGGTAAAATATCCCCTTAAATATTGAACCAAAGTATTTAGAGATAGATGCAACAAAGTTTCTTTTATCGGCATGCACAACTACAGTGATCAGTGGGCTCCTGATCAAAAGAATACAAAAGAGCCCTAAACACAGAAACATTATAGATTACATACAAGAGAACTCTGGGCTGTTACATAGGAATGATAAAGAAAAAAGTGTAAATCATACTATGACCTTTATGACTGGAACAGAGTATCTGATAATATTATGGGATGACCTTACTGTGGATATCCAAGCATCCCCACATTGCTCTCTTCTTCTTTATTGAGCCTAATTACAAATACTAACACCATTGAACAATAAAATGTATTGCACTTACATATTTCCTTTCACCTCAAAAGAAGCACCACATTCTGGTTTTTAATCAGCTGCCCATTCTCCCTCCAGGGTCAACAACTGGTTTTAGACTGCTTGGTTTTTACTTCTGTATTTTTGTGCAAGCTACTATTATTAGTCATATTTCTATGCCGCCCACTCTCCGAGGACTCTGGGCGGCTTACACCAAAGACAATATACTAAATAGCATATTGCCCCCAACAATCTGGATCCTCATTTTACCCACCTCGGAAGGATGGAAGGCTGAGTCAACCTTGAGCCAGTAAGATTTGATCTGCTGATCCGCTGAACTAGCAGTCAGCTGAAGTAGCTGCAGTACTGCACTCTAACCACTGCGCCACCTCGGCTCTAATGCCATAAACAAGCCATCCTAAATAACATGATGTTACAAAGGCATAACATCAATTGTTTTTCTATTCGGTATATCTCAATATTTGTACAAGAAAGAGGGAAAGAAGTATATGTTAGCTGTATATGTGTGTGACAGAGTGTGTGTGTGTGTCTGTGTGTGTATGGAGTGGAGGGTTGCAATAAATACTCCCCATTCTATTTTGATAATAAACCAAAATTAAAAAGAAACAGATTGCAGGATTTTCTCTTAGATTCATTGCTAATTACTGCCATCAGTAGTTTCTTTTTGTCAAAGGTAGCTAATCTGCCAGCTGTGTTGCTCTTCCAAGGTTCCTAGTTATTATTCTCTCCATAAATCCAACCTTGTCTATTGAAATGTACTCTAAGTGGGTATATCGTAAAGTTAGCTCTCTCTGTTGATCTTGATTATTTAGGTGCCAGTTTATTTTTGAGACTATTTAAACACTTATGCCCAGCTAAACTGTCCTAAACATCTTGGGACAAATTATTTAAAGGAAAGTCTTGATGGTCTACAAAGATCCTGCCACCATTACCAATGGCAGTTTCATCTAATGGCAAAGACACATCAGTAAAGGTTAAGTCATCAGCAGACAGGCAATATGGTGTAGTAGTTAAAGGCACCAGGCTACAAACTGGGAGATCATGAGATCTGGTCCACCTTGGACCCAAAGATAGCTACATGACATTGGATCAATAATTCCCTCCCAGCCCTAGGAAGAAAGCAATGGCAAATCACTCCCAAAAACTTGCCAAGGTGTCAACACTGACTGAAAGGCACAAATGAACAATCAAGCAAATAATCAGTCAACCAATTAACAGTTAGTTGTAAGGCTCAAAGAAGAATGGGGCTTAATCATTTTTGAAAGGTGCATCTTCAGAACACATGTCTAAACCTTTGAATTAAAAACTTGGATCCTTCAGTCAATGTTCAGCTGAATAATGGTGTTGGTCTGTATAATATAAACTCTTGTCTATGGAAATTCCTGGTCATCCAGATCATGGTTGTCCCAAAGGTGCTTTTTCAAGAGGCAATTGGACTTTCTGGTTTTTCTTTGAAGATGTTTTGCTTCTCATCCAAGAATGTTCTTCAGCTTTGAATGGTGGAGAATGGAAGGATTTATATCCCTTGGAACTGTTGAAAAGACTATGTTATAGACTGGAGATAGATGATGTCGAATCCCCCCCCCCCTCTGTTGAGAGAGGGCTATTTAATTTTGACATAGATGGTCTCTTTGACCCTTCTTTCAAACCAGCGGTCCTCTCTGTCCAAAATGTGGATTTTGCTGTTTTCAAAGGAGTGGCCTTTGTCTTTTAAATGCAGATGGGCTGCTGAATCTAGTCTTGATGGGTTTGTTCTCTTATGCTGTGCCATACATTTATGAAGTGGTTGTTTTGTTTCCCCAATGTACAGATTTGCACATGGCTCACTGCATTGTACTGCATATACCATGTTGCTCATTTTGTGTCTGGGTGTTTTATCCTTGGGGTGGACAAGCTTCTGCCTTAGTGTATTCTTGGGCTTCAAGTATGCAAGTATATTGTGCAGTGGTGGGTTGCTACTGGTTCACCCTGGTTCAGGAGAACTGGTAGCAGCGGCAGCGGGAAGCTCCACCCACCTGCCCGGACATCATCACAGATGCTCTGTGCATGCACAGAAGTGCTGCACGCTAGCAAACCGGTAGTGAAAGTAAGTGAAACCCACTACTAATGTTGTGTTGGCTGAAGTTTCAACTCTTGTTAATATTTTCTATTAGATTTGTAATAGAATCAGTTGTCAATGCAGCTGTTTTTGTTAACACCATTTTATTTTATTATACTTTTATAGCTGTTTCTTTTTTTAATTGGGAAGCCACCTTGGGAGAGTTTTAGTTCTAAAAGGAGATACAAACCAATTTCAAGTCTTTTAAAAACTGAAGATAAAACAACAAGAATCTGTTAAATTTACTCATATACTTTCCTTTTAATTACAGATATACCCTAGTTTAATGTTAGTATTTTGAAACCTGGAAGATTAAAAACAATATTGAATTTTTATAGTTCATATGCCTCATTTTATACATCTACATCATCATCTCATTATCATTAAATTTGAAAAAAAAAATCTATTAAGAAAAAATGAATAAATCTGAAATGAATATTACTATGGGGAGACATATATTTTCACGTCTGAACAATTTGCAGGAATTAAGCAACATTATTTTGGACACATTAAAATCAGTGGTAAAATTAATTGAGATATTTGTAAGTCTGGGATGTATGACTGCTGTAATAAAATGGGAATAAGAGGCATAATTGGCCCTATGTACTTACTAAACTCAGCAGGTAATATTTTTAATAATCTGTGACAAAGTTATATTTTCAAATAATGTCACACCTTTATGTGTAAGTTTTTTCATCTTTCTTTACTGAGTGTAATTACCACTCAGTGACTACAGCAGAAGAATGGCACGAAGGCAATCTCCAATACATTATGATTTTTCCAATTGCATCTTGCATTTATTAATACACATATATTGAAGTTTTGTTTTAGAAAAGGCTCCAGAGAATATTGTGGCAACCAAGGAAGAAAACATGGGAACAGGATTCTCACTTGGGAGACCAATGTACAGGCTCAAATGATCTCACTTTGGATGGATATTGTGACTACCTAAAGAAGACTCTAGTGCTGGGAAAGAGGAGCAGCCACAAGGTGAATGGTTGTTTCTGAGATGTTTGAACAGAACAGAAGGTATGAAAGGGATAACCCAATCATACATAAAAATTATCTCAGAAACAAAACAAAACAAAAAATTACAGCCATATTACATACCCTCCAAAATCTTGTAAGTAAACCAAAAGACCTAGGAGAACAAGAATTTTAAAAGGGCTCATCTACAACGTGCAAGGTAAGGACTGTAATTGTCCCTATGAAGGATAGGCAGGCAGAAGACTAGTAGAGACATCTATGAACATCAACTAGTAGTCAGAAGACTCAATAAAAATTCAATGAAGATTCTCAGTCATCCAGATAGAGTTGAGTGAAAGTTGAGTCTATTTTGGAATGAGAAACTCAGCACAGCTAATTCACCATGGCCAACTTGCCATGGCCAACTCACCATGGGACAACTCACCACAGGACAATTCAACAAATACAAAAGTTACATTAATTTTGATGGAACTGTGGCCACTAATAAAATTAAGCCAATCCAGAAATTCAAGAGTTACAATAATTTTGATGAAAACATGGTCGCCAATAATAAAAGCACCTGAATGAAGAGACTGAATTGTCCCATGGCGAGTTGGCTGTGGGTAAATTGGCCATGGCGAGTGTTCCTAGACCCATTTAAGTAGCTTCTTCAGTCTGAGCAAGTTGGTTGGGAGGATCCATATATGTCGTTCAAGGTGGTTTCCTTTCTCACCTAATTTGAAAAGGCTCATTAGGTGAGTAGGCAGAAAGTTAAGAGTAGTTGTTCATAAATTCTTCTCTTAGGTAGCTTACCTGATGAACCTGTGAAGTCTTGATTTTCCTGGGGACATACATGGGGTTCCCCAACCAACTTACTCAGGCTGAAAAAACTACTTGGATAAGCAGCAAAAAGTTTCAGACCAAAAAGTCCAGGTGCCATGACTCAACCTCAACTCAATTTAAGACTAAAAACTCCTTAATCTCACAACATGTGGACAAACACAACCATAGCTTTAGTTGGGAAACTGTGAACATCCAAGATCAAGCTGATTCCAAAACTGCTAGGGAAGCTTGGCATTTAGACAAATCAGCCATTAATAGACACATAGAGATGAACCACATTTACACAACATTCAAAAGTGACAAAAAAGCTAAGAAGGAAAAAAAATCAGAACGCATCCTTTCCAGCAGCCAACATTTAGATAAGCAGGATTTACCACCAGAAAAACTATCAAGCACTTTAATCAAGGAACTACTGAGGAGAAAACCATAACCCCACCAACCCTGGTAGGGCAAGCTACTGTATATTAACAGGGAGTAAATGCCCCACTCACTTGTACTGATGATGTCATTTAGTTGGATAATGAAATGTCTGCAAGCAAACAACCAAGCTCAGAGAGCATCAGAAATTCTATAAGTCAACCCTAAGGCACACATATATATTCTATTCGCCTATGATGATTCAGGGAAAGTCATGATTTAACTTGAGTTTACATAAATACTTCACTATGAAAGCTTTCAGATAATCAAGTGAGATACAGTGCTGCCCAAAGGAAACAAATCTTCTTATGCCCTAAGAAATTATGAATTGGAGGCAGAGCGGATAGCATATTCATCATTATCCTCAAAGAGATGTGGCAATTTTCTGTGAAATGGAGCTATTTGATTGGTCTATCACAAAAACCAAAAAAAGTGGGGAATAGTTCACAGATGTACCAAAAACAGACAATCCCTGGCAGTCTTTATGGTTGGAGGAAGTGTTAAATAAAATGGGTAGGCAATCAATCTTCCTTACCTGACCCACTGAGGTACACTTAACCAGTTTTCCCTACTTGCAATGTTTCATAGCTCAGAAATGGCCACAAATGGGCATCTTGAGAGTGAGGTCCCCATTTTTGTAAACGTTGTGTTACTCTCTGCTTGATCACTACTGTTGTTGAGATGATATGCAATTTTTTACTACTTGAAATGCAATATTTACCTAGTGGCCAGCTTCCAATGTGATCTGCTTTCAAATTGGCTCACTCCCTAGTCTTTATATATTCGGTGTTGCGTTACTCAGATTGCTTTCTTGTTTTGGTTTGGTTTTTTGCCTGCCGATAGGCTATGCTACCAAATTCACATGGAATCTATAAATTTCACAACAGATTCCTCCAATGCTTGTAGTATAAAGCAAAAAACAAGTATCAGCATTCATTCACTCACACATGCACTTGCTCAATAATTGTATGAAATTCTTTATATACACTGAATTACTGTATATAGAAGTTTGCTGAAAGTTAAGGGTCTTGTAAAAAGAGAAATGCAATCAGAAACTAAAGTATGCAAGTATGCCACTAACTGAAATAATCTGGAGATAAAGTAGAGCCCAAACTTTTTAGTAAGGAAAGATAAATTGAGAAAGCTAAAGGCAAGTTGATTCTAAAAAGACTCCATCTCTATTGTCTGGCTCTACCTTAGCGCATGGAGAAGTCTATCTTTTTATATATTTCATTCATATTATATTCAAACTGACTATTGTCATGGAAATCTCTAGCTACAGAAAGAGTTTGTTTTGTTCCCAAATTTAGGGAACAAAAAAATATAAGGTTTTTTTCTGCTAGATTTTTGTACAAGAGATGCCTTCCTTAGGTCAAGCTTTTACAGGAGGGAACCCAGAAGTTGTTGGCATTGCTTTTTATGAGATTACAGAATATTCATTATTATTCACAGCGTTGTGCTATAGAGACCTTCCCTAAGCCAATCACATACGACTAAATTTCCCTTCTTAAATGTCAGTCTTCCCTTTAACTTATCTGTATACTTTTAGAAATCTTTCTCTCCACCAGGCAGAGATGAGGTATTGAAGCCATTATCTGCTTTCACACCTTCTGTTTTCTTGACCCCTGTGTGATTTGCTTCTGTTTGACCCAGCAAAGGAAAATTCTACAACACCAGGGTGATTGCCATGAAAGCAACAAGAATTAATCTCCCCATGTGATGCAAACAATAGACCAACTGCTAAGTGGTTTTGATTAATACTCTTTTACTCAGTTGTTCTATTTCACACTCTAGCAACTTAATACTGGAGGCTCATATTACGAGCACCCTCTCTCTCTCTCTCTCTCTCTCTCTCTCTCTCTCTCTCTCTCTCTCTCTATATATATATATATATATATATATATGTATATGTATATGTATATGTATATGTATATGTATATGTATGTATGTATGTATGTATGTATGTATGTATGTATATATATAATTTACATATAAATATATTGAATACAGTGTGACTGTCCTGGCATTTCACTTGCCATAACAACCAAAATGAAGACAAATAACATATACAGTATACTACTTAAACAGTGCTAGTGTTGAACAATTATTTTTGACCATCATATTCATTCTAATGCAACGATACATATATAGTATCTCATTCCAGGTCCACCTAGCCTATTTTTTTTCGTATTCTGACTTCCACCTCGTGCTCCTAGCCATTGATAGAATCAGTGGTGAAATCCAAATTTTTTTACTACCGGTTCTGTGGGTGTGGCTTGGTCGGCATGGTGTGGCTTGGTGGGCATGGTTTGGTGGGCATGGCAGGAGAAGGATACTGCAAAATCTCCATTTGCATCCCACTCCAGGGGAAGGATACTGCAAAATCTCCTTTCCCACCCCACTCTGGGGCCAGCCAGAGATGGTATTTGCCGGTTCTCTAAACTACTCAAAATTTCTGCTACTGGTTCTCCGAACTGCTCAAAATTTCCAATACCAGTTCTCCAGAACCTGTCAGAACCTGCTGGATTTCACTCCTAGATAGAATCTATTCCATGTGTCATAATATTCTGACTCTCCTTTATCTTTAATTTTTAACGTTAGTCTGTCCATTTCTGCACAGACTAGTATCTTCCTTATTATCTCCTCTTCTGAAGGGGTGTTTTCACTTTTCCACTGCTGGGAATACAACATTCTTGATGCTGTCAGGATGTTTTGTATTAGGTATATTGTCCCTTTACCATAGCTATCTGTTACAATGCCTTAAAGAAATAATTCTGGCTTGGACTATACGTTGTCTAACCATTTTTTCTAACCACATATGAATTTGTAACCAAAATTTCCTTGCTTTTTTACAGGTCCACCACATGTGGTAGTATGTGCCTGGTATTTGTTAATATTGGGGACATTTTACTAAATATTGTATCTTGCTGGGGGGAGATGCCGCCTATAGAATATTTTATACAGATTCTCTTTATATGATGTGCACCCTCTTGATTTCAATAGAAACCTTTACTGAAGCATTTTCCAGCTCATTCTATGGAAATAAAGTTGAAATAAAAGAGTGTTTCTTTAAAAAGTATATTTTACTAACATTAGTAGATTTAGGAATTGGTTTTGGAATTATATAACTTGCATTGGTATAAATGTTTTCAGATGTTACAGGGGATTCCCAACTTACGATCATTATTGACCCCAACATTTATGTCATTAAGTAAGACAATTGTTAAGTGAGTTTTGCCCAATTTTATGACCTTTCTTGCTATCGTTGATAATTGAATCAGTGCAGTTATTAAGTAAGTAAGATGCTTATTAAGTGAATCTGGCTTCCCCATTGATTTTGCTCGTCAGAAGTTTGCAAAAAATGATCAGTGACTCTGGAACACTGCAACCGTCATAAATATGAGCCATAAAAATTCAGCCAGGAGTCTGAATTTTGATCACATGACCATAGGGATGCTGCAGTGATCATAAGTGAAAAACGGTCATAAGTCACTTTTTTCAGTGCCATTGTAACTTCATACGGTCACTAAATAAACTATTGTAAGTTGAGGACTACCTGTATTGAAATCTCTATGGAGGATAATCAGGGGTTAATGTTACTGCTGTACATGTCACCCAGATATTACCTGAGAAGAATGCATGAACTTGTGTATTACATCCAGAACCCAGAATAGCATAAAACATAAGTGGGAACTGTGATAAACGAGTCACTTCTCCCGTTTCAGAGGTACAAGTGTCTTCATCCCATCCTGAATTCTCATTTATCGTCTGTCTTCCAGAAGCAGTTTTATTTAACCAGTCCAAAGACATTTTCATTAAAATATTGTTTTTATTATTACTACAGGGATCTGAATTATTATTATTTAGCTCTCCCGTATCCAAGATATGACATGATGGGTTCACCCACTAATAAACCTAGTATTTTGTTGTATCAGTTTCACAATATTGAACTGACACATTGGTATCAGTGATAATATAATTCTATAAATGCCATAACACTGGCCAGAAAGACACACCTAGCAATCAGGTAATTTTCCTACCTGAGGTGTCAAAGTAAGGTTTATATCTAAATCTTCTTTTCTTATGCTCCATAGCTATTTTTATTAGTCCACATAATGAAATAGCATATTCCTTTATATTTATCAGAAGTGCAAGTGAAAACTGACAATGGAGGAGGAGGGGGAAAGAAGAGGAGGAGGAAGAATAAAGGTAAAGGTAAAGATTCCCCTTGCACATATGTTCTAGTCATTCCCGACTCTAGGGGGCAGTGCTCATCTCCGTTTCAAAGCTGAAGAGCCAGCACTGTCTGAAGATGTCTCCGTGGTCATGTGGCTGGCATGACTAAATGCCAAAGCCGCACGGAATGCGGTTACCTGTTGTGGCCCGTCAGCGGCCTGTGCAGCTAGTAGCTGATTCCGACAGCGAGGAGGCTGGTGTGGTGCTGCGCCAGCAGCCTGTGCAGCTGGCACTTGAGTCGGACAATGAGGAGACTGGAGAAGATGTGGTGCCAGAGGTGGGGATTCAGCCAGGGCCTTCAGAACCTTCAGAAGGAAGGAAGAAGACAAGGAGCCTCTGCTCGATGCACGGGCGCACAGAGCTGCCAAAAGGCAGGAGTGGCTCCTCAGGAGGAGGTCTCCTCGAGAGTAAGGCTTGGGGCTAATTGGCCACTCCCTTAGCCTATTTAAGGACGGATGATGACTGAGGCAATTTGCAGATAACAACTTCATTCACTCTCCTTCGCGTCTGGATCTTAGTTCTCTGCAAATTGCTTCTGGGCTTTCTGCCAACCATAGTAAGATTATGATTATTTATTCTTTGGATTCTTGTAGGCTGTTAAGAAAGTTAACTAACAGCCTTTGTTTGAAAAAAAAACTGATTTAATTTAGTAAACTAAGGTTTGTACAGACTTTGTGTGTGCTGCGTTCTTTGGGGTCCGTAGCTGGGGCAGAACATTACCTTTCCACCAAAGGTGATCCCTATTTTTCTACTTGCATTTTTTACATGCTTTCAAACTGCTAGGTTGGCAGAAGCTGGGACAAGTAACGGGAGCTCACCCCGTTACGTGGCATATATAGCATATATATGCCGCATATATCATATCACATTGCATTATTAAGCCGTAGTTTAATTTGGTTTTTCTGATTCCATTTCTTGTTTTCCAAGTGAGACAGGCAAGGAGTTATATGATAAGTGCCTATGAATGACCTTTCTATTTTCCTTTCAAATTATGCACTAAACTTATCATTTCATTTTAGCCATTCTGCCTTCATTCTTATCGTCAGGTTTTCTCTCTTTCAGTGTCTGATTTATCTTCTGAAGTACTTCAATTCGTTTTGTGATCAGAGTTTTCATTCCCTGAACATTTTGGGTATATTGTTGTTCATTTTTTCATCTCTTGGTTTCCCCTCATTCCCTGAAGTGCATGGAGAATCCAGTAAGTATTTCATATGAATTATAGTCATGTCACCAAAAATTGAAGTTTTCAAGGCTGCTGAGGCAAGGAACATTTTTTTGGTTTTGTTTTCATTATAGTTTTGTAAAGGAAGTTTTGATTATAGCATTCAAGTGTTCTTGAATGCTATAATCATTTTCCAAAATTCCAGTTCTCCTCCCTGGAGAAAGCTCCTGGAGAACACAGAACATAGAATAATAGAGTTGGAAGGGGCCTTGGAGGTCTTGTAGTCCAACCTCCTGCTTGAGCAGGAGACCCTATACCAGGGGTGGGCAAATGTGGCCCTTTTACAACCTGTGGACTTCAACTCCCAGAATTCCTGAGACAGCTTGGCTGTCTCAGGAATTCTGAGAGCTGAAGTCCACAGGTTGTAAAAGGGCCACATTTGCCCACTCCTGCCCTATACCATTTCAGCCAAATAGCTCTCCAGTCTCTTTTTGAAAGCCTTGAGTGATGGAGCACCCACAACTTTTGAAGCAAGCTGTTCCACTGGTTGATTGTTCTCACAATCAGAACATTTCTCCTTTGTTCTAGGTTGCTTCTCTCCTTGATTAATTTCCATCCATTGTTTCTTATCTTGCCCTCTGATGCTTTGGAAAATAGTTTGACTCCTTTTCTTTGTGGCAGCCCCTCAAATATTGAAACGCTGCTATCATGCCTCCCTTAGTCCTTCTTTTCATCAGACTAGACAAACCCAATTCCTGCAACTGTTCTTCATAAGTTTTAGCTTCCAGCATCCTAATCATAATTGTTGCTCTTCTCTGCACTCTTTCCAGAGTCCCAACATATTTTTGTTGTTGTGGTGGTGAGCAGAACTGGATGCAATATTCAAAGTGTGGTCTTACTAAAGCTCTGTAAAGTAGTACTAGAACTTCACATGATCTTGATTCTATCCCTCTATTAATGTAGCCTAGGATTCATGACAGAGATTTCCCAGAATCTTTAAAAAAAAAAACGTTGGCTTTTTGTTGGACCTCAACTTATTAGGCAAATTGTACCTACCTATTACATCTTGATCAAATATTTTATCAGTACAATGCAGTATTTTGTTTGGTAGGGAAAATCTCACCTGAATTGCTAAATCCATCAATAACAGCCAGAAAATGAATGAAACCTTCTGGAGTAACAGGCTGCCCTTCACTGTAGTCCACATATACTGTGTCTCCTGGATGATGTTGGCTTTAATCATATAAAGAAAGTTTTAGTTTTGTATAATCTCTATTTTGTACTTTTGGGGGAACATCTTAGCTTACGTAGGTAAAACCTGGCTAGAAAGAATATGCACATAAAAGCCTACGAAAAAGAAAAAGGAACATTGTACCTTTACAGGGAGGATACTTGAGAAGAGGGTGTGGCTCACTGATGACACCTTACAAGGCAGAAATAGCTATTTGAGTCTCCCAAATTGCAGCACAGAGTTGTTGCTTTTCAGCAAGATACAAAAAGCCCAGAAACTTGTGAATGAGATTTCACAGAACTAGGGCTGAAGAACATCTTAGCTTACGTAGGTAAAACCTGGCTAGAAAGAATATGCACATAAAAGCCTACGAAAAAGAAAAAGGAATATATGTGTGTGTGTGTGTGTGTGTACAGTTAATATTTCGGGTTTCTTCCCGTGTAATTGTGAACATATCCCTAAAAATATATATATATTTGACCACTTAGGTGGCTTATCCAAAGCCTAAATTGTCATACATTGGCTAATATTTTATCGACATCTTCATGTGCCAGGTTATCAATATAAAAATAATATGTTCTTCTTCCTCTTATCTAGAGACCATAGCAGTTTTTGTAAGGGATGAAGCTACTGCTTTAGAAGGTATCTGCAAGTGCATTATATTTATTAATCTGATCTTGTTCTTCCGTTTGGGTTTCAGCTTTTTTTGTCAGATTTCAGAAACACTTTACCAAATGTTGACAAGTTTCCATTGTTTTTATGAAGCATCAGACAATTATCTTTTTTGCCAGTATTTTATGTCATACTCTATGCTCTTCGTGATATATTCACTCTCTGTAACTATAGCAACCATATGTTCTTTTTCTTGGTTGAAGTTTCAGGGACATTTAATACTGTTTCTGTTTCTGGCTTATATAAATGCTAGGTATGCATTTTTTGGCCAGTTGTAGAAACCATGGCCCACATATTAAATCTTCCCATTATTGTAAAACAAAGAAGGAAAATGAGGGTGGATGCAGTGTTTGAGAGTATTACAGTGTTAAAAAAAAAGGTGTTAAGCAGTGTTAAAAAGGAAATGCAAACCCTTGGTAAAATATTTTCAAGGCTGTTAGAGTTTGGTTTAAGGATTGAACCTTCCCACATATTCATAGTAGCAACTAACAAGGAAGCAAAATTTGGTCTCTTCTCCTTAGTTCAAGGCTGCTTGATTTTTAAGTAGTCAGAAATTTTTTCCTTGGTTTCAACCCTAGTTTCTATTCTCCCTCTCCGTTTCAAAATCATGCCTCGGAGAATCCTCTCATGTTGTTTGGTATATAAAAGATTAATACCAGTCTCTGATGTGGCAGGTGGGATGAAAGGATAATGTCTGGAGTCCATGGTGCTCTTTCTGGGTATTGTTTTTTGCTTCATTGATAGACCAAGCCAAATCCAAGAATGTTAGGGCATTCCTGGATGCTTGGCATTCAGAGAAATCAGTCAATAGACACATAGAAATAAACCATATTTACACATCATTCAAAAGTGACAACAAAGAGATAAGAAGGAAACAAAAAGACTGACTCCAGCAGCCAATACTCAGATAAGCAGGGATTAACACCAGACAACAAACAATCAAGCAGAAAACAGGCTAATCAAAGAATTACCAAGGAGAAAACCACACCCCGACCAACACTGTCAGGGTACTACATCTAAACGAGGAAAAATATCCCACAAGCAATAATGATTATTATGTTACCCAGTTGGATAATGAAATACCTGAAAGCAAACTACCAAGCTTGGAAAATACTCCATAGTTCAACCTTGAGTTGAACATATTCTCTTCTATGGGGTGTAAATTGACATATCTGACAATTATCATATTCTTTTCCTTTTCATGTGGCCCATGGGTATCCTCATAGTCCACATACACATGTCTGAACTAAAAAAAAATCTAGTGAAATTGTCAATAATACATATATTGCCTGCTGGGGTCTTCATCATTGCATGTTATATCTCAATGATAGTCAACCAGTCTTTTCACTACTCACTGAGATACAAGTAACCAACTTGCAATGCTCTATGGTTCAGAAATGACTGAAAATGGGTATCCTGGGTGATTAGTGAATTCTTTCTATAAATAACATTAAATAAAAGTTTTAAAATAATTCTGCACATCATCTCCTCCCATTTATAAGTCAACGATGTAATCACTTTTCAGCTATTAAGTTAGGAATATAAGGGCTTTCAAAATCTATTTGTAAAAGCTGTTCTCTTTCTTTGTGTTGCTGGCAATTTTTTAATGAACAAGAACTACATTTTGAACTTCTTCATGCCCTGGGCTAATGCAAAACATTTTGATGCACTGTTTGTAATTCATAGATTTTGCCTTGCTACAGCCTCTTAGAGGTGCATAGTACCCAACATGAGCCAAGCAACTTGATGTTGTGATGCATAAAATCCCAAAGCACCTATCCTCATCCTGGCACAATCAAAACACAGAAATAAAAAATTCAAGAACAATTCATTAAAGTTTGGAACACCTAAAGTTATTGCTTCACGGTGCCTAATTGTTGAGTTGGGCTGTTTTTTTATTTATAACCCCAATCATCCTTTCATTCTTGCATTTCATTCCCGTGTAAAATGACAGCTGGGGACTAATTCAAGATACTCTGTTGCCTGAAGCAAAGAAATAAACGTGGAAGCCATCCAGTCAAACAATACCCAAAGCAAGCTAGGTTACTCTGGTTACCTAGGCAGAAAAACTAATCCCTACCAAAATATTAGGAGTGTGCACAGACTATGTACTGTAATCTGAATGGAAAACCTACAAATGGATCCCTGCAACATTAAACCAAACTGATACTGTGTCACAGTACCAAGCATAATTCAGAAAAACTCAGCACTATTTTTCCATAGTCTACAATGAGATAGGAGTAATTAATTTCCCCATTTCAATGTTCAGTACAGCCAATAGAATTACTTTTTAGGGCTGCACGAAGCTTTGGATGAATGATTAGATGCGAACAAGCTTCAGTCAAATCAAAGCCTTCAGTGCAGATTAGAAAATCAAACTGGGGCCTTGCTCTGAAGCAACAAATTGAATCGGGTGGCTTCAGACCTTCGCTGGTTTTTCTGCTATTTCTGTGAGATTCTCACAGACAACATTGAATGTTGTAACTTCACTATTATATATGGAGCAGAGGTGCTATTCAGCAGGTTCTGATAGGTTCTGGAGAACCGGTAGTGGAAATTTTGAGTAGTTCAGAGAACTGGCAAATACCAACTCTGGCTGGCCCCAGAGTGGGATGGGAATGGAGATTTTGCAATATCCTTCCCCCAAGAGTGGGGAGGGAATGGGGATTTTGCAGTATCCTTCTCCTGCTATGCCCATCAAGCCACGCCCACAGAATCGGTAGTAAAAAAAATTGAATTCCACCGCTGATATGGAAGCTTCTTGGTGGGATGGAGTGAAGAGTAGTTGGCTGACTGATAGGAAGGGCTCTCTGCCAATGGCAGCAGCCATTGAGATTTGTCACCTTATTAAACACTCTGCCCATCCAAGCTCTTTCAGGGTGCAAGGCTAACCTTGCTTTAAAAGGCTTTGTTCATGTGACTTGGCTCAGAACGTCTTTACAAGCCTAAACGTTGCAATCTCCAGTCCTAGTGGAAAATAATATTTCTTTTATGCTGGTCCTGCCAGCACTAGTTGAACTCAGCTCTTAGCACTCTGGAAGTCCCTCAAGGCTCGGGTGGTTTCTTATTTCTATACTATATATAACAGGGTAAAGTTAAAACTGAGGCCCAGTTTGGATTAGTAGTTAAGGTGCAGGCCTACAAACCAGGAGACTATGAATTCTGATCCCACCACACAGAATTCCTACAAGGTCATACCTTCAGGACCTCTGATAGTGCAGTGGTTACAATGCAGTATTGTAGGCTAATTCTGCCCACAGTCTGGAGTTCAGTCTTAATGGGGCTTCTATCCTCCCAAGATTGGTAAAATGAGGACCCAGATTGGGCAATATGCTGACATTGTAAACCACTCAAAGAGTGCTGTAAAGAACTATGAGGCCAAATATAAGACTAAGTACTATTGCTATTGTTATAAAAGATAGCTGGGTGACTTTTGGCCGGTGGCTCTCTCTCAGACCAACTCGCCTCACAGGGCTGTTGTGGAGAAAACAAGAAGAGTAAGGAGTATTATATTTGTTGGCCACCTTGAGTTATTTATAAAGTAATACGGGCAGGCAGGAAGGAAGGAAGGAAGGAATATTTAAGAGGTGTGGTGGCCCAGTGGTTAGAATGCAGTACTTCAGGTTACTTCTACTTCTACTGACTGCCTGCAATTTGGCAGTTTGAATCTCACCAGGCTCAAGGTTGACTCAGCCATCCATCCTTCTGAGGTCAGTAAAATGAGGACCCAGATTGTTGGGGCAATATGCTGACTCTATAAACCAGTTAGAGAGGGCTGTAAAGCACTGGGAAGCAGTATATAAGTCTAAATGCTATTGCTATTGCTACCCTACAGTGAGGAAAGATTCAACAAGATTACCTTGACAGGTGATGATCCAAACATGTAGCGCTTTTAAGACAAATGGGGGTCAGTGGTGGGTTGGGAGAGCAGGCTATGAATGCCATTTGTTTTAAAACCAGCCTGTTTTCCATAGCATTGTTTTTGCTGTATGGTATGGTAATTAATTAACTACCATAGAATATTATCAGCAAACTGGGACTCTGATACTGTTCAGAGTTTGAAAGTTTTCTTCAGCATTTTCTTTGAAGCTGATAACTACTCAAGGTCAACCGCCGTGGCATACCAGGAGGATGGCATCATCGGATGCTGCACCCCACATGATCCCTGGGGGGAATGTGGATTGGATAATCCTGGCTGGATGGTTGGGGGAAGGGTTTTAGGGATGCTTTCTATATGTAATTTTCGCACCTATTACCTCAGATCTTGCTTTTCTTTGATTGCATTCAGTTCATACTCACTAAAAGTACCTTTCTCTATGAAAAATGGAGTCGGGGTTTTTCTTTCTTGAGTACTGAAAGGAGGCACACCTGACACAGTCCTTCCTGGAAGAGGCTAATCTTTTCAAGAAACTAGCACCAACCCTCCGGACATCCACAGAAACATGAGGTCTAAAACAGCAATGCTATAGAACAGTGATGGAAAACCTTTTCGGCACCAAGAAAGGGAGCATGCATGTGCGCACTCATCTGGGCCAAGACCAGGAATAGGAGTTGCCCAGGGGAGTGCATGCGCTGGGGAATGTACTTGAGGTTTCTTCATGTTACTGCCGGCAAGTCTTCAGGTTACTGCTGCTCATGCGCATGCGCTGATCAGCTGGCCAGCGCACATGCTCACTCCAGAAAATGGAAGACCAGCTCTTCCAGTTTCTGGCACTGATGCAAGCACAAAGGCCAGCTGATTGTAGCGCATACATGTATTCCAGAAACCCAGAAGATGAACGGGCGATGCTGCATGTGCCAGGCAACATGGCTCCACGTGCCACTTTGGGCACGCATGCCATAGGTTCGCCGTCACAGCTATAGAATTTCACAAGATCACATCCATTTTTGTTTTGTTTTGTTTTTTCAAGTTCTGCTCTGAAAAAGTCAAACATTGCCATTGCGATCTCCCCAAGCTGAAGAACCCTCTGAAGCCACTACTGAGAGAGATCCATCCCAAGAGAGATGAAGCTCACCTGGTAACTAGGCCTTCTAGTTCTCATACTATCACAAAAATTTCAGCACTCAAGGCTATCAAAGGACTCACCCTACAAAAAGCAAGTGGAAGAGGGAAAACTTGCTTTGAGAGTTTGGGCAATGAACAATTTTAAATGTTTGGTTTCAAAGTTAGAGTAGGATACTGTATTAATTAATCCAATTTCTTTCTTTGTTAGAAATGGGCAATTTGGAAATCTATTGTATTGGTCATTCCTAAGCTCCCCTATCTCTGCCTTAGAAGAGGGAGAATATTTAATATATGTAATGCCATAAAACCCTTGAACCCTCTCAGGCTTAAACATAAGAGCCTTAACGTTAATATCAGCTGAAGTTTTGAAGGAGGTTTTTGAGCATACAAAAGGCTTGCACAGACTGCATTAAGGCTGATTTAAACTCTCCTCCATGATGTCCATCAGCATTTCAAGGCTTTCTCCACCTTTCCTAGCTTTTAACACTGCCCATGGGAGAACATCATATTAAGATAACTTCCAATTGACATTTTTCAAAGTGTAAAGACTAAAAAAGTTGCCAAGACTACTGAAAGGACAACTATTTTCTGTTTCAAAAAATAAACAAAAGTAATTTCTAAATTTATGGGGAAATTTGGTCATGATTTTAACTTCATGGAGCTAGGGAATGTGGATTCAGATTTCTACTTTAGATTGCTACATGTACCGAGTTCATAGCTAGAACAAGATCCAGAGTTGGACCTATTAGTATTTCCAGGAATAAATATCCAGTGTCATAAAAGAGCCACGGTGGCGCAGTGGTTAGAATGCAGTACTGCAGGACTTCTACTGCCTGCCGGCTGCCTGCAATTTGGCAGTTTGAATCTCAACCAGGAAGGTTGACTTAGCCTTTCATCCTTCCGAGGTGGGTCAAATGAGGACCCAGATTGTTGGGGGCAATATGCTGACTCTGTAAACAGCTGAGAGAAGGCTGTAAAAGCACTGTGAAGCAGTATGTAAGTCTAAGTGCTAATACTATTGCTAGTCTTTCCAGGAATAAATATAGTGTCACGAAGATCTGCTGTAATGTTACATGATCATTTTAGTTTTTTTCCCCTGCTTTTATATTTTGAGCTGAAACTTACTGTTTTTGTACTACAATATCCCACCATATCTATTTTCTCTCTATTTTTTTTGCCCCAGATTTAATTATCACTTGATTAACTTTAGTGCTTTTAGCTGCTTGTGAAGAGTCAGAGCAGAAGAGATAAATCAGAATAGAGCATTTATTACGAGTAGAAGTGGTCTGTTCAGAATATTTCTTCTCTACAGAAAGTTCTTTTCCTTGGTGCTAATTGTAGGTAGTCTTTGACTTACAATCATTTGTTTAATGATGGTTTGAACTTACAACAGCACTGAAAAAAGTGACTTATGACTATTTATATACTTACGACCATTACAGCAGCCCCATGGTCACGTGAATATATATATTTGCATGCATCAGGTTTGCTTTAATAACATTTCCAATGTAAGTGGGCTATGGGTTATGCCCTCTGTTAACCTAAATTTGAGTAGAAGCAAAAGAAAAATGAAGTGTCAGTGCTTCTTTTATGATTCCTAAGAGTCACACATTTATTCATTTAAACCAGCATAAATTAAAGGGAAAAGATTTAATGATCTTGGTGTTTTGGCATGTAGTTTTATTCAAACCGCCAGCCTATATACTAATTTATGGGCTTAAAAAAAACCCTAACAGATTACTTACTTGTGGGATCTATACACATTTATATTTTCTGTTTAGCAAATACAACCGGCTCCCTCCTGAGAAAAATATAGTCTCCAAAATATACCCTAACAAACTTTGCTCTGCCTCTAAGAAATATCAGAATTCAATAACTAAAGTCCCAGGGACAAAACAATTAGATGAATAAATGCACAAAGTCGGTAATACTAAATTTTTTAGTACTGAAATTATATTTGTAACCTAATATTTGTAGCAAACATGTAGCAAAAAAAAAATTTTTTTCTGAATAAATGGCTCATAGTGGAGCACTGAAATCATAAGAGACCAGAATTTCCTCCAGTCTGTATACATATGATTATCAATGAATGAGAAGAGTAGAAATGAATCCAATGGACATAATACCTCATGCTTTTCTCCAATGCCAGTCCTGTAGTTCTCTTAGTAATTGAGACAGATTACCCATAGCAGAAAGTCTGCATTACTCTTAATTTACTACTCTTATCTCCCAGGGTTCTAAAACATGTTGGGAATCCATATGAGTAGAGGAGGTTTCTTCTGCACAAGTTACCTACCTGATCTGTGGAAGATGATGAGGATTTAACATGTCATTTAACACATCAAGGACCATTCTCTTGGCTTTCCATGATATAGGATCTCCTGCTTGAACTGGGGGTGGTTGGACTAGAAGAACTCCAAGGTCCCTTCCAACCTTATTAATCTATGTTAATGTGATTCTAACTTTAAAGACATATGGGATGGAATGAAGGAAGATAGCAGAAGACTTCTTAGCTCTCATCTGCACCATTTCTTGCAGCAAACCAGGGAAGAGTGACAGTGGTCTACTTTTTCTTTGTAAATTCATTCTTGTCATTTAGGAATGAAAGTCAGATTCATATACCACATTTTCTTTTTACCACAATTAGTATTACTTAATCAGAGAATTAAGTAATAACTAATGAAGAACTAAATAAAATTTATTTTTTCAAGGTCATTCTAAAAGAGAATGTGGAAAGAAAACAATAAATAAATAAAAAATTACATTTAAAAACCAGAAAGAACCTTGGCAATGTGTGGTAAAAAGGTAAAGGTTTCCCTCGCACATATGTGCTAGTCGTTCCTGACTCTAGGGGGCGGTGCTCATCTCCGTTTCAAAGCCGAGGAGCCAGCACTGTCCGAAGACGTCTCTGTAGTCATGTGGCTGGCATGACTAAATGCCAAAGACACACGGAACGCTGTTACCTTCCCACCAAAGGTGGTTCCTATTTTTCTACTTGCATTGTTTACGTGCTTTCGAACTGCTAGATTGGCAGAAGCTGGGACAAGTAATGGGAACTCACCCCATTATGCAGCATTAGGGATTCAAACAGCTGAACTGCCGACCTTTCGATCAACAAGCTCAGCATCTTAGCCACTGAGCTACTGCATATATCCCTGAAAATGTTAGTCTGCTAAATGTGCTTTTGCCTTCCCTTGAAATTTATATGATGTTTCTTCTGAGCATAAATATAAAACCTACCTTGAAATTAGGAATATGAGACTCAGTATACATATATTATTTTACTATAAATTTTCTATTTATTATAGAAAGACAATATTTCAGTCTGTTTCTAGCCCATCTTTCTACTTTACCTAATATATGGAGCTGTTAGCAATAAGCAATTTCCTCAATCAAAATGTTTTCAAAACAAATAAATTTTCCTGATGCATTTTTAATATTAGTATAAAGTTCATTGATGCAAGCTCTTTTTTATATATAAATACTACACTTGATCTTAGCCAAAAGGCCGAGAAGTGATAATAAATAACTTTCCCTTTTTATATTTAATTTTATACATAGCTGCATTCTTCATTTTTTTTTAACTCTTTAATTTTGTAATCTCAAAATGGTGTTCAATTTCAGTCTCTTCTACATATTGGAATGGATTCTGGGAAATCACAAACCTGTTGAAATTGTGCTTAAATGAAATTGTGTCAGATCTAGTCTTGTGCCTTATTGACTTTCTCATTGAATAAAATGCTGCAATAAATATTTATTGCTGATTTAGATTACGATTTGATTCAAAACTATGTGTGAAGTTTCTCATTATTTTAATGGATGATGTTGATTTTTTCCCAACAGCTATTTTTGTTATTTATAATATTGTAGTATTGTATTTATACTAAGTATTGTGTTGTTGTTGTTATTTTCATTTAATGACCCTGTAATCCCTTGCATCGGGACGGAGTCAGGGCAACTGAATGGAGCTGAGCATTTACTGGTTGGATGCCCTTCCTGACACTTATGTGGAGTTCGAACCAGATATTTCCTCTTTCCACCCAGAGAGAGAAATATCTGCTGCTACCTACGATCAAACTCACAGCCTCCAGTCTATGGAGAGTCTCAGTCATCTAGGTCATGGTTGGCCCAAAGACGCTTTTTCAAGAGGATCTCCCACTTTTTGGATGAGAAGCAAAACGTCTTTAAAGAAAAACTAGAAAGTCCAGTTGCCTCTTGAAAAAGGGCCTTTGGGTCACAGCCTCCAGATTGTCAGGCAACTGGACTTTCAACACTACCTCTAGGCCACCACACCACTCTATTCTAAGTATTGTTAGCTGCCTAGAATTATGATGTACTGTGTGCAAGATGGGCGGCTTTATAAACTCACTACATTGTGCCAAGTAATGGAAAAGTTGCAATTGATAAGTTGAGATTCTATTCATTCTTGCATCCAAGTGCTTTCCCAGATCTTTTGGTATAGCACCATGTTCACTAATCATTGTCGGTACCAGGGGTGAAATGCTCCTGGTTCGGACCGGATTGCCCAATCCGGTAGCGATGGAGGCAGGTGGTTCGGAAAACCGGTAGTAAAAATCCCTGCCCCCCCACCATTGCCCAGCTGAGCCATGCAATCATCAGAGGCTTTTTTTTAATTTTTAAAACCTCTTTGGCCGAAAAAATGCTTTTAAAAGTAAAAAAAAAAGGCTCTGATGATCGCACGGCTCAGCTGGGATCATCAGAGGCTTTTAAAAGCATTTTTTCTACAACCTCTTTGGCCAAAGAGGTTATAGAAAAAATGTTTTTAAAAGGAAAAAAAGCCTCTGCCAATCAGGCAAGTCAGCTGGGATTGTCAAAGGCTTTAAAAGCATTTTTTTTACAACCTCTTCAGCCAAAGAGGTTGTAGAAAAAATGATTTTAAAAGTTAAAAAAAAAAAAAAGTTGGCCATGCCCACTCAGTCATACACCAAGCCACGCCCACAGAACCGGTAGTAACAAATTTCACATTTCACCAGTGGTCACTACCATTACAACTACTGTTTCTCACAATTGTTTATATTCTCTGTTTGAAGGCCATTCTTACTTCCTTCTTGTTTCTTGGTCAGTGACCTTTTTATCTCCAGCTATTGCAATATAGTTATCAATACTAGCAGTGGCAGCATCTGATGTGTTTCCATCCACCGTAGTTCCACTATTCCCATTGCAGGCACAACAATAGTCTCAATGAGTTATAAGTAACTTCTGCTGAAATAAGCATAACTACATTTATGAGTCAACAGTTGATTTTAGACCATGCTGCAACACGCATCTAAATAAAAACAGAACACACTTAATGAATAGCACAACTATCAGCCTTTCTTTGTTGAGAAATCAGCTTTGATTTACGGTTACTCTGAATTATGTTCCCCGTTACAAAGAGGTTTTTCTTACCTGACTGTTCATATGGCTGAGGAAGCGTTCGCCAGATGTTCTTTAGGTGTTTTAGTCAGCAGTATGTTAATGAAGAGGTATTAACATCAAATACTTTAACAGCTGCAATTTAAACTGGCAGGTGCACCATTACAGATTAATATATGCAACGAGGAAGCAAAATGCTGTCACCCACCTTCAAGACAAAATAAATGCCACAGAAGTAGGTGAGCTGTGACAGATGCTAAATTTCTGAACTGTCACGGCAGAATGAAAGGAAGATTAATGAGGGTCCTTAAATGTTTTTTTTCCACATTCACAGTAATACTTTGAATTCAGCTATTTATGCTTCACACTTGCATAGTAGTCAGTATCCCTGCAGATAATAGGACTATATTTATAAACAACTCGTCCAGCTGCCTAGCATGGAATTTAGGTTTTCTTTCATTCTTAGCCATTGCCATTTTAGCAAAATTTTATTCAGAATTTAATTCAAAACTAGACAGTAATCAGTGGTGGGTTGCCCTCGGTTCAGACCGGTTCGCAAGAACCAGTAGTGAAACCGGTGGGAGGCCCCGCCCACCGCCTCGGATGTCGTCATCAGAGATCTACGCAGAAGCAAGATGTGAGCATGAGCAAAGTGAGCGCATGCACGCGATCCCATTGCGAACCAGTAGTAAAGGTAAGTAGAACCCACCCCTGACGGTAATGGATACATTGGGAGAATGGATTAGGTGGGAAATGTTCAAATTCTAATATGGGCTAACCTGATCTCACAGTCTAAAAGACACATAGGAGCTTAAATTTCCTGTCTGCTTGTACCCTTAGCAAAATGGTTTGACATTGTTTATTAGCTTCAATCCTATGCATTTTTAGGATCTGCATTTTAAGACAAGTGCATTTAAAAATACAGCTACAAAGTCAAATTATGTAGAGTTTTTTTTTTAATTGCGAACAATGTAAAAAAAACCAGACACACCCAACTTTATTTGTAAAAGTTACTTTGTCCATTGGTTAAAGAAATAAAACTAAGCACATGCAGGCAACAATAATAAATATTTTATTTCTCCTGCAAGATATTGTAGGAGAAATATTATAGGCTTTCTGTTTGCTACAAATATATATTGGTTTTCTCAGCTCTGTCCCATCCTTTAGAGGAATAGACAACTATGAAAATGTAGGAGTTGACCAAGCTGAGCCTGAGGAAGGAGTCAGACACGTCATCAGTCATGAGTCCTTGTGCACTGACAAAAGATCTAAGTCCAGCCCACCTTGAATGCCTTTCTTATCTCCCGCTCATTTCCCTTAATCTTTAGTAGCTCAGATTCTTGTACAGAGCTTATGCTTGCAATAAATCTTTATAGTCATTTGAACTGCCTGAATCTCCTGATTTCCCTGGCGCATGACAGCAAGGTTGGAAAGCTATCATGACAGGTTGGGGGTTCCTACTCTAGTGGTGTGAAAGAATGTAAAAATATAAATGCCATTTGTTGCAGGTAATGGTTAATAATGAACTAGGGGTAATGGATGACACATTAGGGGAAAAAAATGAAAAAAAATCTAGATGATTTTGAAACTGCTAGGTTTAAAATTGTGTGTTGCCTTATACTTCATTATCTGGTAGAAATACACAGTCCTTAAGGAGTCCTATATACCATATTCACCATTCTCATTTGGGACTATCCCATGCAATTTTGGGGAGGCCACAATGACAGACCAGAGACTTTGTTTCTTAGATATGGAAGCAGCATGAAAATAATTTCCTTATGGTCCATTGCAGAACCCATGGAAAGCATGTCTCAAAGTAACAGGGTGAACAGGGATGTCCACTGACTCCTTTCCTGTTTAGCCTTTTATTTAAACTCTGCAATCCAGGTGCTTGGAAATCTACATTGCTATGCCCTGTTTTTGGTCAATAGTGAATTTCTTCCCATAAAATATGCCAATGACACTATCATTCTTTGGTTCTGATGACAGAACTCAAAAGGGTGCTACAGTCCTTTGCAATGTATTGTGAAGAAGGAAGATTCACTCTAAATTACTCTAAATTTATATCAATGGAGATTCTCAGTCATGGTTGTCCCAAAGGTGCTTTTTTACCCATAAAGACATTTCGCTTCTCATCCAAGAAGCTTCTTCAGTTCTGAATAACTTCTTGGATGAGAAGCGAAACATCTGGAGGAAAAACAAAGTCCAGTTGCCTTTTGAAAAAGCACCTTCGGGACTCCAAATTTATACTCCAAATTTATCATATTTTCAAAAAACAGACATAAACATCAGATCGGTGGCCACATTCTTTAGCAAGTAAGGCAATACATCATGTTTTAGGATTCAGATTGGCATGTGATGAATGTAAATTCTGTGAATCACAGAAAATAATCTGAAGTCAGCATTCAAATCAAACTTTTATTGTGGTCTTGACCAACAGAAAAAGGTATTAACAGCAAAATAACAAACAGGGATATTTAAATCTGAATGAAAAGTTGTATACTAAAACCAGTTAGATGGATATTGAGAATGCATGTGAAGTAATATTGTATTAACTCACTTCTAAAGTAAAACTTTAGTTAAGGTTTTATGCAGTCTGAGGATTTTTTTTAAAAAAGAAAACAATGCAGATAACTGCATGTAACCTTTATCGATTCTACTGAATAGATCGAGTCTAAAAGAGATTAAAAAGTTATATTTCCTTAACCAATCTAAATGATCCCATGGTGCTAGTAATGTAAATTTAGTAACCACATCTTATTTTTGAATTTTTTGTAACAAATCAGACATAGAATTCAACTGAATGGCCAGGAAAGGTTAAATAACAGTTCCATAAAGATCTCTGTAAGGTAAAGATAAAGGTTCCCCTCGCACATATATTCTAGTCGTTCCCGACTCTAGGGGACGACGCTCATTTCCGTTTCAAAGCCAAAGAGCCAGCACTGTCCGAAGACGTCTCCGTGGTCATGTGGCTGGCATGGCTAAATGCCAAAGGTGCACGGAACACTGTTACCTTCCCACCAAAGGTGGTCCCTATTTTTCTACTTGCATTTTTTACTTGCTTTCGAACTGCTAGGTTGGCAGAAGCTGGGACAAGTAACGGGAGCTCATCCTGTTATGCGGCACTAAGCATTCGAACCACTGAACTGCCGACTTTTCAATCAACAAGCTCAGCGTCTTAGCCACTGAGCCACCATGTCCCTTATCTCTGTAGAAGTGGCCATATAGCAGGATGTGGGCCAGAGATTCAGTGGTCTCTTAGCCACATGGACAGAATATTTCCACACAGGAGAACTACCTATATCTGCTTTTAAGAATTGTTGTTCAAAAACATAAAAAACTAAGCAATGAAAAAGCTAGCATTTTAAGGCACTATTATTACCCAATGGGTGATTCTTTGCTCTGTTATTTTATAGATTTATGCAAGTGTATCTATAAAGAGATTCCTCATTGCAAAAAATACAATCTAAATTCCTGCAAAAGACTGGTGGCATTCCACCTTCCGTTCCAAATACTACAGTATAAATCAAAGATGGGCTTAATTCTTCAAACCCCAGATTTGGAAAAGCAGATTTGCATATTGGCGAAAGCACTTATATTATCCCGAAGTTGTAGGTCCCTAAAGAGTGCATAATCAACATCACTCCTTGCAGCTAATTTCACTGGAATCAACTTAATGGTTTGCAACCTTTCTCCATCTTTAAGGGCATCTGATGGAAATGCAAAACGAGGAATTGTAAAAACAGCCTCAGTACAGTACACAAAATGAGCTTAGCCCAACCACCTGTTGCTATGCAATCAGAAATCCAAATGGAAAGTTTACTCCAGCTTTTTATTGTTTTAGTAACCTTTGCTCAGTGCATGCCTTTTAAAAAAATGTGTTATTTCTTGCAATTATTCAAGAGAGGTTTCCTGATGTCCCACATGAGAAACTCCTATATCAATGCCTTTCTAGGTATGCTAAGTCAATGGTGCATGCATGACTGTTTTGTTCTTTGAACTGGGACTCCTGACATTTGCTCATAACACATCTAAAACAAAATACCGAAGTGGGTTTTGTTTCACCCTTTTTTTTTAATCAGATTAAAATCCAGATACTACTTTTACAAAACGGCAAAATTTTATCTCAAACTATGAATGTTAGGAAACAAATGGCACTTTAAAGATAGATCAGTATGCTTAGATTTAACTTGTCTGTATCAGAAACTTTGATTGCTGCTTCCTTTTTCCATTTCCGCATTTGCTTTTTCTTTCTGTTGATATATTTTTTCTCTCTTCCAAACCAAAACTAACAAACGATACAAACCAAACTGATAGTAAACTCTTAGTTTCATCTATTCTCTTGTCTAAGTTGCTTGATCTGTTGTTGATTTCAGTCCATTCTTTTTTTATTTCATTTATTTTTATGCCACTCTTTTTAGTGTCCATATTCTATTACCATATCATAATTTTTACAATTTTACTATTAATAGCAAATACCTTGCAAAGAATTGCCTTAGTTATTCTTATAACCTTGTTACTAATCTGTTATTTCATGCTCTAATTTGTTATGCCTATTATGCTTGCATTTTATATTGGCCTATGATTGAAAGATACCTGATGTTAAGAGCAGTTAACAGGTAGAATTGATTGATTCATATCATAGATGTTCTCTTTCACCCTGAGCTTGGATCAGTGGTGGGTTGTTACCAGTTCGCCCTGGTTCGGGCAAACCTATAGCGGCGGCGGCGGGAGGCTCCACCCACCTGTCCAGATGCTTCTACGCATGCCCAGAAGCATCGCGCAAGCGCACAAGAGCAAACAAGTAGCAAACTAAATTAAAACCCACTACTGGCTTGGATAGCTATCTATCCAAAATAGATAGTAAATCCTGCCTTGAGCAAGGGATTTATAGGAATGGCAGAACCTGAGGTAGAATTAAAAGAGAGATCAGTTTAGAATCCCTACATAACTTCATCTTCAGGTTCTGCCACTCTTCCCCTACACATTCCAAATTTTTGATTCTATGAATCAGTGAAATCAAAAGTGTATCATTTGTGTACGATATAAATGGATACCAATGTCATAATTGCTATAGAAGTCATAAAGGCAAATTTAATTTCCTTCTCTGGATTGATGATGATGACGACGACGATGATGTTATTCATTCAGTCGTGTCTGATTCTTGGCAATACTATGGGCCAGGTCTTTCCACATCTTCCAATCTTGCAATACTTCTTTGGGTTTTTCTATGCTGTGCCTGATGTCAGCTTTGACGGTGTCCAGCCCTTGTTCTTTGAAGGCCTTGTTTCCCTTTACTGGTAACTCTTCCAAACATAATTACTTTCTCCAGTGAATTCCCTACATGACATGGCCAGAGTGAGACTTCTCTGGACTACATGGTTACAATAGACCTGTGCATTGTATTAGACAGAAGTTTAGAGATCTTGTTTACTATATCCAAAGTCCACTAAATTTAAGCAGGAAAAGAAGAAAAGAAAGAAAAAAGAAATGAAAAAAGAAGAAAACATATACTTGCTGCCCTTTTTTTCAATCAAGTAATTACCATCATATTCTTTCCCCCCATCCTCTTTGGCCCTTTTTAATCTTCAAATCCAGAAACCATCAATTCAGTCTTTTCTTCTTTCAACAGAAAATATCCATATAAGATTTCCAGTCTTTTTTAAAAAAGTCTATATCACTTTTTCCCTAATCAAAGTGGTCAGTTTTGCCATTTCTTTGAATGCAGTTAATTTCATAATCCAAACTTCCACTGTGGCTTATCATTACTTATCATTTTTTTTGCACGCAATAATCTTGCCACATACTATTTCTGTGTTTTGCATGACAGTGCTTACTACCCCAAAGGGAAAGAGCTTGATTGGAATGCATTTATGTACCATTTAATCTAAAAGTTAAGAAAAATAATAAAAATGCTGCTTTGTTCTTTTCAAGGATTAAGGGCATTTTGGGATGTTATTTTGTTGCTTAACATTCTCTAAACAATTAAACAATGTTTTCCTCTTTGTCCCTCTGTGAATTGGCTCAATCTGTTTGTTCAGTTAGCTTTATGTCGATTTAAGGACTGAAACTGGTTTAAGTGCATTTATTAATCCCTGGAAAATATACTTTCAATGACAGAATTGCCTGTTTGCAAGAGGAAAATGGTTTTTGTAAAAAAATAAAAATAAAAAGAGCAAGTGGCTTGAGATTAACACTTTTAGATAAATGACTGAAACTCAAATTAGATTTGCAAATAAATAAACAAACAAACCTCCAGATATAATAGAATAATTGCGTAATAATGTTATAGTCTTTATAACATTAGTGCATCTAAACTGGCATAATTATTTCATCAGCATTATTAAATATGATTAATTGAAAAGTTAATTAGTAATGTGTCAAGAAATAGTATTTGGGTGAGAAACTGCGCTGTTATTTTATTCCTTTCCCGGTCTCTGTAATGGTATTTTGTTCCACATCGGTTTTAGAACTAATTTATGTCATGACCATCAGCCATGAAGAAATTTATATCAGAATATTAGATGCTGATCATATATTTGGTTTCTAAAGAGCTATATTAATATTATAAGGTGAGTAAAAATGAGGCAGGCAGGCAGGCAGGCAGGCAGGCAGGCAGGCAGGCAGGCAGGCAAGAAGGAAGGAAGGAAGGAAGGAAGGAAGGAAGGAAGGAAGGAAGGAAGGAAGGAAGGAAGGAAGGAAGGAAGGAAGATAGATTCTACCATCACTTCAATAAATGGTCTTAGGAAAGTTATTCTCTAGTCTCCATTTGTGTTATGTAGGGAAATAACACTGAGAAATCTGGATTATTGTGTTAAACTGTAATGAGAACCTTTTCTTCAATAAAAAAAGCAGGATTTTGAAAAAAGAAATTAAACTCCTTTTAGTAAAGAGCCAGGTGAAAACCCACATGGGATGATGGCTTAGACATTGGAATGAAAGCAGGCATCACAGTTTAAGTAACAATTCAACCATGAAACTGGTTATGTAACTCGAGAACAGTTGTTACCCATCCTATTTTACATGGTTGTCCTTGGTATGATGCAATGGGAGGCCCTCATGTCTTAGTAGCAAGAGCAGTGTGAGATGATCATGTAATGAGCTTCACTTGCAATTTGAGATCCAGAGATGAAGTCACATTATGTGAATAAAGAGTAAACGCTAAAGTCCTTTGTTTCTTATTCCCCTGCCAATCATACTTATATTTTCTAGCCTAGTAAGAGCTGAATAATTTTTGCCAAAGGTTTGAAGTTAACTGCTTGTAAACAGTGTTAGAAATTAGACTGAGGGTTGCATAGAATTAGGCAAAAGCTCTAACTCAATGAAACATTCAGTCCATCAATCCGCATGATATAGGTCATTCTCATCCCCAAACCATGATACACATGTCCATAACCTTCTGTTTTCTGTTCCACAAGACACTTGTTTACTATATATGGCATATCAGTCAACAACAAGCAACTGAATTGTGAAAACATACTCTTCTGTTTTGGATGAAGTAGCCAGATAAGAGCTTGCTTTCTGTTGGAATCTTCAAGAGAAAGGAGAAAAGAAATCAGGGACAGCTCCAGTTTATATGACGAGACTATTTTCCCAGACACAGAAAATAATGAACCACCTGTTGACTTCTAAGATGAGTAACTAATTGGTTTGACTGGATCATAACCATGTGGCCCTTTGAATTCAGAACCCCCAGAATAATTGGGCAAAGGGATATATTTATAATCTTGTGCTCTTATGTTGAATAAACATATCTATTATTATTAAAAATTGTAGAGCTAAGTTAAGAAATAAAATGCAAATATAAAATATTCCAGAGTTTAAAACCTGCTACAATTTCTATCGTTCAGCAAAAAAACAAATCAAACACAATCCTGGGTTTAAAAAAGGGTTTTAAGCAGTTGACAGAAATAAATTATGAAAATGACTGACACCTGAACAAATAAAAATGTGCACCAAATGGAAAGCCTATTTTGTTCTGAACTCAAAACAAGACAGCTCTGCTCCAAATGTTTTGTGTTCCAATGAAACAAAATTTGAAATAATGAATATTCCATATTTCCATGGAACAAAAACCCCAATGTTTCCCCAAAAAACTGTCTTCACAGCATGTTATCAGTCATTAAAAATATCTGCCAGAAGATGTGAGGAAGAGATGATGTCAGAGAAAGGTTTTCTTTGCCCAAGCGAATTTCAGCATGGCAGTAAAATAGGCTGATGATTCTGGTATGTGTCCAGAGAGTGCCTTCTTCCATAGAACATAAAAGAATACCAAAGAAAATTAGTTTCATCAAGGATAATAAATTCTGTGCATCTTATTGGATTGTTGATTGTGATGGCTTCTACTCTGGTGATTAAGTTAGCGGGGATCACCCAAGCATCCTTATGCCTTATGTGTTTCATTCCTGTATTCCGTATTTCCACTTGGGTATTTAATTAATTTAAATCAATTAATTGATACCACATATTAGGTGTGCCACCTGCTATTCTGTGATGCAAAGCTGGGACACATAAATCAGGTAACTAGAATAAAAGTCCTGGTTTTAGTTCTTAGTGCTTCCAATTTCCAGTGAGTGGAAATTCCTGTTAAGAAGACCAGGGACCATTAGATGCTGATTGAAGAATGGAATGGAATGGAATGGAACGGAACGGAACGGAACGGAATGGAATGGAACGGAGCAAAATGGAACGGAACAGAATAGAATATTGTTTGTTGGCCAAGTATGATTGGACACAAGGAATTTGCTCCTATACATAAGCTCAGTGTACATACAAATAACAAAGTGATAGGTCATAAATCTTAAATCATGGGTACAATCATTAATTAATTGTTATAGAAATGGCTAGTACACATTAGTATGTAAAAGTGAAAAGTAAAAGTAAAGCAAAAAATTGAGGCTGTAATGTTCATTCATTCATTCATTCATTCATTCATTCATTCATTCATGAGCAGTGGTGGTGCAGTGGTTAGAATGCAGTACTGCAAGCTACTTCTGTTGACTGCCTGCTGACTGCAATTTGGCAGCTCAAATCTAACCAGGCTCAAAGTTGACTCTGACTCTATAAACCATTTAGAGAGGGCTCACTAACTAGAATTCTCTCACTAACTAGAAGTATAAATGTTGAAGGTTTAGCTAACAAATCACGAGACTATTTTCTTGCTGCCCTTTCTCTCTGAAAGAAGAAAAAAGAAAAAGAAAGGAAGAAAAATCTTATAAACTAGACTCTCTCTGTATGTATGTGTGCGTCAGGGTGGGTTCTACTTACCTTTACTACTGGTTCACAACGGGGCCACGCGAAGCATTTTCATGACATCAGGGTCAGTGGGTTTTACTACCGGTTCTACAGAACAGGTGCGAACCAGGGGCAACCCACCACTGGTGTGTGTGTGTGTGTGTGTGTGTGTGTGTATACATACATACACACAAATGTATGTATATCCAATAAAAGGGATTACAGGGTCATAAAAAAGAGAAAGAGAGAGAGAGAGAGAGAGAGAGATACATAAAAACATCTATATTCATTTTAAAAAAAACCAATAAAATTATCCAAAAAGAATTTAAGAATTATAAATTGCTCTTACAGACCTTGTGAAACCTGAGAAAAATATACTACAATATCTGACATGGCATAAAGTAAAATACAAACAATGTATGTTTGTAGCACAGAAATAAATCTGGGCATTTAACGCTCATATATTTTCAGATGGAGAGGCTTTTGAGAAATGTGTAGACTGGCCCCATTCTTCATGGGGAATGCATTATATTAAGATAAATAAACAAATACATTTAAATCACTGAAGGTTGATTTATCAGAGTAGTAGAATGAGGCAAGGCAGGATCAAGTTGCTTAGCAAGTCAAGTTGCTTAGAGACTAGTTCACTTGGCCATAATTCATGTAGTTATAATAGTCTGGGTAGTTTCAGATGATTTATGGAATCATCTGAGAATCCTGATTATCTGTCTCAAGAACAGATGTCACACAGCTCAGCAATATTTACCACTTAAATATACTATAGAAAACAAGGGAATAGGAAACAAGAAACAAAAGTACAAGTTCTACCAGATACATCAGAGTTTAAGAAGACTGTAAGGCTGTGAATATGAAATTCGTCTTTTTATTGTTTTTCTCATGCTACCATGTTTCCCCGATGTGTTTCCCTGAAAATAAGACATGTCTGGATAATAAGTTGCATCCAGGGAAACACACTGTAAAAGAAAACCTCGCGAGTTCAATCAAACTTTTCCAACTTGCGAGAAGGTTTTCTTTTACAGTGTGTTTCCATGGACACAACGGCGAGGAACGCAACAGACCTGGAAAGGTAAGAGGCGCATCCCGCTTCTCATCTGCCCTACCTGCCACCCCCAAATTGCAACCCTAAAGGGGGCGGGTGGGTAAGCGAGGGGCAGGAGCCCTGTCATGCCCGTCGAGGGGGGTAGAAAAGACATCAAGGCGAGCCATGTCTCACTCCACTTCAAGTGTCTCGCTTTTCCCCCGCCTCACCTGCCACCCCTCTCCATAAAGAGATGGCGGAGAAGGGAAGCAGCTGTTGCCATTGGGGTGGGGTAGGGTGGGACGTGTTGGGCCACTCGGCCAGCACAAAGAACAGGGAGGAGAGGCAACATCAGTGATGGGGCATCCAATGCCACGCTCGCCGCCTCCTGCATCCCCAAAATAATAAGACTACCCAATAATAAGGCCAAGTCCTTATTTGGGGGATGGGTCAAAAGAAAATAAGACCCTGTCTTATTTTCGGGGAAACACGGTAAACTGGTGATGTAATTTAGATCTTGCATTTTCTTTTAAAAAAGAAACTTACTATATTGGAAATGTTTATTTATACTTTGGAACAATTAGAGGAAATTTTATCTTTTTCTCTTTTTTTGCATTAAGGGACAAATATTTGCTCAGTACCGTATGATGGAAATATTAATAATTATAAGATCTCAGTTTGAACCTGTGGCATTTTCAGCCTCAGAAATTGCTAGTTCTTACTCATGATTGTTAAATTCTATGCTACAAAAGGACCCCTAAAATATTTTTTTTTAAAATTATGTTAGCAATGAATACAATTATATACAAGCACTTAAATATTGAATGTAGTAAAGAATTAGTGATTTGTATTTTGCTATGGCCATGGGAAAAGATATTAAAATCAATGCAAAAAACTTCATTATAATTTTACGTCTCATTCAACAAACAATAATATTTAAGATGTATTTGAATCCATTGTATTGATATAGAAGAAACTTGAGTATATTATGTTATTGGAGATAAAATGAGATTAATGCTTCATTTCACCATATGAACAGTTCCTATAATTTTTGCACTTGGGAAGAAAGTTATTACAAGTATTAACTGAACTGAAACAAGATTTAATATTCTCATATATTTACATTCCACAATGTGTTTCAAAGCTATTTGATTTGATCGGCTGCTTTGTTTTGTTTCATGAATCTGTTTGACGCAAGTGCTGGCAGAAGCTTTGTCAGATTGAAGTCAGTGGTGAGTTTCTACGAACCAGGGTGAACCAGTAGTGGCAGTGGCGGGATGCTCCGCCCACCCACCCAGATGTCATCACGGGCGCTCTGCGTATGCGCAAAAGGTTCTGCACATGCGCAGAAGCGCCCCATGTGCACACTCACAGTTCCGAACCGGTAGTGAAGGTAAGTGGAACCCACTATTGATTGAAGTCCTTCTTAGAAGAAGTTCTGCACCGCCCCATGGATTGTCATCTGATCTTTCCCAGCAATCCTTGGAAATTGATTGGAAAGAAGGAGGAAAAGGAATGAAGATTAGATGCTATCTTAGACATTGTGCAATTACCGTATAGTCATAAGCATATGGACACCAAAGGACATTTTTTTGAAAGGACAGTAAATATCCACTAAAGGTAAAAATAAAGGTTTGTTGTCTGTAGATGCTTCTGTAGTCATGTGGCCAGCATGACTATACACTGAGGTGCATGAAATGCCGCTATCTTCGTACTGGAAGTGGTGCCTATTTATCTACTCATATTTGCATGCTTTTGAACTGTTAGGTGGGCAGGAGCTGCAGCAAGTAATGGGAGCTTACCCCATCACAGTTGAGCTTGGGTCTCAAACCCAGGCTTTCAGCTTTCCAGCTGACAAGCTCAGTGTCTTTAACTGTTGAGCCATCACGGCCCTTTAGCTAGCCACTAAATGTCCATTTCTAGCAAATGGCCATTGGAAACCAGCATTTCAAGAAAGCATCCTGAGACTGCAGAATCCATTAGTTTGTCACCGTGATGCAAGGTGTATCATAGACAGGCTATGACCCTTATGTACATGCATGTCATGTTACAACACATGTAGAAAAGAATCAAAACTTGCATTCTGTTATCATCACAATTAATGTACATATATCATTAAGAGGGTGAATGAAGAGTTAAACATCAACAAAGCATTGAACTCTTTTTTGATAGTCACTCTTCAGATTATGAATTTAATTGCACAAATATGAACCATCAGTAAAGATTTATTTATTTATATTGGCTAGTGATTCCGCTAATTAATCTGAACATTTAATGTAATGTTTCCAAGAGCAAAGCAGATCCTTTAGCCCTGCCGTATGAAATCTACTGAACTCAGTGTTGTTGTAGGCCTATTTACTGCTCATCACATTTAGTAAAATGTGGCATGGGGAATAAACTCAGAGAATGAATGAAAGGGCTGAAGGCTATTATTATCGATCTATCCTGGACTGGACCAGATGTGATCTCATCCACAACGTGTCTGGAATCTGACAGGCAAGCAACATCCCACTTTTATTTTGTGGGGTTATGCAAAGCTTTAAAGGGGCTTTTGCTTCAACCAATGATTGACCCCTTTGAAGATATATTGACAGCCTCATAAATGAGATGAATGGTCAAAGTAGATGGAAGCACTTGAGTTGGCATACCCTCACTTCATATAGCCCTAATATGTTGCAACTTTGAAGATTGCTAAAAAAAAATGGATTGCGATTTCTTTTCCTATGATATTGAATTGAAAGTAATGATAAGCAGACAGTAAGCTGCATGAAGATTAAGGGAGATACAGACAAAGATCTGAAACATGCCTCACTTTTTATGATGTGCCTTTGAGTTATGCTGTTTATGCAGTTGCAGTATGAGAGCAGAACAGATGGGAAAGGTTTTTGTTAAAATAAAAAGGAAATATTTATTCTGAAAATAGCTGCCAGGAGACTATTTCCCACGTCAAAATCCCTCTCCTCCTCCTGCCATTCAGGTTTTGCTCAGCTGCAGTATTAAATGAAACAGGCAGGAAAGCTTTCATTAAGCTCCACAAAACCCAGGGATTGAAAAGGGAGGGATTTACAGCAAACAACCATTTCCAATGGTGAATCAATCATTTATTAGGCTTCTTGGGTGGCAGTGCCTAGAAAAGCAGGGGACCAGAAAATACAATTCTATGAAGGATAAAATAAATAGTGCATGTAATTCAAGACGGGGTAAGGAGCGGACTAAATCTAGCAGGTCCAGTGAAACATTGCATTTAACTTAACATGATGAAGGTTTAATAGGCAGATGCCTTTTTTCTTTGCATGAAGTTACTTGGAAGACACAGTAGTCTTTGTCATAGGAAGGAAGGAAGGAAGGAAGGAAGGAAGGAAGGAAGGAAGGAAGGAAGGAAGGAGATGGCAAATATTAAACAAAGGCTTTCCATGAGCAAATCCTTGAGCTGTATAACAGTTCAACTCCTGTTCTAGTCAATAATAAACTGAAATATACAAAGGTAAGTAGTTGATTCAGCCAACATTACAAATAAGCCACAAACAGTGCCCAAATATCAACATTTTTGATTCTCTGCACTTACCTATACTAATTATTAGTGGCTCAAACAGACCACCTGAAAGACAAAAGACAAAAGGAAGAGGGAAAAAGGGTGGGGGGCAAGGGAGGAGAGGGAATAAGCTATGACTCATTACCAAAAGGCAATTCTTACTCATCTGGCAGAAGCAGATAGACAGTTAGGTATTTATTGGCAAATCTGCCAATAAAAATACTGGTATGGGTCTCTAAAACTGCTCTCTACCACTTCTCATTGGCTTTTCTAAACATGGAAAACATTGAAAAGGTCTGTTTCAGGGGTGGGATTCTACTGGTGAGGACCAGTTCGGGCAAACCAGTAGCTCCAACAATTATGTGGGCCTGCCCACCTGCTCTTGCATTTTACTGCTCTATATCTTCTCAGCTGATTCGCACAGCAGAGCGGGTTGCTGTGCCTCAGATGTTACTCTCCAACAGTAACGTGGAAGGTAAGTTTTTGAAAAACTGCGCACACATACGCAGCGTGTGTCAGGCATGTGTACGCAATCACTGAACCGGTTGTTAAACCGGCAGGATCCTAGCACTGGTCTGTTTCTCTCCTCTGGCAACAGATGAAGAAAGATGGTTTCTCCTCTTGAACTTACTAGGTGATCCCTTCGGTTAGCTTTGTGTCAGCTACACAGACAGTCATCAGACCTTGCCAGGCAGCCATCGCACCACTGATATCCAAGGGGTATACAACATCCATTGGTTATGCAACATCAATGCATATACAAAAAGGATGGAGCTTCCATTATGATGCTGCCGCTAATGCTTTCCATTCCTGTGGATCTGATACTGCAGATGCACAGGAATGGAAAGCATTAGTGGATGTTAGCCTCAATGACAACATGCATTTCTCTGAGGGTGGTCTGTTGGAAAACTAATGGGCTTCCTTGTGCAGGGCCACTGTGAAGCCAATCTGCTGGACTGGATAGAGCAGAAGTCAAATCCAGTAGAGCACTGCTTATGTCCTTATGATCTTATCATTCCACTGAAATTATTAAAGTAAAGCTGAACTGCCCTTGCAAGTTTCTGTCAATAGAAGAGACCAGCAGCCTCAAGGAACAAAAATATATTGCACAAATACATCGCTAAATCCAGACATTAGGCTAAAGCATGAATACATGCAAATAATGAGTCATGGTGGGAGCTATCTTCCCGTAAGCTCAAAACAAGGAAGATGTCCAAATAATAAGCTTTAACAGAGACTGAAACATGATGGTATTATAATCACCTTTAAAGTGAGATTTGCATATATATATATATATATATATATATATATATATATATATATATGTATGTATGTATGTATGTATGTATGTATATATATATATGTATGTATATATATATATATGTATATATATATATGTATATATATATATATATGTATATATATATGTGTGTGTGTGTGTGTATATATATATATATATATATATATATATATATATATATATATATATATATATATATATATCTTTTAGATTAGTGGAGATGATTAATTCTTGACCTACAGCATATTTTAGAACTTTTCCAAATCACTGGAAGGTTCCAGTGGGACAAGAGAAACACTACTTTATTGCCTGGACAAAAAAAAAAAAACAGCAAGGGACCTTCATTATTACATCCCATATAATTGGTAGTTGAATGTGTCAGTGTGCTTCCTTAAAGTTGAGGGCAACAGACTAAGTTTAGGGGTTCAACCAGTGGTGAAATCCAAATTTTTTTACTACCGGTTCTGTGAGCGTGGCTTGGTGGGCGTGGCAGGGGAAGGCAGGGGAACTGCTAAATCCCCATTCCCTCCCCACTTTGGGACCAGCCAGAGGTGGTATTTGCCGGGTCTCCGAACTGCTCAAAATTTCTGCTACCGATTCTCCAGAACCTGTCAGAACCTGCTGGATTTCACTCCTGGGTTGAACGTAGGTTATGTTTATAGTTATTTTTGTATAAGTATTTGTTCGCCACCTTCTTGTGTGATTATATCTGTTGTGTTGCCCACAGAGTGTTGTCTTCCAGGAAACATTTGCTGGATCTGACTAGACAACTTCAGAGTGGCGTTCAAGGGGAACCCCAGGTAAAACATGTTGCAATAATAAAAATAGGTCGTATCGTATCGTATCGTATTGTATCGTATAGTATAGTATAATCACATATACACATATATACATCAATATATCTACATATACATACACATATACATACATGCACACACAAACACACATTTTTCAAACTTCTCTCCAGTGTTTTACTTGGTTTTCCCTCAAAATTCCTTCAAGGCACCACCAAAAGAGGAATCACTTTATTTTCCCTCAAATTTCCTTCAGAGAAACATTTTGCAATTTAAAGATGTATTTTGAAAGATTCCCTCAGTCTTAAGAGGCTGCATTTTGCCTTGCATATTTCTCAGGCTTTGGATTTACTCTGCAGATTGTATTAAATATACACTTTTAGGGGCACACTTGTAATTTATTGTAAAGAGAGAGAGTCACTTGTTGAATAAAAGGCACTTGGCTGTAATGTCACTTGAATATTGATTTCCAAATGTGAAATTAAAAAGAGTGTATCTGGGGTCTACACTACTGTAATCAAGAAAGATAAAATAAGTCATTTGGGAATCTACTAAAGTAAATTATTCAGTTAATAAATGAGATTCATTTCAGAGTTTTAATATGCTTTATAAAGGGCAATCGCCTGAGGCAAAAAATTTTCCCCAACTATTTTTTAACTGACTTAACAATATATTAACGTATTTTTTTAAAAAAACAAAGCACCAGAATTAAAAACAAAAATTCCTAAGAAAAAGTTTTATAACTAAATTAAAAACTTTAGTTCCTGGGAAGGAAGTTGATTCTTACAAGAATTATACATAGCAAAATGTAAGTATACAGTTTTATGCATGTAAAATATAGGTATTTCTACTTAGATGGCTGTGCCACTGAATGGAACATTATTTTCTCATTGTGACCATAAATGACTGGAATCCTATATAATAGCCCTAGCAGTCCTAGTGTCATCCATTCCTGTTTGTTAACAGTCAGTTATAATGTAGGAAGTTTTTGGCCCAGACACTTACTCTATATCAAGTGCACCTCAGCACCTCTATAACTGTCTGGTTTGGTTCTGCAACTCAACAAGACAGACACAGACTTCAGAGGATAATTAGAACTGCAGAAAAAACAATTACTCCCAACCTGCCTTCCACTGAGGACCTGTATACTGCACGAGTCAAAAAGAAGGCTGTGAAAATATCTACAGACCCCTCACATCCGGGACATAAACTGTTTCAACTCCTACCCTCAAAACGACGCTATAGAGCACTGCACATCAGAACAACTAGACACAAGAACAGTTTTTTTTTAAATTCCTTGTGTGTCCAATCACACTTGGCCAATAAAGAATTCTAATCTAATGAGCACACATTCTAAAGATAAAAATAAGTAAGTTTTCTGTTTCATTCATAAAATATACTTGTAAGACTTTAGAACATGATAGAGAAGATTTCATGTAGATGATGGGAGCCTGTTGAGGTCTGTGGTTGCTCCATTATCATTCTTCATAAAAAGTCTGATTTATGAGACATGATCAAATTTGCCAGTTGCTTGGAGTTGGGCAATTCCAAAATAAATTTAAACGAACAAACAAGCAAACTATCCAAGCACAAATTAGAAAATGCTGAGGAGGGATAACTTGCCAACTCATGGAAACTTGCAGTCATTGTTCTAATCCTCCCCAAATGCATATCACAGAATTATACATTTGGAAGAATACATAAAATCCAAGTGTCTGGCTTGATGTAATATTTCCAGACTGATCATCCCAAAGGTGCTTTTGCAAGAGGCAACTGGACTTTCTGGATTTTCTTTGTGAAGATGTTTCGCTTCTCATCCAAACAGCTTCTTCAGCTCTGATTGGATGGTGGGGAATGGAACAATTTATACTTCTTGCAGACAGCTGTTGATTTGCATTCTTTTAGAGCACAGGTGTCAAACTCTCAGCATCATGTTGTCATCATGTGATATATCACAAGGTTTTTCTCCTTCGCGGAGCTGGGGTGGGCTTGGCCTGCGCATAACACATCCAGCCCACGGGGCGCCAGTTTGACACCCCTGTTTTAGAGAGTTGTTGAAGCCACTTGGAGCTTTATCTGTGTCCTCAGGGTCATCTGAGTGGTACAAATGGGTGTGGAGCCTTCTTGGAACTGTTGGAAGGACTACTATGTTGTAGACTGGAGATGGATATGTGTCATACCACTCCCCCTCTGTTGAGAGGGAGCTGTTCAATTTTGACATAGATGGCCTCTTTGACCCCTCTTCCAAACCAGCAGTCCTCTGTGTCCAAAATGTGGACTTTGCTGTCTTCAAAAGAGTGGCCTTTGTCTTTTAAATGCAGATGGACTTGCAGATTAATCCAGTGGTGGGTTTCAAATTTTTTTATTACCGGTTCTGTGGGTGTGGCTTGGTGGGCATGGCTTTGTGTGCATGGCAGGGGTAGGATACTGTAAAATCTCCATTCCCTTCCCACCCCAGGGAAGGTTACTGCAAAATCCCCATTTCCTCCCGATCAGCTGGGACTCGGGAGGCAGAGAATAGATGTGGGCAGGGCCAGTCAGAGATGGTATTTACTGGTTCTCCGAACTACTCAAAATTTCCGCTACCGGTTCTCCCGAACTGGTCAGAACCTGCTGAATACCACCTCTGGACTGATCCTTCAACCTAATCTAAGTTCTGCATTCTTTCTTCAGGAAAGAAAGAGGAGAATTTTCCATTTAAGAACGCTACAAGAAGACAGGTTGCAATGAGAGTGAATTTAATTTTTATGTATTATCTCTTCTTCGGATATTTAAAGTAACATTCTTGGCTCTATCTCTATTTTTTTTAATCTTTATTATAATCTTGTGAGAAATATTGGGCCACAAGTGAGTGGCTACATAAATGAACATGAACTTCACCAACGCAATCTCAGTTTTAATCTTACAGTAATCATTACATTAGCTTCCTCTTGGCGCTCTTTTGTGCATAGATATTATTATAAAGACATCATCATCCAATTATATTCAGGACACATATCCACAACAACACATCTATAAAAGTTGGTGCCATAACATGCTATCTCATGACAAGAATGATCCGCTGACATTCATGGTCCAACTTTATACTGTATTTTGATTTGTATGGCATTTTAATTCATGTAAATAGAGTTCCACGTACTGCCACACCTACTGGTCACAGGATAAAGGGTTGTTTTAATTGAGAATGCTCAATATTTCAAGCCCAGGATTATGCTTGGTCTTTGACTAGAACATTGCTTATATAAAAATGCCAAAGATCAATGGGATCTTTATATCTTTAAACATGTCTCACTAAAAAAGATTGGGTGGAAAAATTGTCTAAAGAAATTTAATTATAAACCTCCAATAATACTAGGGCCAAGAACTCAGTACAATAATTATCTTATACCTGTCAATCATCGATATAGGAGCCTGCAAAGATCTAATGGTACCTATTGTTTCTTGGAGAGGTAAAGGAGCATGCAACTGGCAATTTAGTCATGTGTAACTTGAAGAAGACCTTTGCTGTACAGAAAAAGATTATTTCCTCATATACATTTGCCTTAATATGATACAATGAAGAAAGCTTTTAAAATGTTGATTTATTGAGTCAGAATCATAAAGTTTACCCTGAGCATCCTTAATAATAAAAATAGCATTACTTCGTTGTAAATATTCCAGCTGAGTACCCATCTCCTTCTCAATATCTTTGCTTTATGACGTTCAATGAATATTCAATTTCAAGCTAAAGAGGGGATTAGTTGCTTTTCAGTGCTTTTAGCTTTATGTACTTCTGGTTTAAGCTATCTTTCACATCTATTCCAAAATTCCTCAATGTTTTTCCCCATAAATCACAGAGTAATTGAACCATGTATACTTATTCAAAGGAATACAAGCAAAATGTCTGTGTAATAGGTCTGGGAAAGCACTAATAGGATCATAATAATATTAATATTTTCAGTACATTTTGAAAGAATTGCTAATGTTTTTAAAGAAATATAGTTCTGGGTTGGGTTGGGTTGGGTTGGATTGGGTTGGGTTGGGTTCAACTCAACTCAATCCAGAACTATATTTCTTTTATATTTTACATCTCTTGAGTACTTTTTAAAATAAATAAGCAGAATTTTCCTGACAGTTAGAACAATTAATCAGTGGAAGTGCTTGCCTCCAGAAGTTGTGGATGCTCCAACACTGGGTGCTTTTAAGAAGAAATTGGACAACCATTTGTCTGAAATGGTATAGGGTCTTCTGCTTGAGCAGGAGATTGGACTAGAAGACCTCCCAGATCCTTTCCAGTTCTATTATTCTATTAAAATTTCCAAAGCTCTAACAGGAGTTAAATTTTGAACTTCTGCCTGTAATGGCTGCTGACTACTTCAGTTAGTAGACTTTCTGGCCATATGCACTCTGGCAAATAAAAACTGGAGCCGTTTTCACCTCCTGACTTCACTTTGAAGAAACATTGGGGCTCCAACTGAGCAAAACACTCCTTTGAAGATCTGCACAGGTCTCAAAGATAATAATTTACAACTTGAAGGGGAACAGCTTTAAAAAGTTTCCTGGCAGAGAAAGATCTTCAAAAGCTAGCAGAACAGTACTAAATATTATAATTAACCTCTTGGGGTTGAGAATGGCACAGTGTAGCACTTCCATCACAAAGGTCATCTTTTTAATAAATGCAAGTTATTTCTATCCTGCACGCACCTTCAACCTGAGGTTTGGTGGGTTTGGATGTGACATTTTAGGTGGATATTTTTAAGAAAAGTCACAACCTGAATCTGTTCCTAAGGAACGAGGAAGGAGTCAGGTGGAAATATTATGTTTTGTATTATGTGTCATTCTATGTCATTGACAGATCAAAGGCTTTTATGGACCATTTGTGTCAAAGGCTACTTTGTGCATCACTGTCTGCTGTGGTGTTAGTTAGTGAATGGCAAATCAATCCAATTATTATTGCCTTTTGTTCATTTGCAAATTAAGTTGGTGACAATCCAGTCTGGTGAAATGCATTAAACGCTTTAATTAAAATTGTCTGGGAAAATTGCTAGCAGTCATTGCTGATTTGTTTCCAGACTTAGGCCAGGCAATGTGAGTCTGGCTGCTTGGGATCTTTGAAAGTTGACCGTGCTTAGAACATTTTTTTTGGCAAGGAGTTTGTGGTTGGGACTTCACTCTTTCCCACATGCACAGATATTTATTTGCATTGTAGGCTTGTGCCTAATGACAGCACCAATATGTCGCATAGTATAGAGGGTGTAGCGCAGGGGTGAAATCCAATTTTTTTCCCTACTGGTTCTTGGTGGGCGTGGCAGGGGAAAGATATTGCAAAATCTCCATTCCCACCCCACCCTGGGGCCAGCCAGAGGTGGTATTTGCTGGTTCTCCAAACTACTCAAAATTTCCACTACCAGTTCTCCAGAACTTGTTAGAACCTGCTGGATTTTATCCCTGGTGTAGAGAATGGTTTTGAAGGACAAGCAGAAGAGGCACTATAAGGTGATGGTTAGATAAGAAAAGCTTGAGTGCAAACCAAGAAAATAATGAGAAAAAATATCTTAGAGAAGCCTGTCCATAACTCACATGAAAATAAAGGCAGGAAGAGGGAAGCATCTTTAGACTTGCAAGATTCCATTACTATAATTTTACAATTAAGTAGCCTTAATCCATATAGTGTGAGTTTCCTAGTCTGGTCTATCTTTTTGAGCTGACAGGATGGTTGTTTGGTAGAAGAACTCTTCTCTGTCATGGCACCTGCCCTCTAGAAGACCATTCCTTCCGAGGTGCGTGCAACTTTCAACCTTGGCCTTGTTTAAGCAAGTTCTATTACTTGGTTATGTTCTCAGGACATATACTGGTATGACATGTTTCTATTGTTTCATTGCTTGTTGATTTTCTCCAGATTTTTTTTTTTAAATTGTAATTTCTCTGTTTTTAATTGCATTGCACTAGAGCATTATGTAAGATGCTGCAAGAGACATAAAGAATGAAGGAGGAGGACACTGGTAGTTGGCAAATGCATGCGCAAGATTGTGGTTAAAGTAACTGTGTAACTGTGCATATGAAATTAAGCCAACCACAAAGGAACAGAGATTAAATGTCACATATAAGAGCGTAAGGGGCTTGTTAATACAAGTTCCCCTCTTCCAGAAAAAGACCCCAATCTTTAATGGTTTAAGTGAAATCTGTAAATACCTGGAAATGACCATATCCCCCGTATGTTGTCATGACATTATGGATATTTTATTGTGAAAGTGCAAGATAAACTATAAGAAAGGAATTTCCAAATTAGTTAGAAGATGGAAATATGGAATAAGTCACACATTAGCCAATGTGATTGTCCCCACTATAGCCCTTTGTGTGGAAACAACTATAAAAGCTTGCTTCTGCATGTGTTCAGGATCTTATCCAAGGAACATTTCTTACCGTGTTCTTCTGTATTTGATCCAGATTCTGCAAACTTGGACAAAAGTTATTTTGGACATTTTCAAACCGTGTCCTGAGTAAATACTGGTCCCAAACCTTGTCATGAAGGTGCTTGAAAATACTACCCAGGAATTTTTCTCCAACCACACTCAGAGTTGTAGAGATTTATAGGGTGACCTATATATCAGATGAAATCTGGAATCAATAAATAATGAACAAGTTCTTACTCACTTGTGAATTTTGTTTTCCCTGCAAAACCAAAAAAACCCTGAACCTCAAAATGCTGCTTCCTTTAAAACATCCCATGATCTCCCCAGTATTCCTTTCGTTATTGTCCCCACCCCACCGGAGGATCGTTTGAGGCAGTGGTGAAATCCAAATTTTTTTACTACGGGTTCTGTGGGTGTGGCTTGGTAGGCGTGGTGTGGCTTGGTGGGCATGGCTTGGTGGGCGTGGCATGGGAAGGATACTGCAAAATCTCCATTCCCACCCCACTTCAGGGGAAGGATACTGCAAAATCTCTATCCCTTCCCCATTCTGGGGTTAGCCAGAGGGGGTATTTGCCGGTTCTCCAAACTACTCAAAATTTCTACTACCGGTTCTCCAGAACCTGTCAGAACCTGCTGGATTTCACCCCTGGTTAGAGGTCCTAGTTCTTCTACATGCAGCAGGAGACACAAAAATACGTAAGGTTTTTTTTTTTCCTGAATGCTTCTTGCTTATATATTATAAGCTAACAACAAGAAGAGGGGGAGGTGAAGAAACACTGTCATTTTTGAGCAGCTTCTTGGAAAGTTGTAAACATTTGATGGTTTTTAAGCATGCTGTCTCTTACTTGGAGATGACCTCCTTAAACTTAATTACATTGATATTTGAATCTTATGGGGTGGCCTTGTGAAAATAGCAATATATATGCTTTCCCTATGAGAAGAAACGAGTTTCTCCAGATGGCTTCTCACAGGAAAAGCAAAGGTGTTGGTTGCCAGAAGAACCTGCTGTGTTATTTGTATGGCATGTTTGCTGTTTAATTCTTGTTTAAGAAAGCTGCAGTCTTAAACTTTCTTCCTTGGGAATAAACCGTATTGAATCTTTGAGACTCACACAGTGGTGTAGTAATAAATGTACAAGCACCGCTGGGTTGCGCTGCAAGGTGTCAAACAGCTGATTGGCATGCTGGGCATCACAGCTCAGCTCTGCTGTCAACAGACTTGCAGAATTCCTGAAAATTTAACCATCAGTTCTCACGAGCTGATACAAGCCAGCTCCAGCACACCAGTGGAGTCACATCTCGTTAGGCTTCAGAAGACGAGCTCTTTCAACAGATAGTTGGATTGATGAGAAGGTGCACAGGGAAAAGCCACGCACAAGTACTTAGTGCAGAAATGTATAGATCGAAGACAACCCTTTAAGGAACTGAGAGATTGACTATAAGCCTTGGGGTAGAAGAAAGGAAACAGCGAAGTTATTTTGCATATCACATTGAAATAATCATGCCCCTCTTTTGATTCTCAGTTAGCACTTCAAAAACAGTTCTACAGGTAGTCCTCAACTTACAACAGTTCATTTAGTGACTGTTCAAAGTTACAATGGCACTGGAAAAAAGATAGTTGTGAGTGTTTTTCACACTTAAGACCATTGCAGCATTCCCATCAGCGGTGGGTTCTACTTACCTTTATTACCGGTTCGCAACGGGAGCGTGCATGCGCAGATCGTCAATTATGACGTCCGGGCGGGTGGGCGGTGCCTCCCGTCGCTTTTACTACGGTTCTAAAGAACCGGACAGAACCGGGAGCAACCCACCACTGATCTTCATGGTCAAAATTCAGATGCTTGGCAACTGGTTCATATTTATGATGGTTGCAGTGCCCCGCAACCGTCATAAACATGATCCCCTTTTGCGACCTTCTGCCAAGCAAAATCAATGAAGAAGGCTGATTCACTTAACCACCATGGTAGCAACTTAACAACTGCAATGATTTAGAGCTCAGTTGTGGTCATAAGTCAAGGACTACCTGTATTAACATCTTCTTGAGCAAATTGGTCCAGGAAACAAAATGGCAAGAGAAAGAAGTTTTAAGCATTGAATATCTCTGAAATGCAGACATTGGCAACACAAAGGCCTTCCAGAAAAGGAATTCAGTCCCATCAGATATATATACTATACCCATTGAAGGATTCTGAGCCACAATGGCAGAGTGGTTAGAGTGCAGTACTGCAAGCTACTTCTGCTGCCTGCCGGCTGCCTGCAATTTGGCAGTTCGAATCTCACCAGACTCAAGGTTGACTCAGCCTTCCATCCTTCCGAGGTGGGTAAAATGAGGAGCCAAATTGTTGGGGGCAATATGCTGACTCTGTAAACCACTTAGAGAGGGCTGTAAAGCACTGTGAAGTGGTATTAAATCTAAGTGCTATTGCTATTGCTATTGCTATGGAAATTGCAATTCATATGATAGTCCTGTGTGTATGATGCTCTAAGCCATGTAGTGATCTGTTCCAATCGAGAAAAGTGTTCCAGATTTATTTAATAAACTATTATTCATCAAACTATTATAATTATATATTATAGTATTATGAATAATTAAATATTGGTAAATAGTGTTATTAAATGATATAGACTATTGTAATACAATGAACTGCTACAACTATTACAACTATATGTTATGTTCTATTGACTTAAATTTTTTTCTTTGATTATTGCGATCTGCCCAGAACCACCTGGCTAGAATAAGTTATATAAATAAATAAATCCCTTAACAATTTCTTTTATAAGGATTTACCACCTAAGTCCATGTGACATATAAATCTAAAAGTGGGGTTATACAACAGCTAACTCCTTCTAATCCTAGATACGGAACCTGGTGGTAGAAGTGATGTAAAATAGAACAGAATGTCTTTACAGCTTTAGAGTCTATCCTTCACCTAATATTGGATTTCTCTCTCTTTCTTAAACTACTGGGAAAGGATTAGCCTTTCATTATCTTTTGCGGTAGTTTTTACCATAATTAGGCCATTGGTTTGGTTTGTGGGTTTGTTGGAGGGGACAACCACCAATTTGTCAAGTTAGCCAGAATTTCAGCCAGTGAGTAGAGAATCTGCATTTGGTACAACACTGATGATTAAAGCTACAGCTTGCTTAGCATTTTTATGCATGAACCTGTATAGTGGGAATTACAGCTCTTGATTTCCCTGAACTGAAGGTTCTTACAAACTACAGAGTGGTAAGCATGCGAATTCTATATTCTCAGCCATCAGCAGAACAGAGGAAACGGGACAACAGTAATGTAGCGGTTGCAGAGTTTCTAAAGATCGTAGAGAAATGTGCATATTTATTATATATTTTTGTAATGATTTTTTTTTTGCCAAGTTGGTTAATGAAATAGTTAAAAATAATATAATTAAACATAATTCAAATATATTAAAAGTAAAAAAAATAATAGAAAACAGCAAGAACACCTAGCATCAAGATTGTTTGCAAAGAAGATTTGACGCTAAAGAAGTTATAGATTTTTTCTCCTTCAAATTATTTGATCCAGAGGAAATACTTTTTTGTACTATTTTGCATATATATCATATGTATGTATTTGAATGTATACACATATAAACACAGTCATACACATGTACATATATTTATATTATAACCCATTTGCACTAGCATAGGAATAAGCTGCCGTACAGCCCCAATGCATGCACAGAAGTTTCTACAAACTACAGGAACTAGTGGGGTTGCAAGCAACATAAAAACACTTTGTTCAGAAGAACCTTATTGCCTTTTTGCTGGCAAGGAAAATTGTTTTATCTGTATGGTGGAAACAAGCCATCAAAGTAAAAATAAGCCTCTTTACCTGTGTCTATTTAAGTCTCATTTCAGTTGCTAGTGTGCTGAATTTATGACTTTGCATCTTTTGAGCTAAGTGATAATCTCCTTATCAATTAACAGATTAATTGCTGAATTGCTAAACAGAAAGAAAAAAGTCCTGTCTGAAATACTGACCACGTCAGTAGTTGACAATGATTTCATTGGTTCCAAAATCAAGAAGACAGTGCAAACAATAGTCTCCACCTCACATGAGAGAGAGTAGATTGTTTAATTGACCAATAAGCTATACCCGAGATGGTGAACCTATGGAACACGTGCCAAAGGTGCCACGCAGCATCCTCTCTATGGGCACATGAGCCATCACCCCAGTTCAGCTCTGCCGTGCATGAGTGTGTGCCTCCCGTCAGCCAGCTGGTCTTAGGGTCTCTACCATGCATGCATGGGGAGAAGGGCATGTGTGAGGAGGCACATGTGTATGTGCAGGGGTGGGGAGTGTGCAGGAGCCTGCGTGCATGTGGGGGGGGCAGGGTGCATGCATGGGAGCCACACACGCATTGCATTTTGAGGGTTTGGGTGTGCTTTGGGCACTCAGTCCGGAAAAGATTAACCATCACTGGGCTATACTTAGTTGGTTATACTTAGTTATACTTAGCTATACTTGGTTACACTTCGTTCACACTCCAAAGAGAAAGAACAAAAGAATCACACTGAGTTTCTCATCCCTTTAAAAATTCATGCTGAGGATATACAGATTTTTAGGATGACTGAATTTATTCAGAATATTAAGGATAGTTTGAATTAGAAATCTGTCTATTTGAAGAAATGATGTGAAGTTTAAAACTGACAAAGCTGAATATCCGCTGATTGATTCCTCAGAAACAAGAACTAGTAATCTTGATTACTAGTTAAACAACTTGCAATAAAAAGTTCTGCTTAGAATGAAGTGACCTAAGTCTAGCATCCTTGCACAAAAATAAAAACCTTCTAGCACCTTCATTGTCATCCTGAATAAGGCCCACTGCTGTTGTATCATCTGCATACTTCAAAATATGGTTGGTGGCAATCCTTGCACAACAGTCATGGGTTAACAGAGTGAACAACAGAGGACTTAGGACACAACCCTGAGGAGAACCTGTGCTCAAGAAAATGGTGTTAGAAATATTAGTCCTGACTCGCACATACTGGGGCCTGTCAATAAGAAAACCAAGAATCCAGTTGCACAAAGAAGTATTGAGGCCTAAAAGGCCGAGTTTGTCTACTAGATGCTGAGGAACAACTGTATTAAATGCCAAACTGAAGTCAACGAACAGCATTTGCACTTGAGTATCTCCTTCCTCATGTGCCAAGCTGAGATAGAGAACAGAAGAAATAGCATCTTCTGTGGAGCGATTTTGATGGTAAGCAAACTGATTATAATACTTAGCTGAATTTAATGTTTTTCTTCCATTGAAATTCCTACTGTGGCATATCCACTATTGTACTCAAATTTTGCATCTATTTATTCATGTTTCATTCTGAGTCATATTTCACCGATAAATTAGAAAACCATCTGCAGGTTTAGAGTTAGCTTTTAGCGCGCACACTGTTCTGTAAGTCCCTCCCCCCATGACAATTGGTCAAGTCTATAAGTATTCTTCCTTTTTTTTTGCAATTATTTTAATGCTGTCCTTCTTAGCTGAAGATACTAAAACTGGTTATCTGATTCTGGTCATTCCAAAGAGAAAATCTCAGAAGGTTTTATCCAGGGGTGAAATGCTCCTGGTTCGGACCGGCTCGGGCGAGTAGGTAGTGATGGTGGCGGGCAGTTCGGAGAACCGGTAGCAAAAAATCCCTTCCCCCCAACCTCCAGCTTGCTTACCTTTGCACACCTGCCTTGCTTCGCTTGTTGTAATCCCTGCAATCCATTGCATCAGCAAGCAATTGAATCTCCCTGCCTGCAATCAAGCTCATCGGTGAGCAGCTCTTTCTGCCTGCCTGCTTGTAAGTTTTTTCCCCTTTGGGAGCTTTAAAAAAAATAGTTAATTGGGTTTTTTTTTTAATTGTTCTATTTTTAGACCTAGCCATTTAAAGTTTAGGAAGTTTTAAATTTAGCTGCTTTTATATAAAAATAAAAATAAAATAAAATAATATTTGTGCAGCTTTCTGAGATTTTGTGTGTTTCTGTAGTGTTTCACTCTAACTACACAAACACACAAAATCTCACAAAGCTGTATGTGGAATTTTGTGTGTGTAAAGTGTGAAAGTTGGTTTTTTGGGGTTTTTGTGGCTGTGTGAGGTTCATGCTTGTTGCAGGGCCATTTTGGGTCTAGCACAGCTGCTTTTACATTGTGGGTGAGCCAGTTGTGTTGTGTTGTGTTTTGTAGGTTAAAAAAGAGCAAAGAAGTGACATCAACTTGGCCACACCCACCTGACCAACAAGCCATACCCACCCAGTCACCTGACCATTAAGCCGCGCCAACTAATTAAGCCATGCCCACAGACCGGTAGCGAAAATTTTTAGATTTCACCCCTGATTTTATCTCTCTGTGTTATTGATAATCAAATCTTGCGGTCTATTCAGATTTGTTACTTCTCACTGAGTGACTTTGTTTCTCAAGTTCTGTGTCAACACTTGAGCTTTATCTATATTGATCCTACAACCTGACCCATGGTGCTATATCAGTGGTGAGTTGCTACTGGTTCGCCCCAGTTGAGGTGAACCAGTAGCGGTGGCAGCGGAAGGCTCTGCCCACCCGCCCGGATGCTTCTGCGCATGCGCAAAACCTTCTGCACATGTGCAGAAGCAGTACGTGCAAGCGTGTGTGTGACACAAGCGAACCAGTAGTAACAGGTTTTGAAACCCACCCCTGTGCTAAATGTGTTATGTTATCAATTCTAATTCTCATCATTTGGCCAAGAAACTTTAAGTGCAACATAGAGAACCTATAATTTTGATTCATGTACCTGAATTCTTAATTTAATTCTTGAAATGTTATAGATGTATCTTCTTTAGCAGCAAGTCCAGTATCAATAAAAGCAAGGAGGAAGAACAACCTTGTTTTGTCTTCATTGTTGTAAGGAATTTTGCAGTGTTTTATTTTAATCTTTTTTTATTGTAAACTGCCCAGGATTGTGATTTGTAATATCAGTAGCTATATACGTCTTTTAAACAAAAACAAACGAATGAATAAAATAAGATTGTATTCAAACACTCATAAACATTCTTTGGTTCAGATTTCTTTTTACTGTATAATCTTCAGTAATATATAGCAAATTACTCCATCATCTCATATAATGTGGAAATATAACTTGATGGTATAAACTCCTGGAATTCAGACATTTTGTTTCCAGAATGAGAAGTCTGGAAATTTCCAGATGCAAACATAGTGCCACTAAATCAAAAAGCCACAAATTTTACATATCTTCCCCTTTCCTATTTAAAGAAAGAAGCTTTAACTTATGGAATAAAAGCTAGTTGGAGCCTGTCTGGCTGCCCTCAAAGTACCTGACGTTTTTCAGCAGTATTCTCTCTCTATGCCTTCTCAGATGTCTTATAACAATTGTCACAGCAGTTCAGTTTCATTTTAGTCCAATCTGAGCTGTCTTTTAAGCTGCTGGGGTTCTGTCAATGTGCACCAGTGCAATCACTTTGATGCCACATGTTGTCTGCCATCATTACTTCTTCCCTAGAGATGCCTGAACTATTGCTGAGAACAGCTTTATACAATCGTTCACAGATGGTTAGCCTGAGGGGGAACTTCCAAACATGCTCCTTATCTTGCTTTAAGTGAACTCCAGAAATGCTAAGGAGGCATGGAAATTGTTGAACACAGAGAACAAACTCTTGCTTGTCCTACCAAAACTCTTCTGGCTTACTTTGAGATTCCTGAAATGTTTCAACTCAGGAAAAGTCATCAGTTGATCCCAATGCATTGCTGACAAGGAATGGTTCTACAGCAATGTTTTTAAACCTTGGCCACTTGAAGATGTGTGGACTTCAACTCACAGAACTCATCTTCAAATGGCCAAGGTTGAAAAACACTAATGTACAGGATCTTTAACTGTCATTGAGGTATACAAAGAGAGAGAGATCTCCTTAGATTTAGGAGGAACTTCAAATATTTCAGAGGGGCAGAAGAAAAAACAATTGGAGGCAGCTGGTCAGTCCCACAAACAGTCCAAGAAAGCCTCTCTTGTAGAACATTTCAGAACAGGTTCTGTTTTCTTAGCTATTTACTGGATCTTGAGGGACAAAGAAGGGTTTCTAGCAATGAGCTCAAGGTGATTCCTACAATCATTTGACAATAATCCCTTCATTATGTCCTATAGAGTTTTAATGATGTGGCATACCATTGAAAATCATTTATCATTTAAGAGATAAAATGCTTTAATTTGTAATACTTTGGTCTGAAGGTAGTTGTTCTTCTTAGCCCTATTCACTTTTCCAGCAGAGTTCTACCATTTGTGGCTTTTGTCCTGGAAAAAAAAATGAAGAAGTTACAACAAGAAGTACCGTAAATGTAAGTTTAAGCATTAAAAAGAAAAGCATCACTTTTTGGTAAGCAACAAAAAAGGGGCTAGAAAGTGAATTTTGACCAATAAATATTTGCCCAGGATTACATTAAAGTTAAAACAAAATGAAACATCAACTATAAAGAGTTGGCAATGTTCTACATTATAGAACTGGGCGAAGCTTCAGGCAGATACAAAATCCGTTGAGTAATGCATCCTTTTGAAGCCTGGGAGCCCCTTATTTAGTTTTTATTATTCAGAGTTTTTGCAAAGGATTCTGGACCATGCACCAGAGAACCACGAACAAAATGGGTAAAAATGACAAAAATGACAATGAGCAGTAAAAATTCCTTAATCAAATTACCTTTGATAGATGCCCTCAATCAAGTCAGCTGGATCTGATATCTTGCTGAAGAGTGAAGTAAAATAGTTATGGTGCTTGTTTTAAAAATGTTTTCTGTGCACGTTTGTTGCCATGTTCAGAAGGCTGTTTTGATTACTGGAGCTACTAACAGAGGCTGTTAGAGGAAAGTGAAGCATTTCGCTGAGGGAAAACCAACTGACCATTGAACTTTAGTGCAGTGGTGAAATCCAAATTTTTTTACTACCGGTTCTGTGAGCGTGGCTTGGTTGGCATGGCTTGGTGGGCGTGGCAGGGGAAGGAAACGGTAAAATCTCCATTCCCACCCCACTCCAGGGGAAGGATAATGCAAAATCCCCATTCCCACCCCACTCTGGGGCCAGCCAGAGGTGGTATTTGCCGGTTCTCCGAATTACTCAAAATTTCCACTACCGGTTCTCCAGAATCTGTCAGAACCTGCTGGATTTCATCCCTGATTTTACCTCCCTAGACTTTGGGATACTAAGTCTAAATTTAAACCACTCCAAATTCAGAGTTAGTAAAAGAATATAGTGTTATCTGTGATAGTATAGATTTGACCACTCTTTCTATTTGTCTTGGAATAAGCTCAGGACAGCATGGTAGATCCTCAAACATTCTGCACATTTCCCTTTCCTTTTTTAATACTTTTCTGATTTGGGGTTCAAAACTTTGAAGAGTGAAATGGGGGAGGAGGAAACATAGCATAGGTTTCTCCCTGCCTCTGCCTTTGAAGAAAGAACTGAAGGATCTCCAACTTTGGAGAAGGAAACTAAAACATCTTATGAACTTTAAGACACCATCAATTTTGATCCTACTTGGAAATGGACTAAGCCCATCAAAGTAACAAAAACATTAGTAAAATAATTACTTAAAATGTTGAAAGACATTTGAATAATTGGAGTTTTTGAAGAAACTGTAGATCTTTTTTTCCCCTTTCATAGAAAAATTATAGGAGATTTTTGTTTGCTGCAGGTTTCAGATCTATAACAATGGCATATTATACAATCCTCATTTATGAGCAAGTAAATACTTTTCTGTCTTGCACTTTTATGTGACCTGCTTATGGGGGAGCAAAACCTTGTCATTACATTGTCTTTGAATACTGATTATTTGCTGTTTGATTTGCTCCTCGCCTTTCAAAGTTAACTTTTTTATATGGCACTGTTTAGCAGCTCTCAGCATGTTGTCGTTATCCACAGATGCAATTTTAACTTAAAATGTTATATTCTGCCATTTCTTTGATCAGTTACATTTTCCATTCAGATATGAAGTACCCTGTAGAACCAATCTTTGTTCTGATTTCATAGATTAAATTGGCTTTCATTTGCTTCTGATCCAGAGAGAAAAAAACCTTTCATCCTCAAACTTTCATCCCCACATTTAGTTCTACATGAGCCTGTGTTATAGAAAATGCATTGTGTGAATACAAGAACAGAATGAGCAAGGAAATATCAAGTAGGGATTTCTTCTTCTGAGATATCTAGATTTTATTTGAAGATGAAGGGGTTGGAATGAGGGAGTTACTTCCGGCTCCCAAACGATGATAAGATGTTTCCCATTGGACAAGACCCAGGGAGGGAGGGAGGGAGGGAGGGAGGGAGGAAGGAAGGAAGGAAGGAAGGAAGGAAGGAAGGAAGGAAGGAAGGAAAATTTGTATTCAATTATTCCTCCAAGAAATACATGTATGCATTTTATTTGAGTCTCATCACATCTCTTTGGGGAAGAGAAAGCCAAGAAGTCGGCAACTGAATTTTGTCTTACTAATTTTATTTATTTATGCAGTTCATCTGCCACCATAAACGATATGGACTTTAAGTGGCTTACAAATCCAAACCTGAAATCTCCAAAGTGAACAAGTTAGACAGAACGTGAATTGATATCTAAAACATCAAGCGATTCTTAGCCACCGAGAATCACTACAGTCCATGACATGGGCAGAATATGAATTTAATAATTAAATAAAATTAGCCTATGTACAATATGGTGGCTGGGGTGATTGAAAAAGGTTTTAGGGCTGCTTAGTGAGGCATTTTGGATTACCATGATAGCCTCTTCCAGCAGTTCCAGTAATCGATCGAAACATTTACAAATGTGTTATAGATGTGTGGAAGGCCTCTTCCAACTCTCAAATGTGCTGAAAGTGCTGCTGGGGTGATACAATCCAACAATTTTATTTTCCTTTCAGGAAGTAGGAGGCCATTTTGTGAGGCAATGTTTGACTACATACAAGTGTTGACAATTGTCCTATGTGAGGTGGCCATGTCACATCTACGTGAGGGGTTTTGCAATCTAGAGACAATGCTACTTTCCTCACTAAAGCAGGGGTGAAATCCAGCAGGTTCTGACAGGTTCTGGAGATAAGCTGACTTTGTATAAAAATATACAAAAGTATGAAGGCTATTGCTTAATGCACTGTAAGCCGCCCTGAGCCTCCAGAGAAGGGCGGCATATAGTAGTGGAAATTTTGAGTAGTTCAGAGAACTGGTAGCGGAAATTTTGAGTTGTTCGGAGAACTGGCAAATGCCACCTCTGGCTGGCCCCAGAGTGGGGTGGAAACGGAGAGTTTGCAATATCTTTTCCCCAGGAGTGGGAAGGTAATGGGGATTTTGCAGTATCCTTCCCCTGGAGTGGGGTGGGAATGGAGATTTTGCAGTATCCTTCCCCTGCCACATCCACCAAGCCACGTCCACCAAGCCACGCTCACAGAACCAGTAGTAAAAAAAATTGAATTTCACCACTGCACTAAAGTTCAATTTTTTTTATTTTTTTTTAATTTGATTTATATGCCGTCCTTCTCCGGAGGCTCAGGGCGGCTTACAGTGCATTAAGCAATAGCCTTCATACTTTTGTATATTTTTATACAAAGTCAGCTTATTGCCCCCACAAACTGGGTCCTCAATTTACCTACCTTAGAAAGGATGGAAGGCTGAGTCAACCTTGAGCCTGGCGAGATTCGAACTTACTTTAATTGCAGACAGCTGGTGTTAAATTACAGTGCTTTAGTCTGCAGAGCTATCCAGGCTCAATGGTCAGTTGGTTTTCCCTCAGCGAAATGCTTCACTTCCCTCTAACAGCCTCTGTTAGTAGCTCCAGTAATCAAAACAGCCTTCTGAACATGGCAACAAACGTGCACAGAAAACATTTTTAAAACAAGCACCATAACTATTTTACTTCACTCTTCAGCAAGATATCAGATCCAGCTGACTTGATTGAGGGCATCTATCAAAGGTAATTTGATTAAGGAATTTTTACTGCTCATTGTCATTTTTGTCATTTTTACCCATTTTGTTCGTGGTTCTCTGGTGCATGGTCCAGAATCCTTTGCAAAATCTCTGAATAATAAAAACTAAATAAGGGGCTCCCAGGCTTCAAAAGGATGCATTACTCAACGGATTTTGTATCTGCCTGAAGCTTTGCCCAGTTCTATAATGTAGAACATTGCCAACTCTTTATAGTTGATGTTTCATTTTGTTTTAACTTTAATGTAGTCCTGGGCAAATATTTATTGGTCAAAATTCACTCTCTAGCCCCTTTTTTGTTGCTTACCAAAAAGTGATGCTTTTCTTTTTAATCCTTAAACTTACATTTACGGTACTTCTTCTTGTTACGTCTTCATTTTTTTTTCCAGGACAAAATCCACAAATGGTAGAACTCTGCTGGAAAAGTGAATAGGGCTAAGAAGAACAACTACCTTCAGACCAAAGTATTATAAATTAAAGCATTTTATTCCTTAAATGATAAATGATTTTCAATGGTATGTCACATTATTAAAAATCTATAGGACATAATAAAGGGATTATTGAAATTGCACATGAACATTGCAGGAATGTTAGAGAGATAATATCAGGGTTGGGCTGCTGGGGGTTCGCAGGGGTTCGGGAGAACCTCTAGCTAAGATTCTGTGCAGTTTGGAGAACCCCCAAATCCCACTCCTGGCTGGTCCCATCCACCCCTCCCCTCCCCTCCCAGAATTCCCCATGTGGCCTGTTTTGGATGCAGGTAAGTGCAGGGCGTGCATGGAGGCTCAGGGAGGAAGAAAATGGGCCTACCAAAAGTTCGGGAAAGCTGGAAAGGGCCCGTTCCCAGCCTCCAGAGGGCCTCCGGAGCCTGGGGAGGCTATTTTTGCCCTCCCGGAGGCTCGAAAAAAGCCTCCGGAGCCCAGGGACAGCAAAAACAACCCCCTTGCTGTGGTGCAGGAGGCTGACTAGGCCATGCCCACCCAGCAAACAGGCAGAGAACCCCTCGCTAAAATTTTTGAAGCCCACCCCTGGATTATATTCATGTTGTGATTTCCAGCCCAGCAATGATGGACTGAGCATAGTCTCCATCAACTGTGGTAAAAACAGGAGCCGGTGAATGGATTGGCTCCTTGGAATTCCTCTCTGGATTAAGGAGAGGACAAGGATTGTCCATAAATTTGCTCCACACAAAATCTCCCTGAAGAGACTTCGTAAAACAACATTCTCCAGCAGCTTTGAGAGGTCTGTGGGAACCAGGGGAATAAATATCTTGCCTAAGTCAAGATTCAGCATCTTCTAAAGAGCTACAGGGTTTGTGTACTTTCTCCCTTAACTATTTTAGGAAGCTGCTTATTACTGACTTCTTTGAAGTTAAGAACCTTCCGAAGGGAAAGCTTGCAAGCTTTACTAGGTCACAGGAAAAACATCCTTCTACCCTGGATGAAAGAAACTCCAATGTAAGTTTAAGGATTAAAAAGAAAAGTATCACTTTTTGGTAAGCAACAAAAGGGGGACTAGAAAGTGATTTTTGGAAAGTTAAGGGACTAGAGGGACTTGAAAGAATATTTCCTGTGGAGTGTTTAAATATTTATAAAAGAATATTTGAATATTTTGAAATCAATTGTAAGAAATCCTCCTGTGGGAAAGTTTTGCCGATTGGAAAATAAATAGATAATAACAGAGGACTTGAAGGCTGTCTAGAGGGATCCAAAGAGAACAAAGAATTATTCTTAAAGGAGAAAAGACCCATTAATACAATGGGAGAATAGTATTTGACTACAGAAGAAATCATGGCTGTTTGGGAACAATGTGCTGTACTAAAAGTTACTTAAAAGAATGGTTCCTAGTTTAGCAGAAGATGTAGAAGAACAATAGATTTTATTCAATAAAACAGAGACTGAGACTGATTTGAATCTGGATTTGGAGAAGAACTTCTGGATTGTACTGTAAAAGATAGAGTGGATCAGTCGTGAAATCCAATTTTTTTTACTACCGGTTCTGTGGCGTGGCTTGGTGGGTGTGGTGTGGCTTGGTGGGTGTGGCAGGGGAAGGATACTGCAAAATCTCCATTCCCTCCCCACTCCCGGGAGAAGGATACTGCAAAATCTCCATTCCCACCCCATTCCAGGGGGAAGGATATTGCAAAATCTCCATTCCCACCCCACTCTGGGGCCAGCCAGAGGTGGTATTTGCTAGTTCTCCGAACTGCTCAAAATTTCCGCTACTGGTTCTCCAGAACCTGTTAGAACGTGCTGGATTTCACCCCTGGAGTGGATCTGAAAATGAATTTAAAAATGTCAGTGTACAACAGTGACATTAGAAAAAGATGCCGAAATCGACGTACAAGTGAAACTGGATGATCTCTTAAAAATTAAAGTGGACATGCAAATAATACATCAGAAAAGTGATGTGGAATATCTGAAACCAAGGAAACTGTTTTTGAGATGAGATAAAGAGGAATTATTGAAAGTGTTCCTGAAAGGAGACCAAGAGAAAATGATAAGAAATCAATTTGTGGGGCATTATTTGATGGGATTAAAGATTGAGCTTTTATAAAGGCAACCAAAGTTTTACAAAGGGAATCTGTTTGATCAGATTTAAAATATATATGTTGCGTTTCTAGTAACTGCTAATGAGATTCCCTTTCGACCCTAACTGATGAGGCTGTAAAGAACTGTTTAGAAGTGGGGAGAGATTTATTTTACTTTATGTTTTAGAGAAAGAGATAAATTTGGATTACAAAATGGAATTTCTTAAGATTAAAATATTTTCTAGTAACTCTTAATCGATAATAGTAGCTGAATGATAAGTGTTTGCAGTCTGATTACTGATAAGAGGTGAGCTATGGAAAGAAGAGGTTTTTTTTAAACTGGACTACTAGAGATGTTACTCAAATTATTTATATAATTTGAGGGAGGGAGGGAGGAGAACTCATTTTTTCAAATATCTTTTCTCTTTTTTCCATCTCTCTTTACTTTTTACCTTTACTTTTTATATTTTCCATACTTTAAATTAGTTTTATATATCTTTGTACTTATAAACAGTGTGCGATTATCAATTACATCGTAGTTTGCACGTTGTTTTCATTATGATTACGGATTAGAATTTGTTCTCTTATAAAAAGAAAAGAGCCTGAAATATTTAGAAAATGCTAATTTTGCAAGTCAACATCCACATAGATGAAACTGTCATCCTTACAACAGATTGTGTGGACTCCACTTATAAATTTGATCATGGAGAATTGTCCTTTTTCAGAGGCAGGCCTTGGCAAGACTAAAGACTAGTTTTATTTAGAATGATTCTAGTAGCATAAGCTTGCAAGTCTGGTTATGCTCCCCCCCCCCCGCCTTTTATAACTATGTCAGTTAGGGAAGTATCTGTTTGAGATATTTGTGACCATCCTAGACCAAGCCAAGTCCAAAAATGCCAGGGAATTTCTAGAAGCCTGGTATTCTGACAAATTAGCCATCAATAGACACATAGACATAAATGATATTTACATACTATGCAAAAGAAACAAGCTAAAAGGGGAACAAAAAGACCTAAGCATTTTCCACCAGCAATCAGCACCCAGATCAGCATAGATTAAATCCAAAAATTTGTATCAGACCAACAATCAAGTAAACATCCAAAGAAGCCAACAGTAAACAGCCCAACCAAAAAATCTTTTAAAACGACCTCCACTGACAGGCCAAGTCACTAGAATATAAATGGACAGCAAACTACATTTCTTACTAGCACTGATGATGTTAGCTAATTTGGGTAATGAAACGTCTGCAAGAAAACAAGCAAGCTCAGAGAGCACTATATTTTCTAGATAGCCTGGATTTAATCCACATTTTCCTCCTTGCCTCTTTGGAAACTGTTCTCTTCACTCTTCCTCATGGCCATTCTCTTTAATCTGCACATAAACCACAGGAATGGAAAATTCCTTAGACTGTACCTGGTTAATATTCCTAAATAAGTTCACCTTCTCACTACTGTGCTAATTATATCCCCAAATACGCTTGTACTGTCACTTACAGAAAACATCTATTTAATGTCTCTTGCCTTTAAACTGTCAATCTTCTTTTGCCTTCATCTCCAGTTTGTTAATGACAAGAAATTGCAAGTCCCAGTTTCTGAACGATGCCTATTTTTCATTGTCCACTGTTGCTGTGCTATAATTTTTTTAAATGAAGAGAAGAGCTCCATGATGGGATATGACTCACAAGTAGGATACGCCTATAATATCCCTTGCCTCCAGCAAGATGCAGTCTAAGACAAGCTAAGCAAAAACTCTTAAAATATTAAATTTGACAGTTCCGGTGGAGGATAAGCTGTATAGATACAGTGGATTGAAAAGACATCCTCTGTTTTATATGGGCTTTCTAGACATGGTAAAAGTACTCTTCATTCTTTTCTAATGAATTATAGCATCCTCTATATTGGATTGTGGTACATTTGAAGAGGTAGCATTGTAGGTTAGGAAATCAGCTCCTTCTCAATCTTGGCCTTTTGCTGATCTCTTCTGATTTGTCAATCAGGATTCTGATCAAGAATCCACAATCACAATAAGATTAAAGTTTTTTTGTCCACATTTTTATGTCTTCATTGGATTCAGGCTAATTTCTGCATCAGCAATCCTCTAAAAATAATATCTATATAACAGAATAACAGAGGTAGAAGGGACCTTGGAGGTCTTCTAGTCTATTTCCTGCTCAGGCAGGAAACCCTACACCATTTCAGACAAATGGTTGTCCAATTGCTTCTTAAAAATTTCCAGTGATTGAGCACCCACAACTTCTGGAGGCAAGTTGTTCCATTGCTTAATTGTTTTAACTGTCAAGAAATTTCTCCTTAGTTCTAGGTTGCTTCTCTCCTTGATTAGTTTCCATCCATTGCTTCTTATCCTGCCTTCAGGTGCTTTGGAGAATAGGTTCTTCTTTATGGCAATCCCTTAGATATACCCTATCATGTCACCCCTAATCCTTCTTTTCAGAAAGATATACCCAGTTCCAGCAACCATTTTTTATATGTTATAGTCTCCAGTTTTCTAATCATCTTTGTTGCTCTTTTCTGCTCAGAAAGGAATCGTTAAATACAGATGTGTTTATTATATTGTTTTCCAAAGAACACAGTCCTGAATAGCAATAGCAATAGCACTTAGACTTATATACCACTTTACAGTGCTTTAGAGTCCTCTCTAAGTGGTTTACAGAGTCAGCATATTGCCCCCAACAATTTGGCTCCTCATTTTACCCACCTCGGAAGGATGTAAGGCTGAGTCAATCCTGAGCCTGATGAGATTTGAACTGCCAAACTGCAATCAGCTGGCAGTCAGCAGAAGTAGCCTGCAGTACTGCACTCTAACCACTGCGCCACTGTGGCTCGAATACATGTGTTTTAACTTAAAATAAGCATTTCCGATATCTCCCCTAAACTAAGCCCCACAGCGCAAAAGTGCAAGAAGCACAAGTTCTAAAGGAACGCACAAGCTTCCTTGAACAATTACTCCAGAAGATATGGATTTAGTCAGGTTGAAATTTGTGAGGGTTTCTGTATCTTTTGGTTTGTATATAAGAAATATATTGCTGTGTGATAAGGGTCCTATGTATATTTTCCTGTTAGTAGCATATTTGCTTTGCCCCAAAACTAATCTGATCTTCCAAACATCAAAAGAAGAAATATAAAATATAGGGGATCAAAACTATATTTTAATGCTGATTAAGGAGACTTAAGCAGGACTGATTGACTGATTGAGGACTGATTGACTGAAAACAGTAACTCCATCTTGTCCCATACTTTTATTCTAACACTGTTGCTTTTCATCAGTTTACAAATATACATGAACTTTCAAAAGACCTTTAAGAAACTTATCAAAGACTTCTGAGCACATTCAACAGCATTGGGAATATGAGGAAAGGCAACCGGCTAAAGAACAGGAAGTTGATAGTAGGAGTAAAAGATTTTTATGTCTTTGTATTTTTTTAATGTATGTTCAGTGTGCTAGGACTGGTTTGTCTTTTTAATTGTTTCATATAATATGAAATTAGGAATGAGTAGTGAAATGGTCAAGGTTGCTGATGATACTAAAGTGTCCAGGGTAGTAATATAAAAATGAAATCGGAAAGAGCTTCAATAGAAATACTTCAAACTTGAGAGAATCTTCTTTGATTGTAAATGAAAACTTCACTGCAATGTAAACAGTACAAAAGGATGCACATTGGCACAAAATATCCGGGTTTGACAAATATATTAATGGGAGCTGGGCTGTCTGTGATCAATCAAGAAGAGCTCTTGCAATTGCGTTGGATAGTTTAATGAAAATGTCAGCCCCATTTATAGCTGATATAAAAAGGAGGACATTCTACGTTTGCAATTACGAATGGAACAGAAAATAAAGGAGCTCTTTTGCAGAACTCTGGGGAAAGTGCCCTTGGCAGTCTGCATAGGCATCATGTCTCAGAAAGGATATTATAGAACTGAAAAATGTGTAAAACTGACCAAAGCAGTTAAAGGGCTAGAACATCTGTTCTACAAGAAAGATTTGCTTTTTCAGCAAGAGGAAAGATAGGATAAAGAAAGACCTGATAAAGGCGTATATGCAATTATGGATGCTGTGCACTACATGGACACAAAGGAGGGGATCTGTCCTTTCTTGGGGTCATTTATTAAAGTGGGGTACACAATTTCTTTTGGTTTGAAGGTCGCAGCAGGCTTTGTGCTGCATGTTGAGAACCAAACTTGCAAGACTAATGCATGATTTGGGGAAAGAAATATAGAGTAGGTGAAATTCAATGTGCCCCTTAAACGCCTTAAGCCTCTTATTAACACCCAGGAAGGATAAGGAGGAAGAGGAAGATGGAGGGACAAAATAAAGGAACACTTTGCCTGGGTTTTATTTTTGGGGTTTTTTTTGGCATCTTTATATTAAAACTAGGGAGATTCAGAGCTGATGCTTTTCAAGTGCCATCTAGTTATTATACTGCTGTGCTAACAATAAGCTATTCTTTTTCAAAACCACCTCCATCTTTCAAAGTGTTTTCTTCTACTACTTGACTAAAAAAAAATCATCTTCCCAAAACTGGATCCCCGAGCTTTGTATTTTGGCACAGAGTTCTTAGAGAAAAGTGAAAAAAGCGTACCTAAATATGGCCAATAGGAATTCTATGTGGGAAGCAAGGGATATAAAGCAAAACAACTATAGGATTCTTTTAAAAATAGAAGCAGGGATAGATTTTGCTTTGGGGCAGTGTGAAAAGGAGGCAACCTGTTGGACTGCTAATTGACCAGGGGAAAACTCAGCGTGCTCTATACCTCTGCTTTTAACTGGTGTTTGATCTGCAGAAATCAGTAAGTGAAGGTTTATTCAAGTTAAGAATCGCTTCCTGCTTCTCTGTTGGCAATCTGGGTGTTGGGGAGGGGAAAAGGCAAAATAAGCCTCATTACATATCCTGCAAAATCAGTGCTCACAGTGTTTTTATGGGAAAAGAGGCTGAGGACCATAAGCTGAGTGAATGTTTGTATGTAAACCATGATGTGTATGAGTTAGGGAGTCTGGTAGGCAGAGGTGGGATTCAAATAATTTAACAACCAGTTCTCTGCCCTAATGACCGGCTGGGTGGGTGTGGCCAGGGTGTGTGTGACAGGCAGCACTCGGCCTCCTGCACCCCCCTGGGAGCAAAAACAGGCCATGGAGGGGGATGCCCCGCCCCGCCGTGTCCCATTTTGGGCCTAGGAGGCCTCCCTAAAACCTCCTGGGAGTGAAAATGATGAGACGTGACCACATTTACTGTATTATGAAGTTATCAGAAAGGGGACTGTCTTTATCGTGGATTTGAGTTCTTATGTTACATTATGTTACATTATGCTGGCTTATTTTTATTGCACTTAATACCACCTTACTCAAAAAGCTCAGGACACTAATATTTTTTTTTAGAAAAAATTTTAAAAAAAATTTTAAAACAAAAAAAAAAATCATAAAACACATCTTTTCAAAACGAAGCTTTTGCTCCGGTCACAAATCATTAACAAATCTTATTTTCAATTAACACAACTCAATATTTTAAACAAATATTTCCCGCAAATCTATTTATATAACTATGCCATTATCCCCAAAAACCAGTTACTTAAATCTTAAATCCTAACCAGTTATCAATTCATTTTTCTCTTTCATTTGCTTAGATCGATATTTTAACAATATAAATCATACAATTATATTAAACAGATTAAACATTCATTAATTATTTAATTATTATTAAACCTAACAGGCATTTTATCTTAACTATAACTCTCAACATTCACCTCCTCATTTTAATTATCTCACCTCTTTTTATTATCATTGATGTTAAACCAAGCATTTCTATTTCTTGACTGTTAATCACAGCATAACCCTTTGTTTTGGCTGTTGAATATAGCATATTTTTATTTTTTAGCCATTACCCAGCATGCCCTTTGTTTGGCTGTTAAACACAGCATATTAATTTTGTTTTTTGGCCGTTACACAGCATCTTCAGGTTGTTTGGCTGTTGAACACAGCATCTCTATTTTTGTTTTTTGGCCGTTACACGGCATATTAAGTTTTGTTTTGGCTGATACCCAGCATGACCATTTGTTTGGCTGTTCAATACAGCATATTAAAGCTTTTTGGCTGTTAAATACAGCATGTTCATAATTGGTTTAACAATCTCTACTTAAACCTTTCTTCATATTTTTCTTTATCTTTTTTCATAGTATTCATAACATTTTATAACATTTTAACCTTGAGACATGGTTCTTGCTTAAAACATATTTTTAAGTATATTTTTAAATTCCTTTTAGCATTTTCAATTAATCATATTCACCCTTATTCTTTACCTTAACATTTACCATTAAAACATAGTTCTTGCATTAAACATAACTTTACATGTATTAATTAGTTTCATTTAACATTCTTAATTTCTATAAAAGCCTCCATTTAATTTATTACAATAATCTTTATTTTATTTTTAATCACATTATCTTCATTTCCTCATCTGCAAACATAAATTTCCTTCCATTTTCCAAGTTTTTAATTTTATTCTCCATAAGTCCAATTAAATCTCTTTTCATATTTTTATTCCAGATATAATGTATCAAATCTCTTTCTTTTAAGGCTGCGCTTAATCCTTCTTCTATTCCTGTGCCAACATTCAGATTATTATCTGTTCAACTGTAGGAGTTCCATTGTAGATTCCTTTTCTTTTCACCAAAGTCCAGCTGCTTGCAGTCAGGAAAGAAAAATCCTCCTCCACAGTTCAGCAATTTTTTTTTTCCTATAGAGCTCAAAATTCTCATAACAAAGGGAGGTTACAAAGTTCCTCTTTACGACAGATGGTGTCTCTCTATAATCCACATTTCCCATTAGTCATGCAAGACTCCATTTTATTTCTTATTATATAACCACCCACTTTATTTTCTTCTTTTAGTTAAAAAAGTATCAAATCTTTTTCCCCCCTTAGTCCAATTCAAATTTTTAAAGTGTTTAGTCCTTTTACCATATCTCTAAATTAAGTCTCTTAGTTCTGTTCCAAAATTAGTTGTTTCTCGGGTCTTTGTTCTTTAAAGTTACAGTTTAAAAAATTTCCAAAGCCCCTTTGTTGCTTAGCCGCTGTTTTAGGCTAGGGGTCTTCTAGTTACTAATATAGCTCCAAACGTTGTTACAAGCCTGGAATGTTGTCACTCACCCGGCTTCAAAAGGCTCCGTTTTACTTCGCTTTCCTTTTCTTGCCCAGTTGTCCCAGCTTCGTGACAGCCGCCATGGCTGCCGTCCCCCGCCGCCGATACACAGAGGGTTCCCTCTGACCTCTGAGGAACTTGCCTGTTCCTCTCGGTCTTCCGAGGCACCCCTCTTCTTCCCCTGTCCCTGCAGGACAGGTTCAGTCCGCAGACTCATCGGCACCGGTTCGGCAGCTGGGGTTTTCTCAGGACTCATCAGAGCCCGCTATTTCCCCGATTGTCTTGCCGTGTCATCAACCGGAAGTCCCAAAAAGCTCAGGACACTATTGAGACACATCAGCTTAACCATGAAAAATCCATACATTCACTCCCCATGAAAACAAACACAAAGTGTCCACAAAGTCAGCCAGTTTTAAGCACTAGGCATCAAATGCTCATTTCAGCACCTAATGGAATACTAGAATTTTAAGGGAGAAGTATAGCCCAGGGTGGTATCTTCCATAAATAAGAGGTGACCCAAAGAAGGTGTATTTCCTGATCTATGTTCCTCTTTCCTGGCTTGGGAGCGAAGCCCCCATCTGTAGATACCTGCACAGGACGGGCAGAACCATACTTGATAAAATGATTGTTCAAGACAGTCAGGGGTTTAGCTTATTCTGAAGTTAACACTAACGTTCATATATTTCCCATCTCAAAATAGATAATCTGTTTGGTTCTGGCTAGTGCGCAATTAGGACCCAGCATTACATATTCTAAATTGAGGCTTATGCATTAGCATGTTCTGTGAATTCAGCTGATTACTAACGTAAAGGTAAAGGTTCCCCTCGCACATATGTGCTAGTCGTTCCTGACTCTAGGGGGTGGTGCTCATCTCCGTTTCAAAGCCGAAGAGCCAGCGCTGTCCGAACACATCTCTGTGGTCATGTGGCCAGCATGACTAAATGCCAAAGGCACACGGAATGCTGTTACCTTCCCACCAAAGGTGATCCCTATTTTTCTACTTGCATTTTTTTTACATGCTTTTGAACTGCTAGGTTGGCAGAAGCTGGGACAAGTAACAGGAGCTCGCCCCATTACACGGCACTAGGGATTCGAACCGCTGAACTGCCAACTTTTCGATTGACAGGCTCAGCGTCTTAGCCACTGAGCCACCACATCCCTAACCTAGCTGATTACTAGCTAACTAATAAACCATGAATCAAACTATCATATAGTAAAATTTGTGAACCCAACTATGAAGTTTACAAATAGAGATTGCCAATAGGCCATTAATTTGTTTAATTGTGTTTTTTTTAAGAACTAGGGGAAAAAAGGCACGCATGAAGAAGCGTCCCCACTCAGGGGAAATAATATGATACAACATGAGATTATAGTTACCAACCAGTTTCCCAAATTAAGGCTAAAGAAGAAAAGTAATATCCCTGTAAATTTTTGGATGGCACATTTTGATTCTGCTTAGATGACATTTGTAGATTCATATCTTTTCTTTCTTTGTATTGTTCCTATTGTTTCAGTTTGTATTTGTCCACAGATTCTTCTGGAGCTCAGTCAGATTAGATCTTGGAAGTCTTCTAGTCCAACCTTCTGCACAACAGGAAACCCTGTACAATTTGAGACAAATGGTTCTCCAGTCTCTTCTTAAAAATCTCCAGTGAAGAAACCACTCACAACTTCTGAAGGCAAGAGTTGGGCATCTTTAAATCCATTTTAGCAAATAAATAAATAACCTAGGAAATCCTGAGAGGAGTAGGCACAATTTCATGAAGAATTTCAAAACTGGCTGGCAGCTGATGACATTGCTAGACTCTTTTCTCCCCCTTTTTCTCTCTTTATTTATTGACTCTTTTCAGGATTTCAGTATGCAGAACCCTTGCTAATTCTTATTAGCTGATTCTTTGCTCAAACAATCACACTTCCCACAGAACACAACAAAAACCAATTTGTCAACTCATGGGAGTCCATCACAAGCTTATTAAAATCATCCAGTTTTCAAAGATTGATAGACTCAGATTGTTGTTTACCGAGAAATAGAGCAGGCAATACATAGCACACAAAAGGGACCGAATAGCAAACATATAAATCAGAATTAAAATCTCACCGTTGACAATAGCTGCATGCCAACATTGCTATGTTGTTCATTTTCATTGCTGGTATATAAAGGCACACATTAGCTTTGTTCCTTTTCCTCTTATTTATTCTTCTTGTAATGTGAGAACAAGAAAATGCCTCCCTCATAGATAACAGGTTATTATATAAAGCTCCTGCATACTAAACAGACAAACAACTCATTTATTTGGTCCAGCTAACTTTAATAGGACTAATACAGAGAAGATGGCTTTGTTACTGAGTTCTGCGCTGAGAGTCAAACAAACCAGACTAGTCGTATTGCTTGGTGGATTGAAGCAGGTGCTTCAGGCACCATATTTAGTTACCTTTTAGCGGAATGGGACAACTCGCTATGGCTGACTCACCACAGGACAACTCACCATGCTGCGGGACAATTCAATGTAGGATAAGAGAGGGAGAGGTGAATTGCAGCTTTGAGGACTTCTAACTTGAGAAAGTTCAAACCCTAAGCAAGACAAGGTCCATTGCAATTCACTTGTCCCTCTCTTGAGTTATCCCATGTTGAATTGTCTTGCAGGAAGTTATCCCTTGGCAAGTTGGCCTTGGCAAGTCTGCCAAAGTGAGTTGTCCTACACCCACCTTTGAGTTAGAGTGATTGCTCTACCCCTATTTCCTGGGACAGCAATATGAGCAAATCCATTATCTGCATCAGGGGTGAAATGTAAAATTTGTTACTACCGGTTCTTTGGGTGTGGCTTAGTGGTGGTGAGATAATGTGACTGGGTAGGCGTGGCCAACTTTTTTTAAAAAAAAAAACTTCAAAGCATTTTTTCTAATGCTTTGAAAAGCCTCTGCCAATCAGGCAACTCAGCTGGGATCGTCAGAGACTTTTCCAAACATGTTTTTTACCACCTCTTCGGCCAAGAGGTTGCAGAAAAAAATGCTTTGAAAAGCCTCTGATGATTCCAGCTGAGCCGCATGATCATCAGAGGCTTTTTTTTTACTTTTAAAAGCATTTTTTTCGTTGGAAGAGGTTGTAGAAAAAATGCTTATAAAAGTAAACAAAAAAAAGCCTCTGATGATCGTGCGGCTCAGCTGGGCATGGTGGTGGGGGCGCAGGGATTTTTGCTACCGGTTCTCCAAACCACCCGCCACCATCGCTACCGGATCGGGCGATCTGGTCCGAATCGGGAGCATTTCACCCCTGATCTGCATATTAGGAGCTGAAATATATAGAGAATAATACAAAGTCATAATCAGAGAAGAAGATAGACCATCAATTACCATCTCCTTCATTTAATAGCAATAGCACTTAGACTTATATACTGCTTCACAGTACTTTATAGCCCTCTCTATGTGTGGTTTACAGAGTCGGCATATTGCCCCCAACAATCCTCATTTTACCGACCTCGGAAGAATGGAAGGCTGAGTCAACCTTGAGCCTGGTGAGATTTGAACTGCCAAATTGCAGGCAGTCAGCAGAAGTAGCCTCCACTACTGCATTCTAACCCCTGTGTCCCTGAGGCTCATTTAAAAACCATTTGAAGTTATAACGATATAAAAAACCCCAGTTTTGTGGCCAGTTCTCACAAATATCATTGCAGTGTGCTATAGTCACATGATTCAGGTGCTTCGCAACCAACTTCTGACAAGCACAGTTAAGGAAAAATGTGGAAATACAATCACAAGTTGTGGTCTTGTGATTTCTCACATAAGAATCAAATGGGAAGTGATATAAGTATGTCATGGTCACACATGATTTTCCAATTAGCAACCGTAGCACATAGTCATGGAGTTGCCTCTCCCAATTATGGTTACTAAGCAAGGACTAATATATACCGTGTTTCCCTGAAAATAAGATCCTGTCTTATATTTTTTTGAACCCTGAAATAAGCGCTTGGCCTTATTGCCATGCACTCAAAAGCCTGATTGGGCTTATTATCAGGGGATGTCTTAGTTTGGGGAAAACAGGGTAGGTAGTCCTTGATTTACGACCACAATTGAGCTCACAATTGAGCTATGTGAAACATTGTTAATTGAGATTTGCCCCATTCTTTGACTTTCCTTGCCACAGTTGTTAAGTGAATCACTGCCGTTCCTAAAGTAGTAAGATGGTTGTTATATGAATCTGGCTTCCCCATTGATTTTGCTTCTCAGAAGGTTACCAAAGGTGATTACGTGACCCTGCAACCATCATAAATATGAGTGGGGATGCTACAGCAGTCATAGGTGTGGGTCATAAGTCACTTTTTTCCAGCGCCATTGTAACTTTGAACAATCACTAAATGAACGGTTGTAAGTCGAGGACTTACAACATTTCTGATGATTCTATTTTGGAGAAAGCTTTGAGAGAGGCTATTCTATTTGCTTCTATTTCGACACATTATGTGACAATAAAGCCTGCTGGAAAAGGATGAATGCTTGGAAGGAAATAGAAGAGGCAACCAGTAGCAAAGTGGATGGACTTATAGTGGCAATAGGTGCACCTTTGGGAGGCTTGAAATAACAGGTTGGGGATAGAATGTTATGAAGAATATCTATGTGGTTGCTAGCAGTGGAAAACAATTTAATGGCACATCATCATCATCATCATCATGCCATTTGCAGTATGATATGTATTTCTAGACCTCTCCAGTCTGAATTGCTTCTAAGATGTTCCAACATTTGATTCAAAACTTTAATGTTTAATTACATTAGTTGAAAGAATAGATACTTTCAGGGGTGAAATGCTCCTGGTTCAGACCGGATCACCCGATCCGGTAGCAATGGAGGCGGGTGGTTCGGAGAACCGGTAGCAAAAATCCCTGCCCCCTCCCATACCTAGCTGAGCCGCGCGATCATCAGAAGCTTTTTTAAAAAACTTTTAAAAGCATTTTTTCTACAACCTCTTCGGCGGAAAAAATGCTTTTAAAAGTAAAAAAAAAAAAAGCCTCTGATGTTCGTGCGGCTCAGCTGGGATTGTCAAAGGCTTTTAAAAGAAAAAAACCCTTTTTTTCTTTTAAATGCCTCTGACGATCCAAGCTGAGTTTTTAAAAAAGCCTCTGCCAATCAGGCAACTCAGCTTGGATCGTCAGAGGCATTTTTTTTTTAAAAAAAACCCTATTTTTCTTTTAAATGCCTCTGATGATCCCAGCTGAGTTGCCTGATCAGCAGAGGCTTTTGAAAGCATTTTTTTACAACCTCTTCGCTGAAGAGGTTGTAGAAAAAAATGATTTTAAAAGTAAAAAAAAAAAATTGGCCATGCCCACCCAGTCACATTACCCCCCCCCCCACCACCACCAAGCCACGTCCACAGAACCGGTAGTAACAAATTTTAGATTTCCCCATGAAAGATTCCACCTTGGCCTCCATCAAATTATTAGAGCAAAAGGCAATGGTTTCACACAATGAAACAATATACTTCATTTAGCCATGAACAAATAATACTGGAGGCCAAGACATTATTTATTTGTAAGGTGACATTTCAGAATTCTGAGCTCTGAATTCCAGGCAAGATGGGTTCAAAATGTTTCAATTTTGCATAAAACTGGTTGAAACTTCTTTGACATGTGTGTAGCTGGGCTTTTTTCTTTTCTTTCTTTTTCTTTTTTCTTTTTTTTTAAAAAAATCACATTGAATGTTCCTTTTTCCCGGTGCCATCTTTCAAACATGACATATTTCCAGCTCAACAGATTTTTATATTATCATATTTGACAAAACTTCTCCCAGGATTTTGTTGCTGTCTTCTTAGAAAGATTAATTATGAGGCACCATAAGGAACCAGGGTAGAATTATAATTTTATCATACAGTGATTACAAAACTTGCACATGCAAATTGTGAGCTCTTTCTTAAACATCCTTTATTTTTTCCTTCTCTCCCTTTCTCGTGTTTCCTCTCAAACAAGTATTTTTTTAATTTAAACTAAATTATATATAATTTAGGAAATTACCAGATAAAACAAATGAGAACAGTATGCATTTATTGATTTCGTTATTAAATGTATTTGCTGCCCATCTGATTCTGGAAGGTTTACATGTAAGTTTGCACATCAAGGACTGTTCCCTAAACCTAGGCAAAAGCATGAGTTCACAGTAGCTGTGATGGAGGAAGGGGTATATTTAAAAAAGGTAAAAAGGGTGCCTTTAAGCTTTTGCAAGGCTGAAAACATTTATTTTATCTCTTCAATCCTTCAACCTTTAACGTTCAATCTGGAAGCACAAAAACTACCATGGAAGACCAAATAAAGCCTTTTTGCAACCTTGGTTTAATGTTGGATGTGTCATTTGGTCACTCATCTGTTGAGCGTATGCAGAAAAGGACATGTATGACTGTCTTTGAATATCTTCAAATATTCGAGCAATCCCGATTTTTACTTTCTTTTCAATTACTTTTTCATTTTATTAAATTCACACATATCATCATAAATGTACATTTATATAGTAACATTTTCTTTCTCCCCCCCCCCTTCCCCTTTTACATTTACACGGGTGTCTTCTGGGCTTCTATTTCTTTTTTGTCTTCTCTCTCATTTACTCATACCTTATCTAATTTATTTCTCTATAATCTTTTATTCGTATTTCTTTTCTAACCATTTATAAAATCGTCCCCATGTCTTGAAATACACCGATTCCACTTTATCTTTTATTCTCAATGTTAACCTATTCATTTCTGCACATTCTAAAATCTTCTTTATTACCTCTCCTTCTGATGGGATTTTTTCTGTCTCCCAATTTTGTGCAAATACAATTCTCACCACTGTTATTATATGAATAATCAAATATGTATCTTCTTTGCTATATTTCTCTGGTAATATACTCAATAAAAATGCCTCTGGTTTTAACTCTATACATTGGTACAACATTTCCTCTAACCATGCCTGTATTCTAACCCAATAATTTTTTGCTTCCGTACATGTCCACCACATATGATAATATGACCCAGGCAATTGAAAACATTTCCAACATTTAGCTGATTTATCCTTAAACATTTTTGCTAATCTTTCTGGTGACATATGCCATCTATAAAACATTTTATATAAATTTTCTTTATATGCACTTGCATATAAAGTTAATTTATAATTCCTTTCCCATAGTTGTTGCCATCTCTCTAGTTCTATCGTATAACCAAAGTTTTTTGCCCATGTTTTCATTGTCTCTTTTACTTCTTCCTCTTTTAACCTGATTTGCAATAAGTAATTATACATATTTCTTAATTTATTAATCATGTTTTCATCTGTCCCAGTCAATATCTCATCCAATTCTGATTTTTCCAAATTAAAACCATACAGTTTCAAATCTTTATCATATCTTGACTGTATTTGCAGTCGTGTATACCAATCTGTCTCAATCCCTTGTTTTTCTAGTTCTTGTTTCTGTTTTAGTTCTCCCTTCTCTGTTAAAATATCCTTATATCTCACAATATTTTTCATATTAATCATATTTGAATGTGTCAAAGCTTCTATTGTTGAAAGCCACATTGGTATCTTCATATAATGTCTTTCTTTCACTCTTTCCCATGTTGTTAGCAAACCATTCCTTATGTAATGTTTCTGAAAATACCCATGTATCCTATTTTTTCCATACCAAAAAAAAGCGTGCCACCTTAGTTGCAAATCATGTCCTTCAAGAGTCAATATTCTCGTATTTCTCAATAAAATCCGTTCTTTAACCCAGGTTAATGTTGGCGCTTGATAGTATAGTTCCCAATTTGGTAGTTCTAATTCTAGCTTCTAGTTCTAGAATCTTGAAGCAGTTTAAATTTAATTCTTGCTTTTTTCCCTTGCCATACATATTTCCACATCATTTTGTTCAAATTCTCAAAATATTTTTTCTCCAACTTTATCGGTATTGTTTGGGGAAAAAAACAAGATTCTTGGTAGTATATTCATTTTAATTAACACTATTCTTCCCATTAGTGATAATTGAAGATTTTTCCATTTCTCCAAGTCTATTTCAATTTGATTTCTCAGTTTGTAATAATTTTGTTCCTTCACCGTTATACACCTTGAAGTTAATTGAATACCCAAATATTTCACTTTCTTCATTATTTGAATGTCTAACCTCCATTAGCTGCTTTTTTTGTTTTTCTCTCATATTTTTAACTATGATTTTTATCTTGTCTTTATTAATTTTCAATCCCGCTATTTCACCATATTCCTCTATTTGCTCAATTAACTTTGGACCTGTTTCTGTTGGTTCTTTCATGATAAACACTAAATCATCCTTGTAGTTTGTATTGTTCTTTTTTGATTTTCATTCCTTTTATTTTTTTATCTTGTCTTATCTTCTGTTTAAAATTTCTAATGTCAATATGAATAGCAATGGAGTTAATGGATATCCTTGTCTAGTTCCTTTTCTAATATCTACTTTTTCTGTCATTTCACCATTCACAATCACCTTTGCCGATTGGCCTTTATATATAGTTTTAACCAAATTTATAAACCTATCCCTGAAGTCCATCATTTGCAATTGTGTTGTCATAAATTGAAAATGAATACAACAATAGAGAGAGAATGGAGTGGGATAAAGGAGAGAAGAGAGGAAGGAGAGAGGGAAAGAAGAAAGGAAAAAGGAGAGGAAGAAAGAGAGGGGAAACAAGAGTAGGAGAGAAGGATAGAAGGGAGGAAGAAGGGAGGTGTGGGGGAAAGGAAGGGGAAGTAGAGAAGGAGAAGGCGAGGAGGAAAGAAGAAAGTAGAAGAGTAGATGGAAGAAGGGAGGAAAAGGAAAGAAAGGAGAGAGAGAAGAAGGATTGTTGTAAAATAAGGGAGATAAAATGGTAGAAGAACAACCCCAAATATACTTTATTTTATTTATTTTATTTATTTTATTTTGATTTATATGCTGCCCTTCTCCAGAGACTCAGGGCAGCTTACAATGCGTTAAGCAATAGCCTTCATACTTTTGTATATTTTATACAAAGTCAGCTTATTGCCCCCACAACCAGGTCCTCATTTTACCTACCTTAGAAAGGATGGAAGGCTGAGTCAACCTTGAGCCTGGTAAGAATTGAACTTGCAGTAATTGCAGGCAGCTGGAAGCTAAATACTATCTTTTAACAGTAGCATTAGTCTGCTGCACCACTCAGGCTCCTTAAAATGTTTAGGATGAAGATTGTATTAGTATGAAAGTTAAAACAAAATATGTATGTTAGATAAGAAACTGTACATTTAAGATATGTTTATGAGGAAAAAAAATAAAAAACTTTTTTTTTAAAAAAGGAATATGTTCAAATATTAGGTATGCATTAAGAAAATTTAAAAAAAAAATCTTAAATTAATTCTGGAGTTAAGGAGAAACTTTCTAAAAGTGAGAACAATTAACTAGTGGAACAACTTGCCTTCAGAAGTTGTGGGTGTTTCATCACTGGGTTTTTTAAGAAGAGACTGGACAGCCACTTGTATGAAATGGTATAGGGTCCTCCTGCTTGAGCAGGAGGTTGGAGTAGAAAACCACCAAGGTCCCTTCTAACTATATTCTGATTGTGATTGCATAAGACACATTCTCAATTGAACTTCAGTGTGTCAGTTTAACAGAGAAGAAGTCCTGGATTGCCTCCAATGAAAGCTGTCAGAAGAGTCAGTTTCGGGTTTCTCTGTTCTCTACAGTCCACCGGATATCCATAAACTTGCTTTCCATAACATCTTATGAAGTTTCTACAACTGCCTTTCTATCCATACCCCTGCACACACATTTAGTAAACTGTGGGGTCCTTGGCACTCTCTGACCTTGGTTGTTTTCTTGCAGATGTTTCATTATCCAGCTGGGTAATAATATCATCAGTGCTAGAAGGGAGTGGGGCTAGATCTCTGTTTATATACAAGTGGCTTGCCTTATCAGAGCACCAATGCCCCACAATTCAACCCTGAGCTACAAATATACTCTTCTATTGGTAACATTTACTAGAATTTGGTAACCACGCAAAGATAAACCAGTTATCTCTGTGAAATTGCTTTAACTTTGAAAATAGCAACCCGAGGGCTGCACTCTTTTCAATCATACTGGGTTAGTATAATTTATCTTGATAGCGAGCAGGATTCCAAGTATTATATCTCTAGAAAAGTAAAAGTAAGAAATTTATGCATTTCTACTTGACATCAGCCACGAGAGAAATATTTTATAAAGGAGAAAGAGGGAGAGAGCAGGAGAGAGTACTATGCTCAACATCTTCATTATTGCAAAGCTTTAATTCACATATGACTTTTTGTTCACAAAAAACTTTTTATTTTGAAGATTTAAACTGAAGTGAAATATTGTACTTCTCTCATTTCAATCGGCCCGTAATAACAGACAGTTAACACTAATAATTGTCAGATAGAAAGGAAAAGAGTAAAACGAGACACGTAGGAAAGTTGTTGTAACCATTAATTTGTCCTTCCCTCCTTCAAAATACAATATCACCAATACCGGCTCATCTAAAATGGCTTATTCCACACATTTTACATTACTGTATCTCTTCCCCTGAATTCTACATGACAATGTTTTGCTTCCAAAGTCAGTCCGAGAGAATTTTATTTTCTGAAGAGAATTTTCCTGGCTGCTTCTTCCACTAGATTTATGACAAGTGAGTGACTGTTGGGGGTGACCTTGGCTTTTCATAGCCTGAAATTCTTCTTTTCAATTGTTTTGAGTGTAAAAAGGTCAAAAAAAAGTATGGCAACCCTGGACTTGAAAAAGCTATAGGAGAAGAGGTTGACATGGTCATCACTCACTTCAGTTCTGGCCAAGATAAACTGATCAGAAGTGGTTTGTTCACCACAGATTCCTCTATTATATGTGTTCCCTGGTTCGACTTATGGTCACTCACTCACACACTCACAGCTTGGAAAATAGCCACACTCAAATCATTTTCAATTCAGGGGTGAAATCCAGCAGGTTCTGACAGGTTCTGAAGAACCGGTAGCGGAAATTTTGAGTAGTTCGGAGAATCGGCAAATACCACCTCTGGCTGGCCCAGAGTGGGGTGGGAATGGAGATTTTGCAATATCCTTCCCCCTGGAGTGGGATGGGAATGGAGATTTTGCAGTATCCTTCCCTTGCCATGCCCACCAAGCCACACCCACCAAGCCACGCCTACAGAACCAGTAGTAAAAAAAATTGAATTTCACCACTGTTTCAACTGAACACTGAGGCGCAATCAGTCCTTTAGCATACTCAGAAGCCCAGTTAAAACAGCAAAACTTTACTGGTTACAATATAATACCTCTGTCTGTCTGTCTGTCTGTCTGTTTCTCTCTCTCTCTCTCTCTCTCTCTCTCTCTCTCTCTCTCTCTCTCTCACACACACACACACACACACACACTTCTATCTATCTATCTATCATCTATCATCTAACTCTCTGAATTTGAAAATAGTGTATATTTACTCATTGAGAATGTAATTGTGATATGCTTTTTAACATGTTTGCAAATGCTAAATACATAAACCAACCTACCTACCTACCTACCTATCTATTCATCCACCCACCTACCAGCTACCTACCTACCATCTGTCTCTATCTACAGTATCTATCATCTATCTATCTCTTTGAATTTGTAAATAGAGAATAGTTTCTCATTGAGAATGTAATTGTGATGTGCTTTTTAATATATTTGCCCAACAACATGTGAATTCAGCAATTCAGTGAAGTGAAACATGGATCTACTTTCTTTTTCCTTTTTTCCAAAGGCAATTGTGGCAACTTCCCAGCTGCTGGAAACCTGTGCACTCCATGGCATTCTCATGGCTATTTCTTTTAACACCCACTCAATTTTGGATGATTTGACAAATAAATAAATCATCATTTAAAAATAGATTGGCAAGCATCTCCATTTTTTTTTTCTTGGCATGCAACTCTTACTGTACAAGAGTACTTGTCTCTTACTGTCTTTTTCACCTCAGTTTTAATAAACATGGGATAAAATTTGTGACTCGTATATCATAAGTCATAGCATAGGATGAAATACGGCTGCAGAGCAGCAGCAGAAATTTATCCCATCCTAGCGGCTGGGTCTCTCTGGAATTACTCTTCACCAGGTTTTATTGATTCTAATTTAATTTCAGCACTCTTTGGGGTCATTTTAAAGATAAGAGAACTGTCCCTTCCATTACTAACAACAATCCTGAGGAGAGAGATAGAATCATCATCAGGTTTGGTCAAATGTTTTAGCTTAACGTCAGTGCTCTTGAATGAATACATTCTTGCTATAGGCTTAATGAGCTATTAGGAATTTCAAGAAGAAAATCAAAGCCGGTACTTCAGATATACTCCCACCCTCCCCACACACACTCATGCACTTATCTTCTCTTCTTCTTGTTCTTTGCATTATTCCCGCCATATCATGGAGTCCATAGTTTAGCATCTCGTCCACCACTTTGTCTGGTCTGAAGCATCCCACAAGTATGTTTCAGAGCATTGTGTCAGGTTTGGTACATAGCAATGCGACATTGAAATCTCGTCCGACTTGCCGCAGAGTCGTAAAACATATAAAACAGAGTGTCAATTTCAAAATGGATCTATGTGGCCGCAACCATCTTTTCGTTTCTCAGCTTGCCACACAGCATGGGGGGAAGGATAGGTTTGGGATGTCAGACCAGACAATAAGAACAGATCACTCTGTTGTGGCTCTGTTACCGGAGCCTGTGTCATCGTCAGGAGAGGACTCCGAGAGTGAAGGGGAGGAGTTGGCAAGGCCTCCCTCTCCAGGACCCTCCTCTCTGGCAATGCCTTCAGTGTCCGCCGAAGGACAAGAGATAGGGCCAGGGCCAAGCACGTCCACGCAGCCACAGATGGACAGTGATGAGGGTAATGAGTCTTGGCTGGACCCACACCAGCGTCGCAGAGATAAGTGCGCGCAACAGAAGAAAGGGCGTGCCCGAGATTAGGCTGAGTCACTGGACCACACCCCACAGGATATAAAAGGGAGTGTGGTGACCAGTCAAACTTTGTGACGAACAAAGCTGAAAGCTTCCACGCCATTCTGCATTGCCGGACTTTTGCTTTAAGACTGGATTATCTCTGGACTTGATTGTAATTATTGAGCTGCTTTCCTTTGATGTATCAGAAGTGGGGAGAAGTTATCTCTCCTCTTTGTAAATAATAAACTCTTGGCAGGCACCCACTAGGTTGTTGCCAAGTTCTGTTATCATAAGGAAAAGGATTTTGCTGGCTGGTTTGGTCTTTAACTCCTGAACGTCTGTTGGTGTGTGTATGGGGGGTTGGGGACAGAACACACTCCATGGGAACCAAGGTCATCTCAACAGGTGCTCGCCAGAGACATGAAGGAATGCCGGGAGATGCCAGAGCCCCTAATTGGACAGTGTAACTTGTGATGAGGGAGGAGAACCTCTATTCTTTAATTATACAAAAACCGCAGGATTTAATTAGAGTTGGTTTTGCTTTCATGCATTCTGAAATGATGTACTCAATAAAGCTATTCTTAAAGGGATCTGATTATCTTGATTTTCTGGGTTCATCAGTCAGAACCTTGACACAGAGTTCATAAAACATATGAAGAACAGTTGCAGGATTTGGGTTTGGCTAGTCTAGAGAAAAGAAGGACTAGGGGGACATGATAGTGGGACAATCTTCATTTGAAGATTGGCCTAGTCCTGTCTCTCTAGGTTTAAACCTAACTAATCTTTACTGGCAAGGATGAAACCAAGATGGCAAGGCAACGTAACAGACTTTTTTGATCCAACCTAGGCTGGGGGTCCAGTGTATTGCCTATGGATGCTAATGTATCTGCAAACAGCTGCTTTGGTGCTTATAGATTCCGTGCTGCACATACATTTATAATTCCAACTCAGTTTTCAAACACAGGGAATATTAAATGAAGGAATTAAGTCACTGGACTAGGAGAAGGGAGAATAAAGATGTCCATTCAGGTGCTAATGTTTGCAGAAAAGGGGAAATGCTCCAATCATACATCAGTGTGTCTTCTAGCTGCACCATTCTTAGGCTATTAATAGGTCTGCATCCTCATAACTTACAATATTAACCAGACTGCCAATAAAAGGATTTGAGGTACTACTAAATAGGCAATGAGAGTAATGGGCCATTAGTTTCATTGAACATGGAAGGTCAAAAGAGAAATATTCATCTGTCATTTTGGTATTTTGGTACTGACAGAATAAATATATTTTGCGATGAATGTCTGACTCTTCAAGAATTTAGAGCAAATGGCATGGGAAATCAACTCAATTTCTAAAAGCACAGAGCCCCATCCCCTGTTTAAATTAGAATCAGAATCAGAATAGAGCTGGAAGGGACATTGGAGGTCTTCTAGTCCAGCTCCCTGCTCAAGTAGCAGATCCTATACCATTTCAAACAGGTGACTGTCCAGTCTCTTCTTAAAAGCCTCCAATAATGAAGCACCCACAGTTTCTGAAGGCAAGCTGCTCCATTGGTTGATTTTCCTCACTGTTAGGAAGTTTCTCCTTGATTCCAGGTTACTTCTCTCCTGGATTACTTTCTATCCATTGTTTCTTGTCCTGCCTTCCGGTGCTTTGGAAAATAAATTGACCCCCTCCTCTTTGTGACAATCTCTCAAGTACTGGAATACTGGAATACTGCTACCGTGTTTTCCCGAAAATAAGACCCTGTCTTATATTTTTCTGAACCCCAAAATAAGCGCTTGGCCTTATTTTCAGGGAGGTCTTATTATTTTGGGGCGCGTGGAGCAAGATGGGGCTCCTCTTGCCATCTTACCTGATTTCCAGCTCTGTGTTTAAATATTTTCAGGGAGGGCTTATTTTCAGGGGGGAGGCTTATTTTAGCGCATGCGCTCAAAAGCCCGATTGGGTTTATTATCAGGGGATGTCTTATTTTCAAGGAAACAAGGTATCATGTCCCCCCCCCCGAAGTCCTTCTTTCCTCTAGACTAGCCAAACCCAAATCCTGCAACTGTTTCTCATATGATTTAGTCTCCAGGACTTTAATCATCTTAGTTGCTCTTCTCTGAACTTTTCCCAAAGTCTCAACATCTTTTTTGTAATGTGGTGACCAAAACTGGATGCAGTATTCCAGGCGTGGTCTTACTAACGCGATAATGATTTTGATTCTATGCCTCTGTTTATACAATCAAGGATTGTATTAGCTTTTTTGGTTGTTGCCACACATTGCTGACTCATGTTTAAGTGATTGTCCACTAGGATCCAAGGTCCCTCTCACAGTTATTGTTTTTGAGCCATGCTTCGCCTAATCTGTACTTGTACCGTTGGTTTTTCCTGCCCAGGTGTAAAACCTAGCTTTTCTCCACCTTCAAGTTCATTTTGTTGGATAGGGTCCATTGTTCAAGTCTGTCAAGATCTTTTTGGATTCTGAGCTTGTCTTCTGGGGTGGGGGCTATTTCTGCCAGCTTAGTGTCATCTGCAAATTTGATGAGTTCCTCTTATATTCTCTCACCTAAGTTATTTATGAAGATATTGAAGAGTACTGTGCCTAAGACGGAATCTTGTGGTATCCTACTGTTTACTTCCCTCTGTGTGGATGTAGTACCATTTAAGACTACTCACTGAGTATGGTATGTCAACTCAATTTGTAAAAGCACATCCCCTATTTAAACTATTTTCATAACTGCAAGTTTTTGAACAATGATGGGTTCCATATCACTTATAGCTGCAAATGTATAATGAAACCATGCCTCAAATTGCCCTTTGCAGATAAATTTCTACAAACGCAGATATGCAATATATACACAGAAAATAGCAGGTTGTCAATATTTGCACACCTTTTACCTGTGGTATGTGTTTGATATATTTGTTTTCTCTTTTTTTCTTTTCCTTTTTGCTTGACAACTGACACGGGTTATTTTTTTCAAGCATTCATGTAATGCGAGTTGTAATAACATATAAGTTATAATAAATACTGCATGAATTCAGCTGCTGGAAATGTCATTTAATCTAATAGGTCTCTGGAAGGCAAAATCTGGCTATCCATGTGAATTTAATCTGTTGGTTTACAACATTGTGAAATATTTTGTGGATTCAGACAGCTGCGTCATTCTTCATATAGTTCATTTATTTGGTTGTCTCTATTTCTTTTCATACTAGAAATCAGATATGTGTGCATTTTATTTAATGAAGAGAGCATAAATTCGCAAAAATTAAAAATGGATTCTCACTGCTGCTAGATTTTATAAAAAGAGAACCAACTTGGCCAGCTCATCAAGAGTCTTAATTAGTAGTAGAAAACTATTCTAAATAGTTTTTCGACATTTGTTTAACCATTTCATTCAAATGCATGGAAAAGGGTTCCCACTCCCACCCATCCACAAAGAAGAAAATTTAAGTAAAATCTGGAAGCTATAAACCTTATGATGGGCTGAAATTTCATTTCAATTAAATGTGGGGAATCAGGCATGTCTAAGCAAAACCTGACTGGACCCGGGATGCGGGAGGGATTCCTCTCGCAGACCTGTCCTGTGTCCTCCAAAATTTGGGTTTGGTATCAGCCCAGATCCCATGGGACGTGGAGTATGGTTGTTCTAATGCTCTAATGTTCTAATCTCTCGGTTGGATTACTGCAATGGCCTCTACATGGGGCTGCCCTTGGGGTGTACCCGGAGGCTCCAACTGGTCCAGAATGTGGCCACGCGAGTAGTTATGGGTGCGTCCCGCTACTCTCATATAACACCACTATTGCGCAAGCTGCACTGGCTGCCGGTGGTCCTCTGGATTCGCTTCAAGGTGCTGATACTCACCTATAAAGCCCTTCATGGCACTGGCACGGGGTATTTGCAGGATCACCTCCAACCGGCCTCCCACCGCCCAGTGTGCTCACATAGGGCTGCCCTCCTCCGGGTCCCCTCAGCTAGACAGTGTCAGCTGGCAGTCCCCAGGATGAGGGCGTTCTCTGTGGCCGCACTGACCCTCTAGAATGGGTTGCCCACCGAGCTCCGGACGGCCCCCGACCTCCGCACCTTCCGCGCTGATCTAAAGACATGGCTCTTCCATCAACTTCCCTGATCTGCCGTGGATTTTAATTTGGGTATTGGGGATTTTAATTTGGTTTTAATACTATTTAAATTTTATTTATTGTCAGGCTTTTCTACTGTTGTGAGCCGCCCCGAGTCCTACGGGAGAAGGGCAGCATATAAATCTGACAAAATAAATAAATAAATAATGCATGGCTATTCTCAGAAGTTCTGCTGTGCCAATAACCAGATTTGGGGTAGTCTAGTCAGTTGGACTCTAAGAAACAATTGCAATTATTGCTACATAGCATCATCTCTTCCTCCACTACTTGATTCCATCATGGGGCTGGGGATAGAGTCCCCAAAACTGTTGGTATTTGGAGATTACAGTTTTTAGCCTGGCAACATAAAATCTGAGGAAGTTCAGAGAATGTGTGGTCTCCATGGCAACTATGGACCTGATCTCTAAGCCCAACAAATATTTATGGCTGCATGTTAGATCTGGTTTTTGTCTCAGATTAGATCTTGTATTGGATAACATTAATATCAGTCACTAGCCCTGGTCAGAGATGTACTTTCAGGATTAATGTCAGCCCTTCAAGGTAATCCAGACAAGAAGCACCAACCATGAATACTAATGCTATCTTTATTATAAAGTCACAGCATCGGAATCTTACAAGTCTGAAAATACAGTCTCCCCACCCCCTTACCTTTACAGTCCAAGAAACTAGGGAGGGTGCCTTCTGAGATGATTGACATGTCCCCTTTCCTTCTTCAGACTACACTGCCTCTTATCTGACCGATTGCCTAATCTGTGTCTCCTTTCTTCTGTCTCTCAAGAACAGTCTCACAAACCATTACAGGAGCAGTGTGCAACTTAAAGGTCATTGAACTCATTGAAGATTTGCACAACTCCATCGGGTATACCAGTTGTGCCCTTTCCTGTGTCAGTCCTCCAAATAATCACTCAGGTCCCTCTCACCTCACGGTTTAACTGTTGTAACATGTGCTGCATGGGGCTGCCCTTGAAGACCAACTAGGAAGCTTCAGGTGGTCGAAAATGCAACAGTGTGAGCAGTGATGGGCTTGTCTTGGTATGCCCATGTGATACCTCTGCATCATGAGCTGCACTGGTTATCAGTGTGCTTTCAGGTGCAATTCCAGGTGCTAGTCAACATCTATAAAGCCTTACATGCAGGGGTGGGTTTCACTTACCTTTGCTACCGGTTCGCTCACGTGCGAGCTTCTGCGCATGCACAGATTGTATTTGATGACATCCGGGTGGATGGGCGGAGCCTTCTGCCGCTGCTGCTACCATTTGCCCAAACCAGGACAAACTGGTAGCAACCCACCACTGCTTACATGGTATATGGCCAGCTATTCAAGAGGCAACCCACATTCTTTGGTTTCTGCCCATGTGGTATGATCTGGAAGAGAGAGTGTTACCGGTCCCTTTGATTAAACAAGGCCATCTTTCGGGAACCTAGAAGTGCATCTTCTTGGTAGCAGCTCCTTCTCTATGGAATGAATTCCCCAATAAGATCTATACATGTTCCACCCTGATGACATTCAGGAAATCCTTAAGGCATAGAATTTGAGGCAAGGTGGATGGATTTCCTTTGTTTGTGGTGTGTTACCATCGCTTGTTGGATCGCCGCCTTGTGCTTATTTTGTAGTTATTTTTGTAGTTTTGATTAGTCTTTGTATTTCACTGGGTTTTGGATTATTTCTTGCAGAGTTTGCTGAAGTTGTAATGGTATGTGGGAGTGACCGGAGAGATAGGGTAAATAAGTGTTGCCTAGAAACAGTCAAGTAAAAGGGGGCTGCAGCAACATAATGGGCAGGAAAAGAAGTTCAGAAGGGACACCCACAGAAAATTCTCAGGCTGTAAAAGAGAAGGTTGGACATTCGTACTTTCAGACTTGTAATATTCTATTCATGTATTTTTATAATAGGTAGAATTAGCTCCTCTGGTCATGTTTCCTGTCTGGTTTACCTTGGAAGGCTGAAATCAGTCTTACAAGTCTGAAAGTCTGATTAGAATTATGATTATAACGGGTAGAATTATAATAGCCAGATATTGGAAATTAGATGTGAATTTTAGAATAGAAGAATGGTATTGTGAAATGTGGAAATTAGCTTTAAACAATAAAATGACATGCGATATTAAAATTAGAAATGGTGACTATAAAGAAGATATTTTCTGGAAAATTTGGAAACCATTCATGGACTATGCACTGGGAAAATTGGATGCTTCGGTACCTGTACCCCGAGAACGTGGATTTTGGCGATCATGAGGATATATCCGAAGAACCAAATCTTCCTTTCTTATGTATAGCACAGGGTGAAGTATTGTATATGTTGTTTGTAATGTTATTTAATCTATTAAAATAAAAAAAAAATTAAAAAAAAACCAAGTCTGAAAGTACAAATCTCTTTTAGAAATTGAGAACTTAATCCAGGGGTGCTATTCAGCAGGTTCTGACAGGCTCTGGAGAACCGGTAACGGAAATTTTGAGTAATTTGGAGAACCGGCAAATACCACCTCTGGCTGATCTCAGAGTGGGGAGGGAATGGAGATTTTGCAGTATCCTTCCCCTGGAGTGGGGACGAAATGGGGATTTTGCAGTATCCTTCCTCTGGAGTGGGGTGGGAATGGAGATTTTGCAATATCCTTCCCTTGGAGTGGGGTGGGAATGGAGATTTTGCAGTATCCTTCCCCTGGAGTGGGGACGAAATGGGGATTTTGCAGTATCCTTCCTCTGGAGTGGGGTGGGAATGGAGATTTTGCAATATCCTTCCCTTGGAGTGGGGTGGGAATGGAGATTTTGCAGTATCCTTCCCCTGGAGTGGGGAGGGAATTATTTTATTTATTTATTTATTTATTTAATTTGATTTATATGCCACCCTTCTCCGGAGACTCAGGGCGGCTTACAATGTGCTCAGCAATGGGAATGGGGATTTTGCAGTATCCTTCCCCTGCCACGCCCACCAAGCCACGACCACAGAACCGGTAATAAAAAAAAATTGAATTCCACTACTGACTTAGTCACTTTTGAGCCTCTCTTCCCCCTTTATTCAGCTGCGGGTTATGTTGTCTCATATTTGACTTTTCCCTAGGTAGTATCTCTTTCTCCATCTGCCAAACTCAGTTCCACCTACCATTATACAACCCGAATGCAAAAAAAAGAAAAAAAAAGCATATTGGGGACATAATTATGAGGGGAAAAAAAATCTTCATTTGGGTTTTTCTTTTTTTTCCCCAATCAAGACCATACCAGCAGCTAGGGAAGCTTCAGCCTGAAGCTGAAGCACAGAACCACAATGGCGACCGCCATCTAAAGGACTGAGAAAGAAACCCCAAATGTACTTTGAGGATGGCGTTGAACACACAGAAGTCTCTCTTCATAAAATATTTGAGACTTTGGGAAAACACATTTTGATATGGAATTAATTTTAATAATGCAAACATACAGGACTTCTTCTACGTTTCATTATGAGGCAACGTGAACTGAAAATGAAATTGTAGTACCATTTCTTTGATCTGCTCCTCTTGGGGCTGGCTTTTCTCCCTGCCAAATCAGTATTGTACTTTTTTGCTTCTCATTAAGAAAGCCTTGAGAAAGCTTTAAAAATCTCAGGGTTCCCAGGAATACGGTAAAAAAAAAAAAAAAAGCTACTAAGGCAAAGGAATCAGCGGGATGTACAAGCCATAAATACACAGATTTAGAGAACAGATGTACATTTCCTGCTGTTTGGGGAGATGAGCCGAGATCAAAAGCGAGCTTGCTGCAATAACATTGAAGCCACATAGTCAGCCACAAAGTCCAATTTATCGAAAGGGAATGTCTGACACCCAGATAACAATCTGGGTAACACTCCTTTTTTTGAGAGAAGTTGCAATGTTGCTCATAAGTTACAGTGGTGGAAAGTGTTTGGGGTTTCCCCCCCCCTCCCAGCTCTTACAGATGGAGATTGGCTTGCAAAGTCATCTTCGGATTAGGGATCCTGGTTTGCATAATGTAGCGAGAGCCTGCTGGGAGTAAAAATAGGTTTGGCTTGCTTTTGCAGTTTACTTGCCAAAATATACCAAAATTGTCAAAATTGTTCTTATTTATAAGCAGAGATGCTTCGTGGAGCTGGAAATGTCTAAGATTTGTGCTTTCTCTATCTTATTAAAAAAAAACAAAAAAACCTGGGGACAGAATGAATAGATGCTGAATAAAAATGAATTGAATACAAAAATCGAGGTGACTGCCATATACCATATTTTTCAGAGTATAAGACGCACTTCCACCCCTAAAAGAGGGTGAAAATTTGAGTGTGTCTTATACACCGAGTGTAGCCCCGCCCATCCATTGGCCTCCACTCTTTGGCCTCTGCCTCCCAGCAATTTACCTCCTTGCAGCAAGCAGCAAACAGCAAACAACCCGTTTCAGCTTCAGCACAGCCTGATTAGCACAAGCAGTTGATTGTTGGTTGGATTGGCCTCCTGACCCTCAATTATTTCAGGCTGCAGGGATTGCCATTGCCTATTGCCAAACTGGCCTCCCCTGTTTGCTGCAAGGAGGCAAATTGCTGGGAGGCAGCTTTTTTTTCCCCTTGTGCTAATCAGGCTGTGCTGAAAATGAAAATGAAACTAAAGCAAGCTGTTTGCTGCAAGGAGGCAAATTGCTGGGAGGCAGCTTTTTTTCCCCTTGTGCTAATCAGGCTGTGCTGAAAATGAAACTAAAGCAAGCTGTTTGCTGCAAAGAGGCAAATTGCTGGGAGGCAGAGGCAGAGGCAGATTTTTTTTTCTTGTTTTCCTCCCCCAAAAAGTTAGGTACGTCTTATAGTCTGGAGTGTTTTATACTCCAAAAAATATGGGTATATAGAGTGAATTGAAAAACAAAGATGTGGGAAAAATAAAAAGTTGCGGTTTAATGTTAATGCTTTATTTTACTGCAACTGAGGGAGTCGGAAGTCACTACCTTTTTTTTTTCTTTTTCCCCTCTCCTCCTCACTTCTCTTTTCCCCCTTCCCTCCCCACTGTGTCCTACTATTTGCTTTTGTGTTTTTGTATTTTATTCTATAATCTAATAAAATGTTACAAAACCGGAGCGGAGGGAGAAAAACAAAGATATGGATGAAAATTGGATAAAGAGGAAGAAAAAGTCACGGTCCAGGCGAAATGGATCAGATCCTGAAAAAAGTTCTGAGAAGTTTAAAAAACAAAATGCAATACTGTACATGAAGCAGTGTGTGTAACTGGTGAAAGTAAATAAATAAAGACAGTAAATAAATAAATAGAGGAAAGTAAGTAAATAAAGAAAGGTGCTGCAAATAATGTTGGTAAACACTAATTTCATTTCTGTTTCCCTTTTTGTTTTTCTCAACACATTCTTTTCATTCCTTTGGTTTACTATTTCTCATGCTTTTTCTAAGCCCCACCTATGGTTGCTAATCTTAAACTAGAATAGTGCAGCAGGATTTTTGCGTACCCTGGTTCTTTCTGCAGTACATTAATTACCTTTGTTATACTCACATTTACTTGTTAAACAATTCAGCTTATTCCCCCACCCCCACCGCACCTCCAACCTAGAAAACTGTTTTCAAAATCCTTTGGTACAGCTTTAATTCATACCGTTGGTGAATTAGCCAGTATCTGCATTATAGTCTACATCACTGTAAAATCTGCATTTATGTTTAATAAACAGGCCACTTCTCCTGTTTTGGCAAAGCCATCATTTCCCTTAGCGTGAAAGTATCTGCACCACTCCAATTTATATTTAGATTGAGGAAGTGTGTGTAATAGATATAAAAACATTCTATTCATGCCTTTTCAGTTGCTAAGTAAAAAATACTAAGAAAATGTGTGTGAACCCATTTTTCTAATTAGCATCTCAAACATTATGTAAATGAAGCCATTCAACAGAACTGAGCATTTGAAACCTGTACATGTGATTGTAGTTTTTAAAAAGCTAATTAGTAGGGATTTTCTCCAAAATGAAATGGCTCATGTAATAATTTATTTCAATTCCAGATATTGTCAACATTTTGAAGGCCTTCTTTCTAATTAAGTATGATGGATGAAACATTTAATGATTGTTCAAGCTTGGGCAGAAGTAATTAATATGAACAGCAGCAAAATTTCAACATTCCATCATTCCCCTCCCCATAGAGGAAGTCCTGAACTTATGACCACAATTGAGACTCGAATTTCTGTTACTAAGTAAGGTGGTTATTAAGTTGTTGAGCCCAATTTTACAATTTTTTGTGTGTGCTAATTTCTTATTAACAGAAATAAATAAGCAAATCCCTGCAGTTGTTAAGTGAATGACACGGTTGTTAAGCAAATCTGGCATTCCCCATTGACTTTGTTTGTCAGAATCTAGCTTTGAAAGTTATAAATGGTGATCAGGTGACCCTGGGACACTGCAACCCTTGTAAGTACATGCTGGTTGCTAAGCACCTGAAATCTGATCATGTGACTGTGCAAATGCTTCCACAATGGTAAATCCAAGAAGTGAGCCTAAGTCACTTTTTTCAGTTCTGTTGTAACTTTGAATGGCCACTAAATAAATTGTTGTAGGTTGAGGACATATCTTTACATGCATTTCCCTTTATCATGTAATGTTTAAGTTTTATTAGTTATTGGCTTAGCTCTTCTATTCTGGCACACTGGGCATATGTAGAATTCCATCTCTTTCCTCTTCTTGATATGATTTGACTTTCATTGTTTTATTCTTTGTACCGTGATCATGAGATCCTGGTATTTGACATCTGATGATACAGTAGATAACATTTGAGGATCATCTTCCAATAAATTTCCCATCTGCCATAGAGCTGGGAAATGTCCATGATGGGGAAGTTGACATGTATTCAGACTAAATCAGGTTTTAGATCCAGATCAAATACATTGCTACATCACAAGAATTTGACAGTTTCTCCAAACATTATTAAATGCTAATGAAAAAGAAATAAATGAATAGCATGAATGCAAAATCATGGTTTGACTATTTGTTAAAACCAAGAAAGCTCTGATAGCCATATATCACACCTACAGCATAAGGTAAATCTATTGAAATTCCTGCGCAGTTGATGCTGCAACATAAACATGTTGTAATGTAAATAGTTGATTGTTTTATAAAAGGGAAAAACTGAAATGAACAAATGAATAAATAAATAAACCAGCCATTTCCAGTAGCTAAATTACATGATATGTCCAATCTTCTGAAAACTGGTAACTGTCTCACTCTACTCAGAGTGTTCCTGTTTACAAAACCACATTATTTTTTTAATAAAATGGGAGATTGTTTTAAGCAGCCTCCATGGTAAGGATTTTAGAATTTTCCCACACTAGCGATAAATTTCATGGTCAAATGTATCCAAATTATTCAGTCTCATAAAATTTAAAAAGGGCACAGTAATAGACCTGATCTCTCCAAAAATCATTTGGATACCAATTTTGCCATTACTATTTAAATACACAGATAAAATAGCCAGATTACTGCAAAACCGGGGCCTAATTGTAATTGTTCCAAACTATAAATAGGGAACAAAAGAACTTAACAACAATTATTGCCCAATTACTTGATTAAGTACTGTTAGCAAGTTATATGAAATACATTTATATGAGAAATTGTTATGCTGGATGGAGTCAGAAGTGTTTTTTCCTAGATATTCAGTGGAACAAATATATATATTAAAAGTCTGATCTATTTTATTTTATCTCTAGATCTGAATTTGGGAAAAGATTAGCAATGTCTCTTTCTATCACTTTTATGTATAAAATATATAAGAGTACTAATCTAATGATATAATGTGGATAATATTCTACATAAATAGGGTTGCCAGGTCTGCTTCCGAAAAATAGCGGACAAGCGGGGGCGGGGGGGAGGTGTTAAATAGTAATGTTTGCATTTGATACCGGAATTGATGCACAATACTGGAACAGTTTCAGTAAACTCGGAGCTGGCTCTTTCTTGAAAAAGTACGTCCAGTTATCAAGGGATGAATCGCCCTGCAGATGAACATAAACTTTTTCTAAGGCAGAAATTTCATCAAAGAGAGTGTTGAGTGGAAGTTCTTCTCGCCATGGTGATAATAACCAGATGTTCATCATTTCTTCTAAAGTTGGAGGATTATTGCGATCAATTAGATTGAAACAACTTAGCGTCTCGTATACTGAATCGGTGAAATTATACCACTTTTCTAGGTACGCAATGGCTCTTTGATACACGTTGATGGCTTCTTTCTTGAACTTTTTCACGGCATTCTCAGGCAAATGTTTTTTACGTAAGGCAAATAAAACTTTCATTCCAAAAAACTGCTCATCGTATTTTTTTTGCAAAGAATCACGCAGCTTACACATGATAATGTGAAGATCACATGCAAGAATTTTCTTGCTTTCCAGCTTCAGTAGGGTGTCTTGCATTATTGACATGAAGAAATGCGTGAAATATAAATACAATTCTGAAATTGTTGGTTCATTGTCCTTTGCGAGTTCATTTTCCTGATCCGAAATAAGGTTCCAGATAACCTTATGGCACTCATCAGATCCAAGAGAAATAAAATATAATTTTAGAGGTATCCAGTTTAAAAGAAGTCTTTCGACCGCTTTAAACAAACTTAACCAACATGCTGGAACATGGTGCAAAACTTCATGGAATTCTGACTCGCAAAACTTACGTATCATTTCATCATAAAGCTTTTGAATAAAAAAAATGTCCACTATTTTGTGAAAAAAAATAGTGAACATAATGTGAAAAAAGCAGACTGTCCGCTCAAATAGTGGACACCTGGCAACCCTATATATAAAACTGCTTTTTATTTGTATAATGGGCTAGGAAAGTAACTTTGAGACACAGGAGGAAAAGTTCTAGAAAAAGACTATAGAAAGAGTGCAGAGAAGAGCAACAAAGATGATTAGGGGACTGGAGGCTAAAACATATGAAGAACAGTTGCAGGAACTGGGTATGTCTAGTCTGATGAAAAGAAGGACTAGGGGAGACATGATAGCAGTGTTTCAGTATCTCAGGGGCTGCCACAAAGAAGAGGGAGTCAAACTATTCTCCAAAGGACTTGAGGGTAGGACAAGAAGCAATGGGTGGAAATTAATCAAGGAGAGAAGCAACTTAGAACTAAGGAGAAATTTCTTGACAGTTAGAACAATAATCAGTGGAACAACTTGCCTCCAGAAGTTGTGAATGCTCCAACACTGGAAGTTTTAAAGAAGATGTTGGATAACCATTTGTCTGAAGTGGTGTAGAGTTTCCTGCCTAAGCAGGACTAGAACACCTCCAAGATCCCTTCCAACTCTTTGTCATTCTAAGCCACAGCCTAGGCAATGGTCTAAATCCAAATGAGGGATGAGATGAAGAAAGCATCTCAGAATTGGCCCTTCCTAGTTCCCTGGGATGTAAAGGCAAGGGTAGTGGGGGGAATGACTTATGTTCTGTCCCCAGAGCATTTGCTGCTCTGGCAGGATAGGATTATTTTTTTTCTGTTTAGCTAGTCTATAGGTAAGTTTGCCAACCTTGATTTTACAGGTCAAAGTAGGAACAGCATGTTCCCTTCATAAGGAAGTATTCAGGGATTAATACTTACTTCCCCTTCCCTGTCTTGTCACTTCCTATTACAAGCATTGATGGAAAAGAGGAAGTGAAGCCATTCCAGCTTCCATTCAGAGAAGCCACTTATGGTTCTTCAGCTGCAATCTCGACCCAGCTGGAGGTATCGCAGATGAGCAGCATATCCCTTCACACCTTTAGGCAGTTTAGGCCCTGGGGAGTGTTATATTTTTGGCCTAATCAGTAAGAAGGCCAGGTTTTAGCTAGGAGTACGTGGTTTCTTTTATAGAGCATGGCTGCTAGTTGTTATTTGTGTTGTAATTATATTACAACACAAATAATACAGTAATTATACAGTAGTTTCACCAGATCTTGGAGCATTGAATAAAGTTTAGATGGTGAAATACTGTCTTCTTTTGTAAGGGCCCAGAAGTTTCCCGGAGCCACTGAGATGCCAAAGAGAGTGTGACTCGAGACGAGGCTTGCAAAAAGAAGCAGATTTTATTTATGGCCAAAAACAAAATACTGGGTGGGACTAGATCCAGAACATACAGATACAATACATGTGAGGAATAGCCACATCTTGGGGAAAGTATGGCGTGCGTTCATATCTTCAAGAATACCCATTCTGGCCCCTTGGCCCATGCCTTCCTTGTACTCCTGCATTGGTTGTGCAGCAAGGAGCAGGGGGGTTGAGTGCTTAGCAACAGAGGGGCTGGATGCTTAGCAACACAGGTATTTGTCCGATGTAACCCTGCCAAACAATATTCCATTCCATGCACCTAGGTATACAAAAAACCAAGTTAGATCACTGATAGGAGCAAATGACGGAGGCAATTCCAATTCTTAGCAAAGCAATTCTTACAGAAGCAAAACAGCAAGTCAAACCAATTCTACTGATTCTACTATTATTATGTCCCTACACATTCTTGAATGGCAAGAAAGGTTAATTGCCTGGGTAGTTTTCCATAGAGCCATAGGGTTACAGATTAGTGATTCCAGGACACATTTTAACTCGCAAAGATTAGTAGAGTCCTTGATGCTCTCTTAGCTTAGTTATTTCCATGCAGAATGTGTTGTTACCTGTCTAGGCAACATCTTCAGTGCTAGAAAGGAGTAGGGTTTGCTCTCTGCTTATCTTCAGTGGCTTGCCCTGTCAATGTTGATGGGAGTGTTGCTTTCTTTTGGGTATTTCCTTGATTAGGCTATTTGATTTACAGCTTGATTGTTTGTTTGAGTTGGTAATTCCTTGATTAAGATATTGTTGCCTGTTGGATTGTATATCTGGTGCTAATCATGGTGTTAATCTTGGTTCATCTGGCTGTTGACTGCTGAGAAAGAGGTATTTTGGTGTTCTTGTTTCCCTTTTACCTTTTTATTGTCTCTTTGGAGTGCTGTGTAATCATTGTTTATTTCCATATGCCTGTTGATGGCTGATTTGTCTAAGTGCCAATTTTCTAGGAATTCCCTAACATTTTTTGGATTTAGCTTAGTCTAGGATGCTTACTGTTTCCTAGGTGCAACTAGGGTTAAGTTTATCTATGCATTGGGGAATGAAGTTTTCAGTCTCTTCTGACTGTTAGTTGATGTTCATGGATGAACTCTGCTGGTCTTTTACCTGTCCGTCTTACACAATAGCTGTAATAGACTTACACTGTAGGTTGTAGATGACTCCTGTGTTTTCAATTTGAGCTATTGGGGTTTTATTTTTTGTTTTTTTGTTTGTTTATTTAAGATGTTTTGGAGGGCTTTAGTTGTTTTGGCTGCTATAGTGATGTATCTGGTTGTAAGAGTCTGTGGGTTGTTTCTGATATTTTTTTTGATGGATGGTAGTTTCATAGTTTGTATTGGCTCTTCTGTACTCGGGTGTATGTTGAGCCATTTTTTTGATAAAATTGTGTGGGTATGCATTTTGTTGAAGATGTCATGTTTCCTTCTTCTGATGTTTTGATTTCTGCAGTGTATTTGTGTTCTTACACAGTTCCTCTTATGCAGATGGGATTGTTACTTTGTGGTAGTAGAGCACTAAAATTGTTACTTAATTGGGTAATGAACAATGAGCAAATCTGTTTGTGGATATGGATTTAATATTGTATGACAGGTAGCAAAATGTTGATTGCATGGGGAATATGACACTTCTGGAAAAGAAAGCACAAAGCACAATGAGATGCCAATAATTGGATTTTATATTGTTTCAAGGGATTTAAAATATTTGATGTTGGCCTATAAATTGTAATTTATTCATTTACTTATTGAAATGGTACTGCTCTTGTACCATTTCAATCACTTTGATTCTAATAAAGATACTTGAGTGATCGACTGATAAATAGAGCTAGACTTGAAATATTTTATTAGCTTATTAATTCAATTTTCCAGTTCCTAGGTAGCTTAGCACAGTAATATTTTATTTTTAGTAGTTCAGCAATTTAGTAATTTAGGGTTAAGCATATTAGATTTCTTCTTAGCATTTTATAGCAAATACCATTTGCTATTTGGGCATATTGCATTTTAATCTACTTAATCTGTTTAAAAATTATTCAGAGCTTCATAATTGTAGGTAATTTTCATCAGTCATCAGTGACTGACTGTAACAAAAATCACTTTTTTGACTTTTGATTGATGGATGAATGGATGGATGGCATTTTTTGAAAAAGTTAATTTCTTATTTGATTGATTGATAAATCATTAATGATAAGTGAGAGGTATATTTTGTCTATGAGCATAATCTAAAAACTTCCTAAATTTAAAACAGTTGGAATTAAGGCAATGAAAAAATATCATAATTCTGATGTTTCTTGTAAAACATATCCATTTCAATCTCACACTGAATTGGAAAGTGCTCCTGAAACCTATAAAGAAGTGATGGCTAACCTTTTTGCCATCACGTGTCAGGAGCGGGGGGGGAGCCAGGGTGGGTCACGCGCACACGTGCCCACACCCATAATTCTATGCACCCCGCCCCCATGCATGCACGCATGACCCCCTCACTTTCCCACCCACCCCCCACTCCTGGCAGGCAGGCATGGTGGGCCTGGTAGACCCATTTTTCTCTTTCCCCAGGCTCCAGAGCCTTTCTAGGAGCTTGGGGAGGGTGAAAACAGCTTTCCCCACCACCACCACCACCCCGGAGGCCCTCCAGAGGCAGGAAACAGCCTGTTTCCCTATTTCTGGTGGGCCGAGAAGGCCTGAAAATGTGCATGCCAGAGCTGAGTTTGCATGCCGACCAATATGGCTATGCGTGCCACCTGTGGCACGGGTGCCATAGGTTCGCCATCACGGCTATAAAGTATTGATATCTAAAAAGTATAGATCAGAACTGATAGATTACAACTGATAGATGTTCAATCCAAGATGGCATTTAAAAAAAATTATTAATACTACGAAGCAGAAACACTGTTATAAAAAAATCCAGATTGGTTACAGATTTCACAAGTATGATTTGTAAATTCACATAGAGATATGGGCATCTCAAGGTTGACTCAACCTTCCATCCTTCCGAAGTCAAAATGGGGACCCAGATTGGGGCAATATGCTGACTCTGTAAACCACTTAGAGAGGGCTGTAAAGCACTACAAAGTGGTATATAAATTTAAGTACTACTGCTATTTCCATATGCACATATGAGTGAGATTATTGCTCTGCTCTTGTTAAACAATTGAAAGCAAGAGGTCATTCTAGAGTAGTGACCTTTGGCTCTTGAAAGTTAATGCCTTTTAGTAGCAATTTATTAGTCTGAAAAGATATAACTAGACCTCTTCTGATCATTAGCATACCAAAAGATCTCTTGAATATTGCTGCTACACATTGCTTCATACAGCTATTTAAAATTACGAATGTCTAAAAAGCTGTAAGGGCCCTATTTCTACCATGTACAGTGGGGCAAAAAAGTATTTAGTCAGCCACCAATTGTGCAAGTTCCCCCACTTAAAAAGATGAGAGAGGCCTGTAATTGTCATCATAGGTAGACCTCCACTATGAGAGACAAAATGAGACAACAAATCCAGACAATCACACTGTCTGATTTGGAAAGATTTTATTTGCAAACTATGGTGGAAAATAAGTATTTGGTCAATATCAAAAGTTCATCTCAATACTTTGTTATATATCCTTTGTTGGCAATGACAGAGGTCAAACGTTTTCTGTAAGTCTTCACAAGGTTGGCACACACTGTTGCTGGTATGTTGGCTCATTCCTCCATACAGATCTCCTCTAGAGCAGTGATGTTTTGGGGCTGTTGCTGGGCAAAACGGGCAACTCCCTCCAAAGGTTTTCTATGGGGTTGCGATCTGGAGAGTGGCTTGGCCACTCCAGGATCTTGAAATGCGTCTTACGAAGCCACTCCTTCATTGCCCGGGCGGTGTGTTTGGGATCATTGTCATGCTGGAAGACCCAGCTACATTTCATCTTCAATGCCCTTGCTGATGGAAGGAGGTTTGCACTCAAAATCTCATGATACATGGCCCCATTCATTCTTTCCTGTACACGGATCAGTCGTCCTGGTCCCTTTGCAGAGAAACAGCCCCAAAGCATGATGTTGCCACCCCCATGCTTCACAGTAGATATGGTTTGGATGCAACTCAGCATTCTCTCTCCTCTAAACATGACGAGTTGTGTTTCTAGCAAACAGTTCTACTTTGGTTTCATCTGACCATATGACATTCTCCCAATCCTCTTCTGAATCATCCAAATGCTCTCTAGCAAACTTCAGATGGGCCCGGACATGTACTGGCTTAAGCAGGGGGACACGTCTGGCACTGCAGGATCTGAGTCCCTGGCGGCGTAGTGTGTTACTGATGGTAGCCTTTGTTACGTTGGTCCCAGCTCTCTGCAGGTCATTCACTAGGTCCTCCCGTGTGGTTCTGGGATTTTTGCTCACTGTTCTTGTGATCATTTTGATCCCACGGGGTGAGATCTTGCATGGAGCCCCAGATCAAGGGAGATTATCAGTGGTCTTGTATGTCTTCCATTTTCTAATTATTGCTCCCACAGTTGATTTCTTCACACCAAGCTGCTTGCCTATTGCAGATTCAGTCTTCCCAGTCTGATGCAGGTCTACAATTTTGTTTCTGGTGTCCTTCGACAGCTCTTTGGTCTTCACCATAGTGGAGTTTGGAGTGTGACTGTTTGAGGTTGTGGACAGGTGTCTTTTATACTGATAACAAGTTCAAACAGGTGCCATTAATACAGGTAATGAGTGGAGGACAGAGGAGCCTCTTAAAGAAGAAGTTACAGGTCTGTGAGAGCCAGAAATCTTGCTTGTTTGTAGGTGACCAAATACTTATTTTCCACCATAATTTGCAAATAAATTCTTTCCAAATCAGACAATGTGAGTGTCTGGATTTGTTTTCTCATAGTTGAGGTCTACCTATGATGACAATTACAGGCCTCTCTCATCTTTTTAAGTGGGAGAACTTGCACAATTGGTGGCTGACTAAATACTTTTTTGCCCCACTGTATGCAGAGCACAGCATTGTAAGATAGGCAGATAATTTTCAGTCATAGGCTGCATTCATTTCGATTTGGAATTAAGAACACTCTACAAATATTTTTCTTTCCACAATGTGACTCAGTTCTATTTTAATTATCTGTCACTGCATATACTGTATTAAGATTATTCCAATGTTCTAATATAGGCCTTGCTTATCAGATGAAAACTCAGGGAAAAGCCTATCTCTATGTTCACTATTGGAACAAAAAGTAATTAAAAGCTATTTTCTCTGTTTTTATCGTCTTGCCATCTTGTGCATTTAAAATTCAAGGCTGTTTGGGGAATAAGCATACAGTTCAGCAAACTTTGACAAACTAAAACCTAACACCATTTTAGGTCTGTTTTCAGCTTGATGCCTTCTAGCCATGCATTTTTCAGAAAACTTTAATGAAAGGTACTTTTAGGGATGGATGAATGAGGAATTTGTTCCATCAAGATGTCCACGCACCTCATCCACCCCCCCAAATATATTGCATTCAAATTTCTTAAGATGATTACAGATGCAGAAAGCAAATGCATGCCTAAATATTTTTTTCCAGAATTTTGCAATGCAATTCACAATTAAAAAAAAAAAAAAAAGGATGCCCACAGAATCATATCTGTTAAGGAAAATATGCTCGTGCAGCCAGCAAAAGACATAGGATTGCTTGTTCTAGTGAGCTGACAGAAGGCAACTGTTAAATTAAGACTGCATCAACAAGGAGAATCAATATGAAATTCATTGGGATAATAAGCAGTTGGGTGACAACTCCTAGAAAAATCATGGAAACATGAGATAAAATAATCCATGCGTTTAAGCATAATAAATGAAGCAATTTGCAGTGCAATTGATGAAAATGATTAAATCATAATATATAGTACCCAAGAAACTAATCAAACCATACTCAGTGGAAAAAAACATAATGAATAAAGCAGGAAAAAAAGTATAAATTCTGAGCCACGCGGCTCCATTTCCAATGCAAGCATTTTTGATCACTCTAAATATTTAAGTATAAAGACAATATAGTGGATATATCCACAGACAAGCTCATCTGCGAATAAACCGACCCTTGAATTTTTAACCAAAATACTATGGAAAATGGACCACCCACCGAAGTCCATTGAGATTCTCATATGTTTTAATTTTCCACAATTGGCTTATCTACGGTTGCTTAATTTTTCATGGTATTTTTATTAAAAATTTGAGAGTTGGCTTATCTGTAGATGGGCTTATCTGGGAGTAAATATGGGTACTTTAAAAATATTACTGTATATATTTGCAGATAAGCCCATCCATAGATGAACTGAACCCAATTTTGGGGTTGTATTTGGAAACCCAAAGTTATCTGCCTATCTACAAGTAAATATGGTATGTGCCATTGCAATGAAAATTGAAAACATTTCATTGGGTTCCATGTTCAAATGAAGCTGTCAAAACTGCAGAATAAAGTTAGGATAACTTTAAGTTATTTATTTATCCATACCCTAAATAAATAAACATGTTAGGAAAATTAAGGACACTCTTCAGGCATCCATGGGCAGAGGCCAAGAATAACTTTTTATTGTCGCTTTAAATGTACACTAATCGGCATACATTAAAATGAAATTTCATTGCATGCAGTTCTCAAAGGGTCACCACCTCCAATATACACTACATAAACATGACGAAATAAATAAAGAAGTAAATTCAAAATTATAGATGTACCCATATATATTATATGACACAGAATAACAACATAGTCTAGTTTAGATGTATATATGTACATGGCGAGAAAAACGAATCTTGTGAGTTTATCAGACGGATGGCATAGGGAACAAAGCTGTTACAGAATCTGGTAGTCCTGCTAGAAATACTTTGAAACCTCCTCCCAGAGGGGAGCAACAGAAACACTGTGAAGTGGGTGGGTGGTGTCTCTAACAATGCTTCGAACTCTAAGCACATAGCGCTTCTAAGCAGTGTCCTGAATAACAGGAAGCAAACTTCCTATAAGCTTCTCCACTGTCCTTACCACTCTCTGTATGGACTTTCTGTCTGGGGCACTGCTACCACCAAAGCAGTGGTGGGCTGCCCCCGGTTCACACTGGTTCTATAGAACCAGTAGTAAAAACGGCGGGAGGCTCCAGCCACTGACTTTACGTCATCAAAACGCTTCTGCATAAGTGCAGAAGAGCGTGCGCACACGCGAGCAAAGCCCCGTTGCAAACCGGTAGTAAAGATAAGTAGAACCCACCCCTGCACCAAACCAAACAGTGATGCAGTTTGTTAAAATTCTCTCAATCGTGCCTCTGTAAAAAGTGGCCAGGACAAAAGGAGAAAGATGTGCTCTCCTCATCTGACGCAGGAAATGCAGACTCTGGTTTGCACACTTCACTAAGGAAAACATGTGGAGAGACCAATTCAGATTGTTAACTTGTATATGACATGTCACCATCACAACAATAACACAAACTTAAATATATTTAAATAACAGCTTGGCATAGTTTTCTTTAAATGTTCCTAGTCTTAAAAGTTCCAATTAGTTCTATATTCCTCCAACGAATGGCCAATGTCATGGTCTTAATTACTTATTTTAATTATGAAGAACTGCAGGTGTTTTATCTTCAATTCTACAGACTTTAAAGTAGCTTCTTATAGCATATCCTGGCTCTGTAATTTATTATCTATCTGACCTTTCTATGAACTTAAGCCTCTTGTGGTCCTGCATATTTTCCTGGAAGAGTCAGAGAAGCCAATAAAGAAATCTTTGCAACATGCAGTTGAGCCAAATGAATATATCTAATTGAAAACGACCCTGATTCAGATGTTACTCAATTTGCATGCAAAAGGTTCTGTCTTAGATCAGAGCTGACTGTTCACAGCATCCTTAAAGAATGGATTTGGCTCAGGCTGCATTGGAGTGAAAATTCAACATACCTCTATATTCCAGAGGCCATCTAATTTGACTCTCTGGCCAGCTCTCAATAGAGATTGTGTGTGTGTGTGTGTGTGTGTGTGTGTGTGTGTGTGTGTGAGAGAGAGAGAGAGAGAGAGAGGGAGGGAGGGAGGGAGGGAGGGAGGGACTCAAAATAGTTGTAACTTTTTTCTGTAGAAGAGGGATAAATCTGTAGATAAATCACAATGTTATGGTGGAATTAAACTGCCAAATTTCATTTACATTACCACAGGATTGGTTCTGTAAAGATCTCAATTTTGTCATTAAAGTCCCTGTCATGCACCCCCCCCTGTTGTCTTTTTATTATTACCTTCTTGTCTTCTTAGTATTCTTAAAAAATTAAAGCACAATCCTTTTTAGCCAGTATAACTCTGATAAACCTGGTCATTTTGCTGGCACGGTCTGGTTTGGGAATTATTTTGGCTTTTTCTTCTCTCTTTCTCTCTCCTTGCACCTGGGATAACTGGTGGCAGTTTGACTCAGAGATTTGAGGATAGTCCTGTCAATTCTTCGGTCCAACACAATCCTTCTTCTTTCCCCCCATTGTATTTCCAAGTAATGACTTTTCTTTGTGTGTGTGGCTCCCACAGTGCTACATTTTGAAAGCCAGCTGGGTGACTTTGGCCAATCACTGTCTCTCAGCCCAACCCACCTCACAGGGTTGAGCTGTGGGAAAAATAGGCACAAGTTATATTGTATATGCTCGCCACCTTGGTTTATTTGTAAAAAATAATAAAGGTGGGATACAAATCAATAAATTTTGCAGTGAAACAAACTGGGAAACATTTCACTGAAGTTTCAAATTTGATCCAAGTATATCTAGGACAGACCATTCTGCATCCAGTAAATGAAAGCAAATTTCACATTATGCTATCCCATAATCAGTAGGAGAATTTACCAAAATCCAATGCATATTTTAGCAATGTTAAGTGGCATTATGTTTAACATGGCAATTATATAAATGCAATCAATCAATCACTCAATCACTCAATCAATTAATAAATAAACTACTTGGAAACCACATTAGTGCAATTATAATTAACAACTTGTAAAGCATCTTTCCATTTTTAAACTTTATCCCTTTGCTTGTCAGAACATTTGTTGAACAAGCATTTTGGGGTTGTTCTTGTTTTTATTGGCCAGTGTGTGTATTCATAAAAAATAAATAAAGAGTTAGCCTATGAAACCCAAATTGCCACATTATGGTTGCCCAGGAAAGTATATAATAGACACATTTGCTTTATAGGGTCCTCTTGTGAGATTTTGTATCTTGGTTTTAATTAGCATTGTTTTCAGATGTGTGCACTGTTCCTCGCTTCTGAAGTCTCCGATGTAACATTCAGCTGTAATTAACAAACAAAAGACTGTGTGTGAGAGATTTAAATCAAGGACACAGTGTCGGGAGATGAAGTTCATAAAGATTTGAAGATGCTACTAGGAGATCAGCTATTCATTAGACTGAGGATGGGGGAAGAGGATAAAATAAATAAAGGTGAAAGTTACAGGAACACAGATCAGCCAGGAACATAGAGATCTCTGGGGATACTATGGAAAGAGAAAGTTGTATAATTTCTCTGGCTTATATAATGTTCATAGTAAACATTAGTAGTTCATAGGAGCCTGAGTGGCGTAGGAGGCTAATGCCTCCTACTAAGGCAGCATTTAACATCCAGCTGCCTGCAATTACTGCGAGTTCAATTCTCACCAGGCTCAAGGTCGACTCAGCCTTCCATCCTTTGTAAGGTGGGTAAAATGAGGACCCGGTTTGTGGGGGCAATAAGCTGACTTTGTATAAAGTATACAAAAGTATGAAGGCTATTGCTTAATGCATTGTAAGCCGCCCTGAGTCTCCGGAGAAGGGCGGCATATAAAAATAAAAAAATTTTTAAAAAAAATTTAAAAAATTAAACAGAAGCCTAAAAGGTTTTTGGGAAAAGTTTTACCTCCGTACATTAATGCAAGGTTGGGCCGCTGGGGGTTCGCTGGGGTTCGGGAGAACCTCTGGCTAAGATTCTGTGCAGTTCGGAGAACCCCCAAATCCCACTTCTGGCTGGCCCCGCCCCGCCCACCCCGCCCCACCCCTCCCAGGAGTCCCCACATGGCCTGTTTTGGATGCGGGTAAGTGCGCACGGAGGCTCTGGGAGAGCAAAAAATGGACCTACTGGAAGTTCGGGAAGGCTGGAAACGGGCCCGTTTCTAGCCTCCAAAGGCTGTCTAGAGTCTAGGGAGGTCATTTTCGCCTTCCCAGAGGCTTGAGGAAAGTCTCCAGAGTCCAGGGAGAACAAAAACACACACCCACCCGCCGTGGCACAGGAGGCTGACTAGGCCACACCCACCATGGCCACGCCCACCCAGCAACCGGGCAGAGAACCCCTTGCTAAAAATTTTTGAAGCCCACCCCTACATTAATGGTGTAACTTCTTAAATGTATTGACTCAGAAATATGAACAGACAGCGTGAGCAATAGGCCAGCTTTCAGAGCAGGGGCATCTCCCCTGAATTGAGTTCAGTTCCTGTTTTATGGTATAGATGTGGTTTGTTGTTTTCATTTTCCATGATGTCACATTTGTCTAGACTTTTGATCCATAAATATGTCTAAACTGATGTATTGCTGTTGCTGCTCCTTCTCTACTGCCACGTCCTCCTCCTCCTTGTTCTTAATCATCATCTTTATTTCCACCATTTTCAATATACTCATCATCATTTTTTAAACAGCTATTTCAGTTATTCAACCACTTTGCAGGGTCTTTTGTTCAAATTGGTTTATATTTTGATCACATATAATGCAGAGCTCTTTTCTTTCCCGAAGTGGATCTTGCAAATCTGCAATTCATGGAAATGAAAATTTCTTCATTTCTTTATTGAACGCAGTTGAAAAAGAATCTTACTCTTTTCAAAATAAGCAGCAAATTTAGACAGAATGATCTAGTGGGTTTTTTTTTTAAACAATTATGGGACATATTCACTATTATATACTTACTTATGCTGCAGAGCTTTGTAGGCAGGTTTTTATGAAAAAAAGGGTCACGAGAGCTCATGTGGTAAGACAATGGGCCTGTGCACTGCTGAGGTCAGCACTCGGTGGTTCGATTCCCATGAACGAATAAACCATGAAAGGACAAGAAAGGAGCCTCCTCTGATTGCCTACCAGTATTCCGCGGGTAAAGATAACACTGCCTGAAAAAAATCCTTTCACAAACACAGCCAGCCACCTCAGTGATCCCTGGTTAACACGCGCCATATCCACAACAAACAAACAAACAAACAAACAAACACATACATACATACATACATACATACATACATACATACATACACACATACCTGGGGGTTTTAAACTACGTAAATGAGCACCACACCAACTGGAAAATATCTGTCATCTTCAAGTGTTGGAGCTGTCGCAACCAATCCCAAGATTTGAATAGCTTCCGGTAGGACATCTGCTCTAACCAATACCAATCAAGGTATCAAAATGCTATACCATTAATGAATAGATCAGAATGTTAGAATTGATTTTTTTTTTCAGTTCAGCAGTTTGTTGTACCTCATCTATAACATCCAAATGCTCTATTTGTGTGATACTTCTATATGATAGGATCTAATCCACAAGACATCTATCTATCTATCTATCTATCTATCTATCTATCTATCTATCATCTAGCTAGCTGGCTAGCTAGCTAACTATTTAGAACAGGGGTATCAAACTGGTGGCCCACAGGCCAGAGGTATCGTGTGCAGGCCACGCCCACCCCAGCTCCGTGAATGGGAAAAAGGTTGTGAAACATCACATGACGGCAACGTGATGATGCAAGTTTGATACCCGTGATCCAGTGGTGGGTTCCAACCGGTGTTACCACCGGTTCTCTTCACACACGTGCTTTCCGCGCAAGCGGAATGTGCTTTCCACACAAGCGGAATGTGCTTTCTGCACAAGCGCATTGGATTTCTGCCCTGCTGAGGCGCAGCAATTCACTGTGCTGCGCCTATCAGCTGGGCTAAAAAGTGACAAATAAAGATAGGTATAACACGGGGGCGGGCGGGAGGGTCCAGCTCACAGTCATAGAGAACCAGTTCACTGATGTCACATCATCACCACTACCGGCTCGCCCGAACTGGGAGCAACCCACCACTGCCGTGATCTAGATTATAGGAAGGTCGCTTCTTGTTATTCAGGATACTGCTTATAAGATCTATGTGTTTAGACCTCAAAGCATTGTTAGAGACCCCACACACCCACTTTACAGTCTGTTTCTGTTGCTCCCCTCTGGAAGGAGGTTTCAAAGTATTTCTAGCAGGAGTACCAGATTCTGTAACAGCTTTTTTTCATATGCAATCCGTCTGGCAAACTCACAAGATTCGTTTTTCTTGCCATGTACATGTATACATCCAAACTAGATTGTGTTGTTATTCTGTGTCACATAATATATATGGGTAAATGCATAATTTTGTATTTACTTATTTATTTATTTTGTCATGTTTATGTAGCGTATGTTGGAAGTGGTGACCCTCTGAGAGCTGCATGCAACGAAATTTCATTTTACTGTATGCCAATTAGTGTACAAAGTGACAATATAGCGATTCTATCTATCTATCTATCTATCTATCTATCTATCTATCTATCTATCTATCTATCTATCTGTCTATCCCTACCTACCTCTCTACCTACCTACCTATCTACCAGTGGGTTGCTACCAGTTCGGACGGTTCATGCGAACTGTTGGTGGAAATTTGGCCAAGGTCGCAGAACGCATAACGGTGGCCAGCTGGCCACGCCCCCGAACCGATTCCTCTGGTCGCTGGCCACTTGCCCCGGCCGCCATGTTCATCGCCGCCATGTTCTTCATGCACGCACACCCCATTGCCTTGCAAATCCAATGGGATGCACATGCGCGAAGAACATGGCGGCAACAGTAACAGCTTTTTCTGCCAGTATGTTTTGGTGGCCTGCAGAGAAAGTGGCTGGCAGAGACATTTTTGCCAGCCGCATTCCATCAGCTGCAGCTGGCTGGGGGCTGCCGAAAACTACAGTCAGCTTGCCTTCCGGACTGTGGACCAGCCGCAGAAGGTAAGCAGCCTAAACAAGGAGGCGGTGGTGGGGGAGGAAGGCAGGCAAGTGGGCCTGGCCACAGGGACTGCCAGGAAGGCCATGTGGAAGGCAGGCAAGCATGCCGGGGCTGCCCAGCCGTGGGGAAGAGAGCTAGCAGCCTACTCCACTGTGGCCCTGCCATGCTTGCCTGCCTTCCATGCGGCCTTCCCGCTGGTCCACCACACCTTTGACTTCTGAGGTCGGGTCACAGATCAAACCCGTGATGGGAGATGCAACGCTTCAGGCCTGGCCCGGTCAGCTGGTGAGCGGGTGGCCCTTTGAGGAGACAGAGCCGCTTCGCTGGGGCTGAGAGGGTAACTGCCCAGGATTTCTGGGACGCCCCTCCACTGCTGCTGAAGCCTGCCGCGGCAAAAGCCACATGGGAAAACCTCCTAGGAGTTCCAGGATGCCCCTCCACTGCCACCACAGCCACTGGTGCCTGCCACGGCAAAAGCCGTGCAGGAAAACCTCCTGGGAGCTCCAGGACGCCCCTCCGCCACACTGATGCCTGCTGCGGCAAAAGCCACACAGGAAAACCTCCCAGGAGTTCTGGGATGCCCCTCCGCCACCCCTGATGCCTGCCATGGCAAAAGCTGCATGGGAAAACTTCCCAAGAGTTCTGGGACGCTTTCACATGCCTTCTATTAACTACTGAATATCAGGTATAGTTTTGACCCTAAAAGAATGCATAAGGTAAAATGCTAAAAATTGGGTTATTTAACTTACTTACTTAAATTCTTAGATTACCCATTGTTGATTTGGATGTTTGGGACTGTATGCATGTACACACATATGTACCAGGGGTGAAATGCTCCAGGTTGGGACCGGATCGCCCAATCCGGTAGCGATGGAGGCGGGTGGTTTGGAGAACCAGTAGCAAGAATCCCTGCCCCCTCCATTGCCCATCTGAGCCATGCAATCATCAGAGGCTTTTTTTTTATTTTTAAAAGCATTTTTTCTACAACCTCTTTGGCCGAAAAAATGTTTTTAAAAGTAAAAAAAAAAAGCCTCTGATGATCGCATGACTCAGCTGGGATCATCAGAGGCTTAAAAAAAAAAAAGCTTCTGCCGATCAGGCAAGTCAGCTGGGATCATCAGAGGCTTTAAAAGCATTTTTTCTTACCAAATGGTTTTAAAAGTAAAAAAAAAAAAAGTCGGCCACACCCACTCAGTCATATTACCCTCACCACCACCACCAAGCCACGCCCACAGAACCGGTAGTAACAAATTTTACATTTCACCACTGATATGTACTTCTGTTATATCCTTGAGATGTTTTTTTGTGAGATAAAAAATCCTAATCAGTAGTGTCAGGTTCAATGCTAGATGAGAACCTCACACACTAGTTTTCTATGTTTTAATCTGGAAAAGTTCTAGAAATGCTGGCGATGGCATTATCCACAAATTCTTTTACATGGCTTTAAAATATTGTTAAGATCTGAGTAATTTCACTGTATTGTCTGCTTTTGGAGTTGTCAAGTTCTACCCTGTTTTATGGGAAACTCTAACAAAACTCATTTCCCCTTGAGTTTCTGGGCAGGCAGCTGAAACTCTTGCCATTTTCTGGGGTATATATAGATGCAGTACCCTGTTCACATAACTTCTCCCTTCATAGATAGAACTCATCTCCTCCTTTCTTTCACTCTTGAGAAAAATGCCTAATTATAAAACTATCAACATGCTATGATTTCCCAATTCACAAGAGCTTTTGAATGCAACAGAGGAATATTAGCAAGGCAGTTGGGAAACCTTTCATTGCTTTTTAAAAAAACAAACAAAAACAAAGCAAACAACTGGCTTGTTTTTGCAATAGCTTTTTATCATAGCAGCCTCTTAGAATTTTAGGCAAATCACCAGATAATTGCATGTAGAATAGTGTGTGTATATTAATTCATTATGGTGTTTGGGGGTGAAGGAATGTTTGCTACTGATTTTCTCTTCTGCTATTGGTCACTTAGAGACGACTGATTGGCTCATGGATGTCCCTGGTGAATTCAAGGTCAGAAGAAATGAAGACAAAGTTTGCTTTCCAGCTGCTTTGTGGGGAATTGGTGGGTGAAAATTCAGATTGTGTGGATGAGCCCTATCTTTAGTGTTTTGTAAAAATGTTTTCTGGGGAAGAATTATGCAACACTCCGTATTTACCGTGAAAGCAGCTTTACAAAATGAAATAATGCTTGTGTTATGCTGGTTTTGAGACTTTTTCTCAACTGTACTGGAATAATCATTTCTGAGTCTTTACCAAGATTGACCATAGATTTTAGAGTGGATTGGCGATTTACTTACAAAATCAAGTTTGTGCTGGATATTTACTAACTAGTAGCAACTGAAAGTATACTCATATCTCTGAAATAACACGGAGCTTTTTTGCTTAATTATTACATGGAATAACAAGAGAGTCAGCTTCCTATGAAAAACATATCTGAAAACACCCAGCATGCCCACCCAGTCACATGACCAACCAGTCACATACGACCAGTCAATGACCACCAAGCCACGCCCACCCAGTCACATGACCACCAAGCCACGCCCACCCAGTCACATGACCACCAAGCCACACCCACAAAATAAGCCACGCCCACAGAACTGGTAGTAAAAAAAATTAGAACCCACCCTTGCTACCTACCTACCTATCTCATCTATCTATCTATCTATCTATCTATCTATCTATCTATCTATCTATCTATCTATCTATCTATCAGTCTATCTATTTAGATTCCCATGTCAGCTGGCATTCTCTGGTATCTGGACCTTGCCCATTTTTACATACCTGCATCACTGCTAGTTCTCAATCCTCAAGTGGTGGCTAGCATGAGTGAATGCACCAAAGCAGACTGAATCATACACAGAGCACTTCCCTCTAGTTTTGCATCATTCAAAATAATGCTATTCATTGTAAGCTCATATATTTCAATCAGAATAATCAGTGCTGACCAAGCAGCATATGTTCCCTCACGGATCAGCTCTGGAAAATGCAATCATTTTCCAATATAAAACAAGAGGAAAATATGGAATGTAAAATTCGTTCCGTTAATGTTTATTGCTAAGAAGCTAGTCTTCTACGGAACGTAATTCCTTTTACAAATTATTTAAATTGGAATCTTTATAAACATTCTTGTGTCAAAAATACTTGTTGCAGCTAAAAGAGCAGACAGAGTGGGAGGATTTCTTGGAAGTTAAGGAAGAAAATTGAAATGGTCCATGGGTCTTTCATAGTCAGGCAATATTTTATAATTATGCAATAATTATACTCTATTATGCTCAAGACATCAGTGATAAGATATGCAATGCAATGCATCAGTTAATGGGATAGGAAGATTTGCATTCAAGTCCCTGTCAACCCTCATCACAAAGTTCTTGGCGAGATTTAATTAAACATGGCCCCATCCATCTTTCCAGGAGCATGCAGAGAAAAGGCAGAACAGAAATGCAACAAATGAATAATTCCCACAGGCAGGTGCAATTTAAATTTAACACTATCAGAACAATTAGAAAATTGTTTAAATTAGAAAAAATTAAAAAAGAGAACTCATTGGCATAAAATTAGCTGAAGAATTGACCCATATCAGCCTACTTGTTAAGACCTGACTTTCCAAAAATCACTACTTTAATGTTTGGCAGAGATGTTGGCAACTTTCAACTCCTTCTTGGAACAAGCCAAAAATACAGTGTCATTAAAATCTTAATGTGAAACTAACAGCTGTTCCTGCAATGTTCTCTTTGTGGTAAAAAGAGCAAAGCATCATCTGATATACTAAGCACAGCCACAGAGATCACAAATGCCACTTTTTTAGAGCTAAAAAGGGAGCATCAATGTTGATGATGGAGATCGCTACAGTACAAGGCAATCATGAAAAAAGAAAATAAAAGAAGGACACACAGAACCATCTTATGAGGACTGAATGCATTTAGCATTACATTTGGGAGAAAATGAAAAACAGGGCGACATACAGTACAGCAGGGGTGTCAAATTCACGGCTTGCGGGCCGAATGTGTGATGCACTGGCCACTCCCACTCCCGGTTTAGCGAAGGGGGGAAAAGTTGTGATACGTTGTATGACGACGTGTCATCGCGAGTTTGACACCCCTGGAGTACAGATAGTCCTCGACTTACCCAAAATGTCTGTTGTTAAATGAGACATTTGTTAAGTGAGTTTTGCCCCATTTTACAACCTCTCTTGCCTCGGTTGCTAAGTGAATCACTGCAGTTGATAAGTTAGTAACCCGGTTGTTCAGTGAATCTGGCTTCCCCATTGATTTTGCTTGTCAGAAAGTTGCAAAAGGGGATCGCATGAACCTGAGACATAGCAATGTTCATCAATATGAACCAGTTGCCAAGCATCTGATTTTTGATCACGTGATCATGGAGATGCTGCAAAGGTTGTAACTGTGAAAAACAGTCATAAGTCACTTTTCTCAGTGTCGCTGTAACTTTGAACAGTCATTAAATGAACTGTTGTAAATCGAGGACTACCTGTATTCTAGAAAGGAGCACTCCAACCAGACATGCCATATCATATTTCTTGTTGCTGCACCAAACTTCTGATGATCTCCCATAAGATATGTTTCTGAAATTTCAGTCTTCAAGTATTTGTTTTCCCTCTGCAAAATTTTAACCTCCACTGCTTTAAAGTAACAACTCCCAGGAACAGACGAACTCATATATTACTTTTTTAAAAAAAACTGTAAATGATTACAGTTTCCTTGAATAGAACAATTTGAGTCCATATTCTGTAAATTCCCTATGACTATCATTAAGTGTTGTACCTTATGATTCTTGACGAATGTATCTTTTCTTTTATGTACACCGAGAGCGCATGCACCAAGACAAATTCCTTGTGTGTCCAATCACACTTGGCCAATAAAATAAAGAATAAATATGGAAATTTCCTTTAGAAGTACTTTCCAGAAGTGATTCTTAAATGGAAACACTTTCAAGAAATGAAATATTAATGCCTCAGTTATTTCAAGGTAGGTTTTGCACTTGAGCGTAATGAACATTGATGAATAAATCTATTAATCAGCAAACATGAGCCAAAATGCCCTGGTTGATTGAGGTGGGGTGGGGTGGGGTAGGGGTGATGCTTAAAGAAGACATTTTATATTAATATGCAATTATCCCATTATTATAGATGGAAAATGCCATTTATGTTTCATCTAAAGAAATGGACACTTGATCCTGAAAGTTTTAAGATGTAATACATTTCTTATGGTACAATCTTAAACATTTTTTGATTCAATGCAATATCATCCTAGGTAAATGTTAATAGTATTACAATTTAGGCTTTGGGGGAATTGGAATCCAGTAGATTTACTAGATATAAGTCTTTGTAGTGTTGCTTTCATTTCAAGGATGCGAATATGAAATCTTGCAGCTCCTATTCCATTCAGCCGTGTCTGATGATTCTATGGGCCAGGTCTTTCCACATTCTCCGATCTTGTACTAATTCTTTGAGTTTTTCTATGTTCTGTTTGGTGTCAGCTTTGATGGCGCCCAGCCACTCTGTTCTTTGGCAGCCTAATTTTCTTTGGTACTTTTGTCTACCTACATTCTGAGCAAAACTAGTATCTTAATGCAGCACTGGAGTTTGGAAAATGCTTTGGACATACACTAACTTACAGACTGAAATAACAATAGCACTTAGACTTATATACTGCCCCATAGTGGGCAGTTTACAATGTTAGCGTATTGTCCCCAACAATGTAGGCCCTCATTTTACCAATCTCGGACGGATGGAAGGCCTTGAGCTCCCCTCAGGACCGAACTCCAGGCTGTGGGCAGAGTTTGCCTGCAATACTGCATTCTAACTACTGAGTCTGGTGAAGAGCCCAATTACCCTCCCAGTATTGATCACACAATATTTTGACAGTATTGCATCTCCAATATAAGCTGCTGAAGAACAAATCTGAATCCCCACTGAACCACTATGATTAACATTTCAAATGGCAACACCTCATTGATTCGTTTCTTTCTCTGCATGTGAACCCAAAGTGCTCATTTCATGTACAGTAAATGCCAACATGCTTAAAAACTCATAGATACAATCTGAGACTCAATCAATTAAATTTATTCAGACGGCGTTCATTATTTTTCATTTCTACAAATGGTTGGTAATTCAAAATACAATAGGACCAAAATATGCAGCTAAAACTGAAGACTGCTATTCTTGAAGATGCTCAAACCCTATTAAATATATGAATTAATTTTTCTAGACAACTTGTCAGGTAAAGAAATCAAAGATTTTTCTATGCCAATATAGTTATGAAACATTTGATGTTCGATTGGTCAGAGAATACGTAATATAAAATTCAATGCTTCATTGATGAGAGAATATAAAAATATTGTACATTTAAAGAAAAATTTACAGAGGAGAATCTATTTACAGTATTCTCTAATAAGGCATTTGGATTATACAATTTTCTTGCCACTGCTTCATGCAAAAATCCTTTTTCTAGCTGGATTTCATTTGTTCTTTTGTGCTTGTTTGTTCATCCCTTGTTTATCTGCTTCAAAGGGTCATCTGTTGGGCTTCTGAGGTGGCTGAGCAAAATCAGAACCTACTGAATCTTAGCATATCCCAAAAATAAAAGAAGAAAACATCCCATGCTTTTTCTGACCAAAAAAAATAAAAATAGGAAGATATACACCATAATAGGTAGAAAATAAGCAGGTCTTGGATTGTGGAGATGCTATATCTAATTTGTTTTTACTTTTGTAGTCCTGTATCTAACAACACTTGCGGATTTGGTTCTATATGGAAGAGAACCATCATGATTTATACTTTCTAGAAAAAATTCAAATTGGAACAGTAACCATATTTTTCAGAGTATAAGATGCACTGGAGTATAAGACGCACCTTAGTTTTTGAACAGGAAAATAGGAAAAAAAAATTGCCTACCAGGTATTCATCTGGCTAGCGTCCTTAATCTGATCAGCTTCAGCTCATTAGATCACTGGTTTTGAGCATTGGGGATAAAAAACAGCTTCTAAAGCACAGCTGATCTTTGGAGAGAGAAGCAATGAGAAAAGCAGGCTAAGCGCAGAAGATTGCTTCACTCGTTAGCGCCTTGTTAGGGCTGAAAAAAGCTTCAAAAAAGCAACATACAGAGTATAAAATACACCCAAATTTTCAGCCTCTTTTAGAGGGGGGAGTGTGTCTTATACTCTGAAAAATACGGTAGATTGTAGGTCTTTGTATTTATATGATACCATATCCACTATAAAAAATCCATATAAAATCTACTTCACATAAGTGTATCCATTTATAGATAATGTACTTATATTTAAGAAAAGATTTGTAAATAGTATTTAAACCCAACTCTCAATTCTGTTTGTTTTAAAAAAAATATGTAGATTAATTCAAACAATAGCAGACAGTATTGAATGAGTATGTGAAACTCTCCCAATGGAAGACCGGGAAAGAAACTGAAATAACTTTCACTCTCTGCAGCTACCTGCATTTTTTCACATTGAAAGAAAATCCACCAAAAATATAGCTACTGCATAATTTGCCAGGTTTTTTATTCAGTTGTTTTGACTTGCACAATAAAATGTGGTAGATTCTTCTCCACTGGGGGAAAGACTCTATATCCTTTGTTGAAGCTGTGGCTGATGTATGTTCCCCAAGCTCAGTCGTGGCCTCAATTCCTAAAGAAGAGAAGAAGTCAGTGTGTCATTGGAATAAATACTGTAACCAACGGTGATCCTTACTTCACTGAATGAACTGGCCTGTCACACTAACTTATTCCCTTCATTACACAAATGGGAAAATAAAACATCAGTGAGCAAAGACGGCAGCAGTAGCTGTGTTCAGAGCGTTCAGCATTAGAAAGGAGGGCTGAGAACAAATGTTAGGGTGTCATGGAACACAGGCATAAAAATATGAACAATTGCATAATCAATTACCAGCCCAGTTGAATGTTATTCTCTGACCTGGAATCAAGGACATTTTGGTAAGATGACTGCAAATGGATTTCAACAATACAGCCTGTTTAAGAGATGGGTGAGATCATCCGTGGTTTTGGGGTGAAGTGTCATCTGTATGCTGATGATACTCAGCTGTACATCTCCACCCCAGACCACCCCAACGATGCCCTTGATGTGATGTCCCGCTGCCTGGAGGCCGTGCGGGCCTGGATGGGGAGGAACAGGCTCAGACTCAACCCCTCCAAGACCAAGTGGCTGTGGCTTCCGGCGCCCCGATATAGTCAGCAGGTGCCATCGCTGACTATTGGGGGTGAATCCTTGCCCCCCACAGAGAGGGCTCGCAATCTGGGTGTCCTCCTGGACGCACGGCTGTCTTTAGAAGAGCACATGACGGCCGTGGCCAGGGGGGCCTTTTATCAGGTTCGCCTGATTCGCCAGTTGCAGCCCTTTCTGGATCGGGACGCCTTGCGCATGGTCACTCACGCCCTTGTCACCTCCCGGTTGGATTATTGTAATGCTCTCTACATGGGGCTCCCCTTGAAGAGCACTCGGAGGCTCCAACTGGTCCAGAATGCGGCCGCGCGGGTGGTTATGGGTGCAACCCGTTGCGCCCACGTGACACCCTTCCTGCGCGAGCTGCACTGGCTCCCAGTGGTCTTCCGGGTGCGATTCAAGGTGTTGGTTACCACCTTTAAAGCGCTCCATGGCATAGGACCCGGGTACCTTCGAGACCGACTTCTGCCACCAATAGCCTCCCACCGACCAGTCCGCTCCCACAGAGAGGGTCTCCTCCGGGTGCCATCAGCCAAGTTATGTCGGCTGGCGACACCCAGGGGGAGGGCCTTCTCTGTGGGAGCCCCAGCCCTGTGGAATGAACTGCCCCCTGAAATACGAAAGATTTCCGACCTCCGGGTGTTTCGCTGCGCTCTGAAGACCCTGTTGTTCCACCAGGCAGGTCTATTAACATAACGTTTTAAATTGGGGTATTTTAAATTTCTGGGATTTTAATTGGAGCCTAATTATTTAATGATTTTAAATTTTAAATTGTTGTCGTGTTTTTTGTGTTTTTAAATAGGCTGTACACCGCCCTGAGTCCTTCGGGAGAAGGGCGGTATAGAAATAAAATTATTTATTTATTTATTTATTTTATTATATTAGAATGTGGAGTCAGAGATGGGTTTCAAAAATTTTAGCAAGGGGTTCTCTGCCCAGTTGCTGGGTGGGCGTGGCCTAGTCAGCCTCCTTCACCACGGCAGAGAGGGCATTTTTGCCCCCCCGGGCTCTGGAGGCTTTCTTTGAGCCTCCAGGAGGGTGAAAATGGCCTCCCCCAGGCTCCGGAGGCCTGAACTTCAGGTAGGCCTGTTTTTCGCCCTCCCAAGCCTTCACGCGCACCCTGCACTTATCTGCATCTAAAACGGGCCACGTGGGAGGGGAGGGGAGGGGTATGTGGGGCCAGCCAGGAGCGGGATTTGGGGGTTCTCTGAACTGAACAGAATCTCCCGAACCCCTGCGGACCCCCAGCAGCCCACCCCTGTGTGGAGTGCTTTTCCTCAATATTTCAGCAGTTGGCCAATGGGGACATTTAACAGTAACAGAGTTGGAAGGGACCTTGGAGGTCATCTAGTCCAACCCCCTGCTCATGCAGGAGACTTGTACTAGGGATTCGAACCGCCAACCTTTCTGATCGACAAGCTCAGTGTCTTAGCCACCGAGCCACCTAGTCAGGCTTATTACAGAATTGGTTTTGTTCTCCATTTCTTCTTCCAACAATCATACAGAACCATACTGATCCCTACATTCAGTCACCTTCATCCCACCCAGGCTGATCAAAGTCTTGATTTCAAAATTGTAGGTGTTTCTGGAGTTAAGATCTGATATGGATCACTAAGATCTACGATATTTCTGATTAAGTTGATGTTCTACATGTTGGAGCCTCAAGAATACTAGCTGACCTTGAAGGCGTTTAGAAGTTGACTTGAGGATCATATCAGCCTTTTTGTGAAGGGCTACTGTCCAAAAGAAGACGTGACCAGAGTCCATTGTGGGATAGGATTTCAGGAAATTGAGGGGGGAAACCTGATGCCTTATGTACTGGCAATGTTTAATGCACTTATTTGATTCTCTAGAACAGGGGTGTCCAAACGTGGCAAGTTTAAGATTTGTGGACTTCAACTCCTAGATTCCCCAGCCAACATGGCTGGCTGAGAGGCCAGCTCTCTATGTAAAACAAGACAGAAAGAGAGAGAGAGAGAGAGAGAGAGAGAGAGAGAGAGAGAGAGAGAGAGAGAGAGAGAGAGAGAGAGAGATTTATGAAATAAATAAAATAATATTAATAATAATTTTATTGTCATTGTACATATATACACAGTATACCCATACAACAAAATTCACTTAACACCCAAAGACCAGGTCCAACACGCATAACAATCCCCAAACATACCCCCACCCACCACAAATCCCCCGCCCCTAAACCACCCAAACAAAAAAGATCTGGGAAGAGGCAACTTCTGCCTTCATTTATCCAATCTTTGAGATTTTATTTTTCTTTAAAAAGTACCCTGCAAAACTGGAGAACTACGGTATGATTCAGAAAATAGGCAATAAAAATGTAAATATAATTTTTAACATTTGTATTAATGATCTATTACAGGAAAGGAGGAAAATAATATATTTATAATTTAAAGTTATGGTTAACAATGTCACAGCATACTTATAGAAAGCAAAATAAAACAAAAAATTTCTACTGTAGATTCAGGCATTCTAACTTTCCCATCCTCTTATAGTGTTGCTGTGACCACGTTCACGTCATTCAATTACATCATTTTTTTCCTTGAATTTAATAATGAGCTGCTTCTACTTTTAAACTTGTACTGTTTTCCTCTGAGGGAATCTTCCTGTGCTTCATTTTGCACACTTGAAATAACTAGCGTATTAAAACCCAACTACAACCATGCACTAACTTTACTACATGTGCATTAACTGAATTTTGGGTCTCATTAAATGCAGTCTGGTTTCAATTATAGTTTGCACCAATTCAAATATTGCATGATTCAAACTCACACTAATCATGACCCACCTACAGTATTAACTTGTATAAGCCTCATTTTTCTGGTTATTATGCTTTGTTTTACATTTCCCTCAACAAAAAGTTTTAAACTAAGTAAGCATGTACTCTTAGACATTCTAAGTAACAGCATCATAAAAGCAATCCAGAAATACACAATTCAGACACATCCTACACAGGGACTATGAGGTAAATGTGGGCTTAAGGTTATGAGCAAAGTAACCTCTTGAGATCAGTGTAATTTCACATAAAGCCAAGAAGACTGTTAATTTTAAATTAAAATGGATCAGCTGCGCAATAGGATTAGAACTCAGAACCAAAACAGCTTAAGCTTTCTTATTTAGAGAAGTGTGAAGAGAATATCAGAATTTCTCTATGCCATTTCCATCCACAGCCCTGGGACTCCAATATACATATTTTTCCTGCCAATATCTGAGATCAGCAATAACCTCATGAATCTCAAAGCTATTTGAGATTCAAATAGCTTGTTGTTATGTTGCTGAAAGGTCAGCCTTTAACAAAGCCTTAACTCTACAGACACCATGATCATCTCAAACTGTATCGAAAACCCCTAGAAATCATATATCCATTTTCAGTTTAGTGAGTTGCTAGAAATATAACTGAGAGCCATTATAATTTAGGCCTTAACATTAGTCACAAATCAGCAGATACCTATTCCAGATTTCAACAGAAAGATAATTCATTGTACAGTTTATGCAGGTTTTTTTTCTCTACTATTGGAGAAGCCGGTGTCTATTTATCTTATGCATCTCTGCCAGATTTTCTTTAAAAAAAAAAAAAAAACATCCATGAGCCTTTGAAATGTTATTGTGTCAGATGCAGATAAATAAATGTTATAGTATCCCAATTGGCCACTTCAGTTTGTACCTTTTTACATATGCACAGCAAGCAGAATTCCTATTCCTGTATATAAATTTGGTGGTAAATTCATAGAATAAGTCTGGTATAGAATTGTCCACAGAGAGGGAATTTCTTTTTTTAAAAAAAAATAAGATAATGGTCACAACCACATAAAACTCCACACACACACACATACACACACACACACACACACACACATATATCATGTATTCAATACATATAAAAGGAAGTGGCAATTCAGTTATATATTTGCAGCCACCCTCCTGATTATTTTGACACACACATTTATATACCTCATGGACACCCATGATCTGTTATGTTAAGTAACTGCTACATGATGGTGATTTACAGTTAGTGCTCGACTTACGACCACAATTGAGCCCAAAATTTTTGTTGCTAAGTGAGGCATTTATTAATTGAATTTTGCTCCATTTTACAACTTTCCTTGCCGCAGTTGTTAAGTGAATCATTGCAGTTGTTAAATTAGTAACACAATTGTTAAGTGAATCTGGTTTTCCCATTAACTTTGCTTGTCAGAAAGTCACAAAAGCTGATCACATGACCCCAGGACACTGAAAACATCTGTTGTGGCCTGTCGGCCGCCAGCCCCTCTAGCAGCCAAATCAGAGGACGAGGAGGCGTGGGAATCAGGGTCAGCATCAAGGCAATCTGAGAGTTCTGAGGGGGAAGAGGGAATGGAGCTGGCAGAGAGAAAGAGGCGGAGCCTGGGCCGTCCACCAGCCCTCAGATGGAGAGTCAACTGCCCCCAGGTCTGGAGGTGGCTGATGAGGAAGAAAAGGAACAGCTGGGTCCAGTTCCTGACACGCGGATGCGCAGAAGGCAGAGGAGAGGAGAGCAGTGGAAATCCATGGGCCAATCCTTGGGAAGGAAGAGCCACCACTGCTAGCGAAGCCCCACCCTAGCTCTGGGAATAAAAGGCAGGGGGCAGAGATGAATAGATGTGGCAGACAGCTATTCACCTTCCAGATGGATGGACTTCCTAGCTTGAGTTGAGAGAGAAACTTTTTGCCAGGGCTGCCGGTGCTCCTAATAAAGGAATCTTTGAGTTAACTTCAGAGGGTTTTTTGTGTTTGGGGAGCTGGGTCAGAACAACATCCTAAATATGAGTCAGTTCCCAAGCATCTAAATTTTGATCACAAGACCATGGGGATGCTGCAAAAATCGTAAGTGTGGAAAACAGTCATAAGTCACTCTTTTCAGTGCCATTGTAACTTTGAACAGTCACTAAATGAACTGTTGTAAATCGAGGACTACCTGCATTGCATATGTATTCAAATGATTTCATTCATTTATTCTATTTCTTTGCAGGAATGTTCAGGGTAGCATGTAACATTTTTCTCTTCAGTGGGACTCTGGGAGGAAAATAACCCAGAGTTGCTTGATTGTGAGATGGGCACCATTTAAATTTAATAAATGAAATAAATAAATATGCTGAGAGAGTTAGAGGACCAAGGTTATCCAAGTTCATGGTGAGAATTTGGAGTTTGTATCTCCCCACTCTTGGGCCAGTGGTGGGATTCAATTTTTTTTACTATCGGTTCTGTGGGTGTGGCTTGGTGGGCGTAGCTTGGTGGGCATGGCAGGGGAAGGATACTGTAAAATCTCCATTCCCTCCCCACTCCAGGGGAAGGTTACTGCAAAATCCCCATTTCCTCCCGATCAGCTGGGACTCGGGAGGCAGAGAATAGATGGGGGAGGGGCCAGTCAGAGATGGTATTTACCAGTTCTCCAAACTACTCAAAATTTCCGCTACCAGTTCTCCAGAACTGGTCAGAACCTGCTGAATACCACCTCTGTCTTGGGCCCAGCTCTATAACCAGTATCTTACACATAGTGGTGTATTTGAACAGCAATATTGTTAAAATCTTGAAAACAATACTGCAGTATCAGCTAGGATTGTTAAGTCTCACACGCAAAATGACTGGAGAAAGATTGAAATGAAATGATATTGGACTAAAATTCCTTAGCTCTTATTACCTATATATTTCTTGAAATGAAATGCAACATGATCGGTTTATATCTGCTCAAATTTGTTACTGAGAAGAAGTGGAGCATAGTGCCCATTCGGCAAAAAAAAAAAAAAATCTAAAAGGCAGATGGCTGGATGTTTTCTCTTTCACTTCCAAATCTGTGACAATCCAAGGGTCCATGCAAATGTTAACACTTAGAAAAATACCATATTTGTTTAGACTTTTCCATAGAAGTTTCCCCCGCTGGTCTTCTCTACTACGTCAAAATCTTTTCAAAGATATTCCGCATTGCTTGAATGGTTGCTACCTTTCCAGATCATTGACCTTTTGATTCGGTAAATATCATCTCCGCTCTTCAAGGTAAACGTACAGAATAAATAACAGTTTCTTTTGCTAGGTGGTACTGGGAAAGAATATTATGTTTCTGTTCTGGGTGTTTGGTGGATGAAGATAATGGCTTATAATAGGATTCAACTCCTCCCACCTAGAGCACGGAAAGCAGAGGACGACAATTAAAGGCAGAATTTGTCAGTGGATGTACAAGAGTTTGCACACAAAAATAAGTAGAAAGTCTCCAAAACACAAGAGTAGGCTTACAAAATTTTAATTGAATGAAGAGAGAAAGGGAGGAGGAGGAGGAGGGGGAGGATGGTGGAGGAGGAGGAAACTACCACCGAACAATGGCAAGGATTGTCAAAATATGCTGTATTGCAATCCCCTAAAATAATAAAGTAAAGTTATACATTACTTCTTGGTAAATAAAATGAAATAACACTGTAATAAATAAATTTATGATACTTGGCATATAGATTTACCAAATGATGAGACTTCACAGGTTTAGCAATTACTCAAAGTTTTCTTTGTGTTTGCACTGGCAAAATAGGATGCATTCAAAACAGGATTTGTTCCTTGGCTTGCCTATGCAAGCACACTTCAGGCTTGTGCCAGCAAAGCAGGGGTGAGCTTTGGTGGCACTTTGGCTTTGCCTCTAGAATCCTGATCAACATCAGAGACAGAGTATGAGATAGATAGATAGATAGATAGATGATAGATAGATAGATAGATAGATAGATAGATAGATAGATACGCTCATATTTCCATGTTGCTTCTGACCTTCAGTCCTAACTGACAATCTCCGATGTATAGAAATGATTTCTCAAATCGGTCTCAGGTTAAATTAAAATTAAACTAAAATTAAGTCTGCCATCTATAATGAACTAGATGAACCACAGCTTCCTGGCAAAATCAGTTTGAAAGGATTTGTGTGTGTTTGTGTGTGTGTGTCTGGAATTAAGATCATGTTGTGGCCCGTACGCAGCCTGTGCGGCTGGTGGCTGATTCGGACAGCAAAGAGGCTGGTGTGGTGCTGTGCCAGCAGCCTGTCCAGCTGGCACTCAAGTCGGACAATGAGGCTGGAGAAGATGTGGTGCCAGAGGCAGGGATTCAACCAGGGCCTTCAGAACCTCCAGAAGTTCCCTTAAGTGAAGAGGACGAAGAGGAGGAGCCTCTTCTCGATGCATGGGTGCGCAGAGCTGCCAAAAGGCAGGAGTGGCTCCTCAGGAGGAGGTCTCCTCGAGAGTAAGGCTTGGGGCTAATTGGCGACTCCCTTAGCCTATTTAAGGAGGAATGCCGACTGAAGCAATTTGCAAGGAACAACTTTGTTCACTCTCCTTTGTGCCTTGATCTTAGTCCTCTGCAAATTGCTTCTGGGCTTTCTACCAACCATAGTAAGATTAAGATTATTTATTCTTTGGATTCTTGTAGGCTGTTAAGAAAGTTAACTAACAGCCTTTGTTTGGGGAAAAAAGGCTGATTTAATTTAGTAAACTAAGGTTTGTACAGACTTTGTGTGTGCTGCGTTCTTTGGGATCCGTAGCTGGGGCAGAACAGATCACAAGGAGACCTGCAAGAGAGGACATGGACAGGAGGATTTTATAAACTAAGAAAGTTCTAAAATTTTATGGGATTTTTTTCTGTGTCAAAGAATGAGGAAGGGGTCTTTTAACGAGAAGTGTGTGAGGGAGACCATTCCTGACATTAGGAATCTGGCTTCAGTGATGAATAGTAAAGTAGATAATTAAAAGATTTATTTTCAGGAAAACATGATAGAGACAGGCAAAACCTAGCACCTAACTAATCGCATCCTACCAGAAGAACAATTTAAAAAAATGTGCTCCTTATAATTGAGTCTGTGAAGAGAGGCAGAAGAAAGTGACCTCACGATAATCAACACAAGGAGATAAACAAGTGGAGGTCCTAAATAGCTCTTTAGATATCTATCTACATTTCTTTGCCTTTCGTCTCAGGAGGTGCTGAAGAACCAGTAGCATTCATGCTTCCATCCAAGTTTTGAGGATTCCCCCTCTTTTCTAAACTATCTTGAACCTATGCTGCCTTTTTTGTAGGGGTTGAAAAATGCTTTAGGGCAGGGGTGTCAAACTCCAGGGTGCATAGATCTGGCCCACGGGACTGCCCTGGTCACAGTGAAGGACTGGCCCGCGGTGCCTCTGCCAGCAAAAATGGAGTTTGGGAGGGCTGCGTGTGGCCCTCCCGAGCTCCATTTTCGGCTGCAACAGCCTCCTGCAACCCTCTGCCAGAGAAAATGGAGCTCTGGAGGGCCACATGTGCCTATTTTCGCTGGGAGAGCACTTCGGCCATCACAGGCACCCCCAACATGAGTGACGTTGAACTGACCATGCCCACCCTGGCTCTCCAAGGTCAAACACAACCCTGAAGCGGCCCTCGATGAAATCGAGTTTGATACCCCTGCTTTAGGGGATGCAAAAGAGAATGAAAAAATTTGAGGATTACATATAGACCTGCAATGCATACCTCTGCTTTCTATGATCAGGACATTTTCTGACCGAAACCATCACTATTTTTCCCCCCATGCTATAATCTCATCTCTTTCCTTCTTATTTGCAAGAATTTATTTTTGCAAGTAGATGCATTAACAAATAGTTTCTCCCCTGCTCATAGTCCGAAGGAATTAATAAGCCTAATAATGACCCTTGTTAGCCCAAGGTTATTAGCTCTCTCCATAACTATCTAGCTGTCGTAATTTATTGATATATGCTTACTTTTGCTTTGGAATCTACATAGTTTAGATTGGTTTGAAAATCAGCAGGGGTGGAAGAGGGCTTCCCTGGAGACCAGGATGAGATCGTCTTCAAACCACTGAACATCTGAGTAGGAGGGAGTTGTTGAACAGAAAAGCAATTTATTTTTAAATACTTATTTCTTATTCCCTGCTTCACACAAAGTTCATTTGCTTAAGTTTTCACTGGGGGACTTTTGTCTTTAATGGGCAATCAACCATGTGACTTGCCCTATTTCTTCTCCACCTTCAAGCTTATTTGAAAAGAATGAGTCTCTTTACACCAGCATACTCTCCATAAAACAGAATTGCCTCTCCTATCCCCAAGTTATCCCCGATAGGGCATTATTAAGTCCTCTCTGCATGGACTGAATCATCCAGAGCTCTGAGGGGAGAATGCTAATTGCTTCCCTTTTCTTCTCTCCTTCGTGATGTTGTGAATTGTTCAGTTCAGTCCAACCAGGTTTGAGAGTGGCAAATCCGTGATGACATTTCTAATAAAAAGAAAAATCATGAATATTTTCCCGCGCACGCAAGGGGAGGAAAAGGCTTGAGACAAGTTGTCTAGAGGCTTGTAAGCCATTACAGAAAGAGAGCGGCAATAAGGCAAGAAAGAATGAAATTAGCACTGAGATAGTTTGCATCAGACAGCTGGAGACTTAATAGTTTTGCCAGAGATTACAACCTGAAGGCTAAATAAAGAGGTTGTGTTTTTTTCTCGGTGCCTGATGACGATCTCCTGCAACTCTCGCCTCCTGCTGGCATCGTGAGGGCTGACATCTGCTTTCGGAAGATGGGTGGTTTATGAGATGGTGCTGATGTGTCTTTATTTGCCTCTAGCACTGGCACCCAGAAGAGATGCCATCCTGATTTCCAAGAAAATATTGGAGTCTGTTGCTCAAGCACTATGCTCTGTGCACTGTGCAGAGAACACTATATCTGTTCAGATAGTTTATTTTGGCTAGGGCAATCAATCAATGAATGACATGCTAAGCTTGGGTTATTCTTCCTTTGCCTTTTTAACCCACTCTGAAATTCAATCGATGTTTTGCTTTCTTTTACAAGAATTAAAATAGCAATAGCACTTAGACTTATATACCCCTTGACAGTGCTTTACAGCCCTCTCTATGTGGTTTACAGACTCAGCTTATTGCCCCCAACAATCTGGATCCTGATTTTACCGACCTCGGAAGGATGGAAGGCTGAGTCAACCGTGAGATTTGAACGGCCATACTGCAGGCAGCCAGCAGGCAGCAGAAGTAGCCTGCAGTACTGCATTCTAACCACTGTGCCACCATGGCTCTGACCACCGCTATGGTTAGAATCCAGATCTTCAGGATTACCTCCCCACACACACACAAAAAAGGAAGGGAACGTTTCTAGAGTAAAGGTGGGTAACCTTAGGTTATATGTGAGCTCTTGCACACAATTTAATGAAAAGAAGGACTAGGGATGGCATGATAGTAGTGTTCCAATATCTCAGGGACTGCTACAAAGAGGAGGGGGGTCAACCTATTCTCCAAAACACCTGAAGGCAGGACAAGAAGCAATGGATGGAAACTAATCCAGGAGAGAATCAACCTAGAACTAAGGAGAATTTTCCTGATAGTCAGAACAATTAATCGGTGGAATGAATTGCCTCCAGACGTTGTGGGTGCTCCAACACTGGAGGCTGCCTTGTGACTCACTACATTATTCCTTAAGGGAAAAATTTGTTTGCTACATATTGTTTTTTGTACTCATCATGCCTCCCGGAACTAATTAACAATGAGTACCGAGGTACTACTGTATTATAATTGTTTATATGTATAGGTAGTCCACAATTTACAAATATGGTGAATCCATCGACCAAAGGTGAAAAAATTCTGGAAAACAATCCAAAAACAACTGGAAGAAATTACCTCCCAGAAAGTGCCACTTCGACCAGAAACATATCTACTAGGAATACTGACAAAAGACTACAAAAAAGAAATAAAATACCTGATAATACACATTTTGACAGCAGTTAAAATCACTTTCGCACAAACATGGAAACTGGAAGACACACCATCAGAGGAGCGGCTAATACAAAAAATAATGGAATGCATGGAGATGGACAGACTGACAAAGGAAATACAGGAAAAGGAAGACACAGACTACTATTTCATTTGGCACAAATGGTATGATTGGCTAGAGAAAAAGAAGATAAAATAAGGGAATACCACCCAAGAACACAAAAATGAGGAAATGGAATTGCATATCGTCAAATAAATATCGTTATATAATGAAAGATATACATATTTAGATATACAAATATTTAATTACCGTGATAACTCTACTATCAAAGTTCAGGTATTATACTTGATTTTAATGTTTAGTTTGTTTATGTATAGTATGTTTGTTTGTATGTATGTATATTTATGTTTTGTGTTATGTCAATAAAAATTTTAAAAAAAATACAAACATTCATTTAGTGATTGCTCAAAGTTACAGTGGCACTGAAAAAAGTGACTTATGAGCATTTTTCACACTTATGACTGTTGCAGCATCCCCATGGTCACATGATCAAAATTTGGACATTCAACAACTGGCATGTATTTATGATGGTTGCAGTGTTTCGGGGTCATGTGATCACCTTTTGTGAATTTCTGACAAGTCAAAGTGCTTGTTAGTCACGTTGGTGTCCAAGGAATACGCAGGAGCCTTCTCCAGCAGTACCACAGCTCAAATGAGTTGATTTTATTCCTGTCTTGCTTTTTTAAGGTTCAACTTTTAGATCCACAGGTAGTGGCAGCGTGGAAGCTGACAGGTAGCTATGGGGAACAAATTGGTATATATCACTATTTTAAATCTTGTTTAGAACAAAATGAACAATATCGATATTCCTTTATTCCATTGGTTAATTGATGATATTTCACTTGTTGTATCTCCTTTGGATGAATGAACCTAGAAAACTATCTACACATTCTAATTATTCACAACTTTTTAATATTTTTCTTAAAAAGTCACACATGTATATTCTCTTATGGAGAAGATTTTTTTTAAAAAAAAGAAAAAGAAAAGCATAGTTCCTGATATTTAATAAACTGACAATTACCTTAATGGATTCTGCATGATGACATTGCATTTACTTAGCAAAACAAACAAAATAATTTATCAGATAATTCAAATGCATTTGCTAGCTTGATTATGCTTTACAAAAATTGAATTTGTATCTATTATATTACTGATGGATTGCCAATTTTTCTCTGTGGTCTGATATTAAAAATAATGGATTGATAAAATGACTTTAAAAATTACTAATCCATATTATAACCATAATCAGTTTGATTCCTCAGTCTTTTACTGTAAACTTTTAATTCACTGCACTGTGCAAATGTATTGCCTTAAAATGACTATATGGCAATATATCAATGAAAGCAGAAGCAGTATATGCTTAGAAGAGTTCCAATGCATAAAAATAAATTGATTTCATTTAGATCTCTTGTTCTGTATATGAGATTTTCCACTCTGATCAGACAAAACATATTTCTGCTTTCTATGGCTAACTTGCTAATTATTTCATTAGAATGCTGCGCACATATGCAACCATTTTTTTATGCTGCATCTAATTTGTGATTTGTCTAAAATATTGTTTTTAATGATACCTATCTGGTTCTGGCACCATTTTGTAGTGGAAGAATGGAATACAGTTGTTCTTTACAAATAAACTATTATCATTAATTCAGCAGATACATTTAAATCTATTAATGAACATGAAAAATGTCATTCTGTTTAGCTGTGTTGACCATACCAGATAATCCAAAATCCACAGAGGCAATATTTTTATGAAACCATATATTCTGTTTTGTTTTAATCAGTATTTTATTATATTCATATTGTTTAATAATCTCAAGCTTCTACATTTTTTAGAACTCTTGATCAACCAAGATAATTAAAAAAAAAAAACCAGAAAAGAAACATGGAGGAAGAATGTGATTGGCCATTTAGCCAGACTATGGAAATTCTCAGTCCTCTAGGTAATGGTTGTTCCAAAAGTGCTTTTTCAAAAGGCATCTGGGCTTTCTTCGTTTTTCCTTGAAGATGTTTCGCTTCTCATCCAAGAAGTTTCTTCAGTTCTGACTCAGGAAGTCAGAACTGAAGTCAGAACTGAGGAAGCTTCTTGGATGAGAAGCGAGACACCTTCAAGGAAAAACAAAGAAAATCCAGTTGTCTTTTGAAAAAGCACCTTTGGGGCATTTAGCCATGATTTTATCAAGTTATAGTTAGAATTAGACCCAATGGACTTTTTTCGAAATATATATCATATTGGAGTTTGGCACTTTGATTATCAGCATGTAATTTAGTTTTTATTTTATAATAATTTCAAAAAAATGAAAATGAAGCAACAGCTTATTGGGGTGAAAGGGAGATGACCATGGATTTGTTAAGGCCCATAGAGACCCTATTGCAAACTTCTCAATTATACACAATTCAACAGCAAAAGAAATAAATATGAGAATACTCTTGAAAACAAGATTCAGCCCTGGAGCTATTGTATTATTGTAGTAGCACTACCTACAGTTGTAAATAATGCCAATCTCATGCTGTCCCCTTGTGATTTGGTATTAGGATTCATAGAGAAGATGAGATCACCTAGCATCATATATTTCACTGACCCTCTTGAAAGTACAAATTAAATTTGCTGCTTGCCGAAAGAAATAAAAGAAGCTTTGAACTGAAGTTGTAACCGCAAAAATCATGGTAGAAGGCACACTTCAAAAACCTTAAGAGCTAGAGTCATAAAAACTTATTTCCTAGGTTAAGTTCAGGTTTCCTTAGCAACAGATCTGTTTCCTCATACTTTGTTGTCTCTGAAATTATCCATTATGGCTTATTTATTCTATTCTTTGATGTGTTACAAGCCAGGAGATAATTTAAAGGCTCTGTGGCAGAGCTTTTTGTTCCAAGAAGCCTTCACAGAATGGTGATTACAACAAGTTGCCACCTATTTGACTGAACCTCCTCACACCCTCTAACATAGAATAACATAGAATAATAGAGTGAGAAGTCTTCTATTCCAATCCACTGCTTAAGCAGGAGACCCTATACCTGTGGTGGCGAACCTGTGGCACGCGTACCAGAGGTGGCACTCAGAGCCCTCTCTGTGGGCACGCATGCCATCACCCCAGCTCCATCATGTTTCTCACCATCGTTTGCAGGGAAACAAGTTTGTGGGACTAAAAAAAAAAAAAATCAATCAGTTCCAACTTCTTGCGAAAGAAAAAGATCTTGTGAAGTTGGAATTGAAATTTAGCGTGCTTCACAATGGGGGAGATGGGCCCCCCTCCTCCTGGAGCCCATTACGACGCGGAGCCACAATACAACCCCTGTGTCGTCGTCAGCTCGCTCTTGCCTCCCAGATGTCAATTCCTTTTCCTGCAGAGCTGTTAGTGTTGTGATGCCCCACCTCCCCACCAGCCAGCTGGTCTTCAGCATGCTGCTCCTGGGCTTGTGGGCCTCTGGACGTCAGATTCCCACCATCCAGCACCAGTTCAGGGGTTTCTTTCCCCCCCTCCAGGAGGAGAGGGGGGGGAGAGAGGGGAAAGAGAGAGGGAGGAGGGAAAGAGAGAAAGGAGGGAAGAGGCAAAGAGAGGGAGGGAGAGAAAAAGAAAGAGAGACAGGGGAGACAGAGGGAGGGAGGGAAAGAGAAACAGAGAGGGAGGGAAAGAGAAATGATATTACAAAAGTTTTTCTTTTTTATTATTGCTAAACGTAATATTTCAAAAGCAGAAAAAAAATGAAGGGACATAAAGGTGCATTTATCATGTTTTTCTTAGAACAATTTGCTGAACTCTTCGCTTTATCATCATTTTAGATAGTAAAACCTCAGTATTCAGGTTCAATTGTCGTGTTGGTACTTTGCGATAAATAAGTGGGTTTAGGGTTGCAGTTTGGGCACTCGGTCTCTAAAAGATTCGCCATCAGTGCCCTATACCATTTCAGGCAAATGTTTTTCCAGCTTCTTTTTGAAAGTCTCCAGTGATGGAATACTCACACCTTCTGAAGGCAAGCTATTCCATTGGTTGATTGCTCTCACCATTAGGAATTTTCTCCTTATTTCTAGGTTGCTCCTCTCCATGGTTAGTTTCCATCCATTGTTTCTTATCTTATCTTTTGGTACTTTGGAAAATAGTTTGACCCTTTCATCTTTGTAGGAGCCCGTCAAATATTTGAACATTGCTATCATGTCTCCCTTAGTCCTTCTTTTCATTAGACTAGACCCAATTCCTATAACCCTTCGTATGTTTTGGTCCTTCAACCCCCCTAATTGCAGCTTAGGCCAAACTCAATGAACAATGCAATAACAGCATCTTATAGGCTTACATTAATGTGTGCCTGGAGGCAAAGCCATGTCCTTAAAGCTTTTTTGTAAAGCAAGCAGGGTCATGGTTTATCTCAGGGATTATGGTGTTCCCACATATATTACATCTAAAACTGCCACCTTTTTTGCTTCCTCCAGTTGTGTTCTGTTGCTGATCTTGAGACTGTTGGAAAGTGTGTGTATGTATGTTGTGTGTCTTATCATGCTTCTCACCTACTTTTCCTGCAAGAAAGATGACATCTATATTTTTACCTAATTAAATTAATAGAAGACCAATGATCCAAGTCAAAGTCTCTTTATAGAACATGTGAGCAAAGAACTGAAATGCCTGGAGTCAGTATCTGCTTCCCTTGAAGTCCAAAGAGGTTAGATGAAAACTTGCAAATATGTGAAAATCTCAATTAAAATCCAGCCTTGATTTAGAACAATATGCTTCAGAAGTTATACAGTTGCCTGCCATTTGTTCCTGCCCCCAAAAGGTGAGGGTTGCCTTAACTAATAACTTTCTTAAAATGACTACAGTAACAAATTTTTAATTGTAAAGGCACAACTCATTCTTGCTAAGGAAGCACTCTTCAACCTGATGCTCTTTCTGTGAATTGGATCACAGTTCCCATTATCCATAAACAGAACAGGAAACATCAGATTGGGAAAAAGTTGCTATTACACAGAACACACACACATGCACACACTCACACTCACACTCACTCACACACACACACAGAGAGAGAAGCAGGCTGGTGGGCGGGCAGGCAGGTGCTAGAAACAAGTTTCAGGTGCTTTAAAGTTCATATTTTGTTTGTGGTTTATTTCCGTTTCTTCAGTTAGCAGAAAAATATTTGACAGTCTGTTTTTAATTTCCTCAGTCCTCAATTAATTCCGACTGTAATTGCAACAGCCCACAGAACATGAAATTAACTCCTGGAAAAGGTTTTTCAATTTGGCATTTTTTCTTAAAAGTCCAAAGAGAGAATGTATGCAGGATTAGACATGCTTAAATATCATGAAATCTCTGTGGACTAGAGCAGGATGGGAGCCCAAACATAGACACAAAATAACACAAAGCAGGCTTTTGATTTTGATGGAACAGTGACAGCCATCAGGTGTTTACATATTTATTCTCCTTCAACAAAAAGTGTGCTGTATATGTGGAGGCTTCTGCACCTGCAATGAAACCACAATTACACACAAGACATTGCAGCTGGATGAGAAGCAAAGCTTCATAATAAGCCCCAATATTTTGAGACAGCGCTAATTTCAAATCCAAGGAAAACAAGCACTGGGGAAGAAGTATAAGATTTCACTTGGTTCTTCCCATCTCTGCTTCCCAACAGAGATTTGTGAAAGAAATATTCACAAACAACGCCAACACCACCTGGCTATACACAAAGAGCTCTAAACTCATTGAAGGTGACTTATGTAGCATCATGATACAAGACTCATCCTTTGTGCATTATAAAAAGGTAAAGGTTCCCCTCACACATATGTGCTAGTCGTTCCCGACTCTAGGGTGCAGTGCTCATCTCTGTTTCAAAGCCGAAGAGCCAGCGCTATCCGAAGACGTCTCCATGGTCATGTGACTGGCATGACTAAATGCCAAAGGCGCATGGAATGCTGTTACCTTCCCATCAAAGGTGGTCCCTATTTTTCTACTTGCATTTTTTATGTGCTTTCAAACTGCTAGGTTGGCAGAAGCTAGGACAAGTAATGGGAGTTCACCCCGTTATGCAGCACTAGAGATTCAAACTGCTGAACTGGCTACCTTTTGATTGACAAGCTCAGTGTCTTAGCCACTGAGCCACCACATCCCCTTTTGTGGATTATACACTCATTCAAAAGGGATAGGATTTGGATCACATTTTTCAAATTTTGATTTCCTCCCGCACTCTCCCATGCTGTTTAATTCTTTTGCAAATGTATAGATTGCTTTCATATTTTTGTCACTGAATAGTTTCCTGTAGGTCTTAGTAATACGTTAAAGGATCCAGAACGGTCATAGTAACATTTGGAGTTTGATTTATTTCTTAAATAAAAGTCACCCAACATGGGATATGCATAAGAGAAACACAGTAGTAATATTTTGTTGCATTATATATCTGTACTACCTTAAACTGCACCAAATGCCTGTACTTATGCCTGATTGGTGTCTTGCATGATTATGTAGAAAGAGTGGCCCATTATTTCATCATGCCAAATTTTCAGTTGAATTGGCCAGGGTTGTGATGTTTCATTACAATGGAATGTTTGTTTTCTTCCCGTCAATCTGGGAAGCAACAGAATATTGTAGCTACAACCCAGAAAGTTCCTCCTACTCTACTGTTCCCATATGGCACCACTAACTACAAATTACTAAAGGATAATTTGCTTACAAATTACCACAGGACAGGTGTGAATACTTAAAAGTTCCCAAACTGGGGGGGACAAAATGTGAAGGGAAAATAGCTTCACTTGTTTAAATTTAAGAAATAAGACTCTGATTGGTAATAATAATACAGGCAAATTCTAAGTTTTTCATATCATCTATTGCTTTGCCACCTTAGAGTAACCACACATGTTGAACATATCAAGTACACTATGAGCCACTTTGTTCTGAGTTCTTGAAGTTTCCAAACTGAAGAAAAAAAATGTGACGGGAAAAGGGAAAGATTCAAAAAATATACACTTAATGTGCAACACAAAGAACTTCATTTTTAAAAAATTAAGATTTCATTTATCCAATGAAATAATTCTTACAGGGCAGAGACCTTCCATGTCTGCCATTTACCTTCTGTGGGTGGCCACTTCCTATCCTTTTTTTTTAAATAATCTTTATTTACATTTGTCATTAAAAAAGAAGACAACACACCAGATAAATGACAAACAAAACAACAAAACAAATAACATACATGTCTATAAGTAGTACCTTAATAACTTAATATTCGGTACAATATATCTATGTTACATTCTGGGGGAGGCAAAACAACCTAATTTACATTTATAAATCAATTAGGTCTATCCGACCTCACTTTACTTGTATCATATAAATTCTTCAATAAATACGACTCCTAATCTAGTTTGGGATTATAGTTTCCTCTTTGATAGCCAAATATATAGTTTTTCCCAAGATAAACATGTTTGTGTTTGGTCTCTATCTTTCAGTTTTTTAGTCAATTTATCTGCTTCCGCACAATCCAAAACCTTCTTTATAATTGCTTCCTCTGATGGGGTATTTTTATCTTTCCAGAATTGAGCATATGTTAATCTCGCTGCTGTGATAATATGTAATGCAAGGTACCATGAATCTTTTTAAATATTTTCTGGTTTGCAGCCGAGCAAGCATGTCTCTGGTCGCCATTCAATCTCTTGGTTTAAGATCTCGTTAAGCCACTTTTTTATTTTTCCCCAAAATTTTACTGCTTCTGGGCACGTCCACCATTGGTGATAATAAGTGCCACGTTCAAACTTCCAGCATTCAGTGGACTGTCCAGTAAACATTTTGGCCAATCTATCGGGGGAGAGATGCCATCTATATAGCATCTTGTAAATATTCTCTTTATATGCCGTAGAAATTACTAGCTTCATATTCCCCCACCAAATCTCTTGCCATTTTTCCAGATGAATTGAGTAGCCAAAATTTTTCCCCCAGGCAATCATTGTACCCTTTATTATCTCGTCGCCAATCTCTAACCTCATCAACAGTTTATAGCTTTTAGAAATCATGCCTTTTTCCTGGCCCATCAAAATTTTGTCTAACTCCTGCAAGTCAACATTTATACCTTTCCTATCTCTGTCTTTTTAATATTTTGATTGAATCTGTAGATAGGTCCACTGGGAATTTAACTCCTGTTTTGGCTTTAGCTCTCCTCGTGCATTCAGCAAGTCTTTGTACATTAATTTTTTCACAGGGTTATATAATTTTGGATATATCAACGCTTCTAGAGGTGATATCCAGCACAGTGTTTTAATATAGTATACTATATTAAGGCACTTCCTATCCTTGATTCACTTTTCACATCTTTAAGGCAAAGGAACTCTTCTCCATCCTCATGCAGTTAATAATATGAACAGGGTTTAAGCTAGCTCCTTTCTCCAGCTACCCTGCAGAAAGTAAGCCATCGTGTAAAACTTGGTGGTCTTAAACAAGGGAAGAGACCCTTCTGGTGGCTAAGGACTACACATAACTTTTGAGGGAGTTGAGTGTGATCTTCTTATATATTTGTTACAGAATTGTGCTAACTCTATTTTGATTGGTGATTATATTGCAATTTTCATCTCTTCCGCAACTTAAAATACTTATAAAAACTTGAACAGTTTACAACTCCCATAGGTGGTATTTTGAGGGATGCAGAGGGAAGTATTTGAAATTTACAGGCAGAGCCAAGGTTGCCCCCACTATCTTAAAAAGGAAGTATGATATGAATGTAATGATGAAGGGGTGGGCTGATGGATGGATTTCATATGAGCATTTCTCCATTTACTCTTCTGCACCATGAGAGGCAAAAAGCTAGTTCTAACTGAATAACAGAGTTGGAGGTCTTCTAGATCAAACTCCCTGCTGAAGCAGGAAACCCTATAACAGGGGTCTGCAACCTTAAACACTCAAAGAGCCATTTGGACTCATTTTCCAACAGGAAAAAAAAAACACTGGGAGCAACAAAATCTGGGTGGCCAACTCCACGTCACTCACTCCCACCCAGTCACATGACCCCCCCCCCTAGCCACTCCTACCCAGCCGGTCATTAGGGCAGAAAACCGGTTGTTAAAAAACACTGGGAACCACAAAACCCTTTTCTCTCTCTCTCTCTCTCACACACACACACTCTCCCCCCCTCTCTGTATCTATCTCTCCCCCTCTCTCTTCCTCTCTCTCTCTCTGTATCTATGTCTCTCTCTCACCCTCTCCCTCTCCCCCCCCCTGTATCTCTTGGATTTCCAAGGCCAGGCAAGGAGTGACTGGGAGGGGAGGGTGAGGGGTGGGGCCAGCCAGTGATGGGACAGGGAGCTGCAGAAGAGGGCCCAAAGAGCCGCATGCAGCTCACGAGCCGCAGGTTGCTGACACTCGCCCTATACTATTTCAAACAAATGGTTATCTAATCTCTTCTTAAAAATCTCCAGTGTTGGAGTGCCCACGACTTTTGGAGATAAGTCATTCCACCAACCAATGTTGGAGCCTCCTCAATTTCTGGAGGCAAGTCATTCCACTGATTAATTGTTCTAACTGTCAGGTCTGTCCTAGGGTAATCTGATGAGTTCTTGTGCCAAGAAATATCCAGGGAAAGCACCTGTTAGGATGTCTCTACATTTCCAAAATGACCATTGATGGGAATAGCAAATGACAAAACAAGAGATATGATATAAACTCCAACTTGTTTTTTGTCAAATTGTTCCAATGTTGCTTGCACATAGGCAACTGGAGGAGTGTACAATATATTGTTCTATTTAATCGCGCTGATAAAATTGTCTGCAGATACCCCAAGAAAGCAGACATTCTGTTTTCCCTACAAACATATTAGGAATAGCATGATGATTAAATGCACATTAAAATGTGTGCTACAGACAAAACACCCATAATTTCAACAAACAATGCATGTTGGTGAGTGGAAATCAAATGGCACTCGCTGCAATTTGCCAGAATTCCTTATGTGTTTGTTTCCTGATTAGAGCTCTAGTGCCTGGAATGAAATCTAGTTACTTCCACCACACAGGTATTTTTCACAGTTGGTTGAAAAGGTCATTTTTTAATTAAGACCCTTTCCTCAAATGCAAAATTTTTCATTGCTCATTATCTTAGCCCACCATAATTGAAAATGAAGGCCTGAGGCTAGAAAGGATTATTTGGCTCAGTTTTAATCTCTGAAATGGCACAAACAAACCAGCAAAGGATCAGCCTAGGCCTTCCTCAAAAAAGCTCTCTCTCAAAATGGCTTTGGAGAATAACAAAAGTTGGATAGTTAGAGAGGACCCTGGGTAGACCTCTGAGGAGAGATAATTCCTTGAGGCTATGACTCTGCCTCTCTAATCCTAGAGATTAAACACTGATGGAACAGGATGTGAAGGCATCTAGGTAGCTGGATTAATTATTTCTATACATCAGTAAATTCAAATTATTTTGTAACCCTACGCTTAATAAAAAGAAGCTACTTGTGAAAATAAGGTTGAAGTAAAAGTTGAGAATTCATGACTATAACTGGCCACTGATGACTATGATGGAGACAAGGTTCCTTAAAACAAAGGAAAATAGGAAAAACCGTGAGTCTTATTTCACCAGCCTTAGCTCAGATTGAGAGTAAACTGAGCTATTTCCCCCATTTAAGAAATATCTAGATTTATTTCCATTGTAGCTCAGATTGAGAATAATCTGAGTTTATTTCCCCTTTTAAGGAAGTAACTATTTTATTTCCATCCTAGTTGAGATTGAAAATAAACTGAATTATTGTCCCCATTTAGGAAGTAACTTGACTTATTTCCATCAGAGTTACATTCAGTTGTCCAACTCTCTTCAGCCTCCAACTGCCCGCTCTGACAATGTTCAAGCCCCCAGGCAAAACCTCTTTCCACTCCTTCCTTACTTTTCCAGCCTTCCACTCCCTTCTCTGTCAGCTCTCTTGACAACTTCTTCTCCAGAAGTCATAAGGATGAGTGGAAGAGTTCTCGCCAGGACTTCTGCTGTACTAGCATTCTCTAAACAAGAACCAAATTGTTGGGAATATATTACCATAGCGATTTGGAATTCTGAAAGTTGTGTTTGTTGCAGTGATGCGTTTCTGCCGGTTTGCCCCGGTTCGGGCGAACCGGTAGCAGTGGTGGCGGAAGGCTCCATCCACCCACCCAGACATCATCACGGACGGTCTGCACATGCGCAGAAGGTTCTGTGCATGCCCAGAAGCACCCAGCGCGAGCAAAGCGAGCATGCACAGTTCCGAACTGGTAGCGAAGGTAAGTGAAACCCACTACTGGTTTGTTGGGTGAGGATGTTGGATTATTGATAGACAGGGGTTTGGATTTGGCTAAGTAAAGAAGAAAGGAAGAGAATTATTTCCCAATTCAGCCCAAACAATACAAGTAGCCCTCAACTTACAGCCACAATTAAGTCCAAAATTTCTTTTGCTAAATTAGACAGTTGTTAATTGAATGTTGCCCCTTTACAACCTTTCTGACTACAGTTTTTAAGTGAATCACTGCAGTTGTTAAATTAGTAACACGGTTGTTAAGTGAAACTGGCTTCCCCATTGACTTTGCTTGTCAGAAGGTTGCAAAAGGTGATCACATGATCCCCGGGATACTGCAATCATCATCAATACAAATCAGTTTCCAAGTGTCTGAATCAGTGGTGAAATGTAAAATTTGTTACTACCGGTTCTGTGGGCATGGCTTGGTGGCGGGGTAATGTGACTGAGTGGGCGTGGCCAACTTTTTTTTTTTACTTTTAAAACCATTTTTTCTACAACCTCTTTGGCTTTTTTTTATTTTAAAAGCCTCTGACGATCCCAGCTGAGTTGCCTGATCATCAAAGAATTTTTTTTCTTTTGAAAACATTTTTTCTACAACCTCTTCAGCCGAAGAGATTGTAAAAAAAAATGCTTTTAAAAGCCTCTGATGATCCCAGCTGAGCTGCGCGATCATCAGAGGCTTTTTTTTTTAACTTTTAAAAGCATTTTTCGGCCGAAGAGGTTGTAGAAAAAATGCTTTTAAAAATTAAAGCTGGGCTCAGCTGGGCATGGGGGGGCCTAGGGATTTTTGCTACTGGTTCTTCAAACTACCCGCCACCCTCGCTACCAGATCGGGCGATCCGGTCCGAACCGGGAGCATTTCACCCCTGGTCTGAATTTTGATTACATGACTTCAGGGATGCTGAAATGATTGTGTGAAAAACAACCACATTTTTCAGTGCAATTGTAAGTTCAAACAGTCACCAAATGAACTGTTGTAAGTCAAAGATGAAAAGACATATTGATCGCAAGAAACAAAATTCAGAAATTGTATCTTTATCAGCCCAACTAAAAATTTCATGATTTCATGAAACGAGAGCTCTTCGTTGTATAAGGTGGTGGGAAGTGAGGAAAAAAGTAGGTTGGAACAAGAACAAATGGAGTTAATGTCAATCAATCTTAGGTTGTTGGCCTGAACTGGTTTATATTCCTTACTCACATTTCTGCAGTTCTCAGCAACATTTCTATTTTGAAACTCTCTGTCAGTACAAGGATCAGAATAAATGTATCAATAAAGAGGAAGTCCTTGAAATGGAATCTTGAAAAGAAACATTCAGAAATGACACAGTTCCCAATGCAATAATGAAACAAGCTGCTTCTATCACATCTCTGACCTCACAACCAGTGGTGGGTTGCTCCCGATTTGCACCAGTTCGCAAGAACTGGTAGTAAAAATTTGTACTAGTTCGGAGAACCGGTAATAACATTGGCTGGCCATGCCCCCGATCCGGTCCCCGGCCCGGCCGCCGCTCACTTACCCCACCCACCTCCTCAGAGGCTTTTTTTTTTTTTACTTTTAAAAGCATTTTTTCTACAACCTCTTCTACAACTTCTTCGGCCGAAGAGGTTGTAAGAAAAAAAATGCCTTTAAAAGCCTCTGGCGATCCCAGCTGAGTTGCCTGATCATCAGAAGCTCCTGAAAACATTTTTTTCTGCAACCTCTTTGACCGAAGAGGTTGTAGAAAAAAAAATACCTTTAAAAGCCTCTGGCGATCCCAGCTGAGTTGCCTGATCGTCAGAGACTTTTAAAAGCATTTTTTTCTGCAACCTCTTAAGGTTGTAGAAAAAATGCTTTTAAAAGTAAAAAAAAAAAAAAAGTTGGCCATGCCCACTCAGTCACATTACCCCCACCAAGCCACGCCCACAAACTAAGTCACGCCCACAGAACCGGTAGTAAAAAATTTTAGAACCCATCCCTGCTCACAACCATCCTATGTTGTACCAACAAATAGATTCTTACAGTTTCATACACATCCTTCCCCCTTCTGTTTGATCTAGTTAATTAAAGCTTAATTCAGAAAAGGGAGACATCTGGATACTGGATTGGAAATATTTAAATATTTAAAAGCAAAACAGTTAATATGCAGACTGATTTGTACATTCCTAGAAGAACGTAGTTATAGGTATTAGAGAAAATAATGCATCTTTTTTATTTTTTTTCCCCCAGAATCTTTGTGACCCCACATATTCACTTATCCAGTCTGTTATATATTTTTAATTTAAGAACAGCAAAATGGTGTAGTTCAACTCTAATTAAACCTTACTTGTTTGCGAGTTCATGCGCATGCTATTATGTGCAACAATAGAATTTGCAAGCATTTTCTGTTCCACTGATAATAATCCTATACTTATTAAACATTCATGATCCTATTGAGCAAAATATCTGATTTAATAGGGCTCAGAATTCCAAACCAATTACCCTAAATTTAATTATTGGGAAAAAGGCTACTAACATAGATATGGGATATATATCCTCCTCCTTCAGAATAAAATATATTTGCTAGAAAACTAAACACTTTCAATCTTTGGGAAAAGGGAGTTAATTTGGGTTAAGTCATATAATAAAGTTTGTATTATACCTATTGTCCTTTCAAAATAACTACAATGAAGTCAGAATGTTAATTGACTGATGTAATAGGAGTGGCATGTGGCCTAGAGGTGAAGATGCTCAAATCCCACTTGAGAGGTTGAGAATTCAATCCTAAGAAGCAATAGTTGCTTCCTTATCAGGGCACAAAGAGAAAATATTTGTTGCGAACTCCATGTAGGTGTCAGGAAGGGCATCCAGTCAGTTGCCACTCTACCCAGATAAAAGGTATAACAGGTTCATAAAAAAAAGGGGGGCGGATGGCATCATATAATAGTCAGAGAGGTCCAATGACAATGTCCCAAGCATAACATGTTGGCTGTAACTTGTGAACTTAATGAGATACTTCGCATGTATTTATAGTTTTATTTCCCTTGCCACAATTTCTGCCTCAGGAACCACAAACCCATGACCACTCTTGGGAATTATGCACTTTGATTGTTGGAAGAGGGCTTCATTTGCCATTGTGTTTCAGGTAGAAAAGTGCCTTTGGTAGTCCTTTTTTTACGGAATTCTGCCATTCAGCAATTGTCTTCCTTGTTTTGGCGTGGCTGTTTGGGCTACATGTTGACTTCCAACACCATTTCAAATCCCTTTTTGTTACCTTGAAACCTCTGAACAGAGTTACCCTGGAAATGAAGCAATATAGGGGCTGCCACACTTCCAGATGACCTGCAGGGAATGGAGAACACTATTTGTGAGGTCATTGAATGTGGCTCAGCATTTTCAATGACCTCACAAATAGTGTTCTCCATTCCCTGCAGGTCATCTGGAAGGGGAGCAGCTCCCATATTGCTTCCTTTCCTGTTCTGCCCCAGCTATGGACCCCAAAGAACGCAGCACACACAAACTCTAGACAAAGCTTATTTTACTCAAATAACTTAGTCTTTATCATTCAAAGGCTGTTAATGAACTATCTTAACAGCCTACCAGAATTCTAAGATATTCCCTCCACACACATTGGCCCTCTGGAAGGGCATTAAAACCTGGCTCTGCTGGTTGTCTCGGGGTCCTGATGGAAATGCTCTATGCTGGAGGTGACTGGCGGATTAATAGGGAAGATGCCACCACTGTACTATTTTTGCTCTTGGGTTTTCTAGTTTTCTACCTATTCTTGTTCATTTTAACATTTTAACATTTTTATATTTATGATTTTACTTAAGCTGTGCAGGGTCACTATAGATGGCGAGATGGATGACATATATGTTTAGTTAATAAATATATAAAGATAAAAAGTAGAGAATAGTTTAACAATATGTCTATGGAGATTCTCAGTCATCCAGGTCATGGTTGTCCCAAAGGTGCTTTTTTCAAGAGACAACTGGACTTTGTTTTTCCCTTGAAGACGTTTCGCTTCTCATCCAAGAAGTTTCTTCAGCTCTTGACTGGATGGTGGGGAATGGAAGGATTTATACTCCTTGCAGACAGCTGGTCATTTGCATTCTTTTAGCAGGTCGTTGAGGCCATCTGGAAGTTTATCTGTGTCATCAGGGTCACCTGAGTGGTGCAAATTGGTGTGGAGCCTTCTTGGAACTGTTGAAAGGCCTGTGTTGTAGATTGTAGATAGATGATGTCGTAGCCCTCCCCATCTGGTGAGAGAGGGCTGTGCAGTTTTGACATAAATGGCCTCTTTAACCCTTCTTTCAAACCAGTGATCCTCTCTGTGCAAAATATAGACTGTGTTGTCTTCAAAAGAGTGGCCTGTGTCTTTTAAATGCAGATGGACTGCTTAATCTAGTCCTGATGTGTTTGTTATCCTGTGTTGTGCCATGCGCTTATGAAGTGGTTGTTTTGTTTCCCCAATGTATAGATCTGCATTGTCTCCACGTTGCTCAGTTTCTGTCTGGGTGTTTTATCCTTGGGGGGTGACAAGCTTCTGCCTTAGTGTATTCTTGGGTTTGAAATGTACACATATGTTTTGTTGGCTGAAGATCCTCCTGAGCTTTTCCGATATGCCTGCAACGTACAGAGTTTAACAGTAGTGCCTCCTTAATGCAAAAGCCATCCCCGAGAACTCTCCCAATTTGTTTAATTTGTCTTTGCTCACATGAAGAGAACTTCTTCACTATTTATTAAAGTATTAATGTATTAGGACTTTATTTGGCTATCAAACTTGACCAATGTCTGCTTAAACCAAGCTATTTTGGATGTAGGTTTTCTTTGTATTATTCTCTTTTGCTCTGCATTGTTTTTCCGGTGCAGTGCATTGTTATTATTTTTTTAGATTAGTAGCTGCTCTATTATGAATCTCATGGCAAGGATGGCATGGATGATTTATAAAAGTTGTGATATTTTGAGTGTATGTCTCTTTTTTCTTTTTGTACTCTGAATCCTGTATTTCACAATAATAACCCAAAAAAACAATACCAAGATTATTTCATTTAGATTTTGCTACAGACTCTCACATATTTCCATTTAGTAGTCATTACTTTTTTAAAATAAAAGGAGAGAAAAAATCACTGAGAAGGAAGTGGGAAGGCTAAAATAACTATTTTGCCCTCTGGCCAATTTGTGGCTTATAAAGGTCCTGTCCTCTAACAATTACTTTTGATCATGTACTGTGCCTTGGATACTTTGCACTGAGGGGAAAAAAAACAACAACTAGCAACTATTTTGTAAATAAATAAGTCAAAGTTAGAAACAACATCTAAGCCCTTTATTAGGATGGGGAAAAAAAGATGGACATCATTTTCAAGACAAGGGCAAAAAGTAGAAATAGCCAAAAATAAATAAGTAGGCTACAAATACCCTTTAAAAAAGAAGATATCTGAAAAAATGTTCCCAGGATAACACCAAAATTTGGTTCAAGGCAGTGGTGAGATTCAAATAATTTAACAACCAGTTCTCTGCCCTAATGACCAGCTGGGTGGGCATGGCCATGGAGGGCATGGCCAGGGGGTGACAGGCAGCACTCGGCCTCCTGTACCTCCCTGGGAACAAAAAGAGGCTGCAGGGTGGCTGCTCTGCACCCCCCATGCCCTGTTGGAGCATACTAGGCCTCCCTGCAGCCTCCTGGGAGCAAAAATGGGCCATGGGGGGGGCATGCCACACTCCTCGGCAGCCCATTTTGGGCCTAGTAGGCCTCCCTGCAGCCTCCTGGGAGCAAAAATGGGCCATGGGGGGCCATGCCGCACCCCCCTCCATGCGCGCCATGTTTTGGGCCTAGTAGGCCTCCCTGCAGCCTCCTGGGAGCAAAAATGGGACACGTGGGGAATTCTAGAAGGGGAGGGGAGGGGGGAGGGGCCAGCCAGCAATTTAACAACCAGTGCAAGTGGTGCAAACTGGTTGAATCCCACCACTGGTTCAAGGGCAAAGACAGGGGTGAAATGGGGCAGGGGTGACATGCTCCCGGTTCGGACTGGATCGCCTGATCCGGTAGCAATGGCAGCGGGTGGTTCGGAGAACCGGTAGCAAAAATCCCTGCCCCACCCCCCACCATGCCCAGCTGAGCCACACGATCATCAGAGGCTTTTTTTTTTACTTTTAAAAGCATTTTTTCTACAACCTCTTCTGACGAAAAAATGTTTTTAAAAGTAAAAAAAAAAGCCTCTGATGATCACGTGGCTCAGCTGGGATTGTCAGAGGCTTTTCAAAGCATTTTTTTCTGCAACCTCTTGGCAGAAGAGGTGGTAAAAAAAATGCTTTGAAAAGTGTCTGACAATCCCAGCTGAGTTGCCTGATCATCAGAGAGGCATTTTTTAAAAAAGACTCTCTGACGATCCCAGCTGAATTGCCTGATCGGCAGAGGCTTTTCAAAGCATTAGAAAAAATGCTTTGAAAAGTTAAAAAAAGAAAATTGGCCACGCCCACCCATCACATTACCACCACCACCACCAAGCTATGCCCATAGAACCGGTAGTAACAAATTTTACATTTCACCCCTGGTATGGGGCCTTCAGTGTTATGGTAGAATCTATGATCTCTGGATCTCTGATCCCAGATCTCTGGAATCTATGTAGCTCAGTTTTATGTTACGTACAGCTGATACATTGCCTCTCAGTAGAATAAATTGAGTGAGGATTTTGATCTTCTGCCTGCCTCCTTGCCTTCACTTCTCTGCTTGTATCACAAAGTAACAGATGGAGGAAACTGCAGTTAAGACAGCCAGCATAGATGCCACCACCTGCTGCTTGTTCTTTCAGCAGCTCCTGGGAAGAAACCAGGCTGATTTCCTGCTTTTAGTTCATTATACTAGCGGGGAACCAAAAAAAGTAAAAAAAGAAAGAAAAGGGGGAAAAATAAGAATACGAGAAATCCTTGAAACATTTCCTTCTATGATCGTTTTTTTCCCCTTCCATATAAGGAAGAGCCACAATTCACACTCTGCTTGCTTTTGATGGATGGCACCCCGGTGTGAGCCAACGAAGAAACGAGTGAAGACATGCCAAGATATTTTTCTCTCATTCTCTTTTGCCGGAGGAATAAAACCAATTTGAAAAGCCAGTGGGATTAACAACATGTAAGATGCAGCTGGGTTGATTTTCTAGCCATGATTTCCCTTTCAAAAAAAAAAAAAAAAGTGCCAAACCTTTGCTCAGATAGGGAAACAATAGCATTTTCAATAAGAAAATATAGAAATAGATATATAGGCAGGCTTTTTTTTTTTTTTAAAGGATGGTATGCTCTCTTAAGATAGCATTTTTATTATGGTGTTTGGAAGAAATAAGGAAATAGTTGTTATCTCAGTGAACCGTGCAGGAGAAACCTGATTTGTTTCAAATAAGCAAGGCTTTTGCAGACAGAAATATTATTTTTGAGTGGGATGTCCAGTAATGACATGGCAAGCTAGACATCTCTGAAGGAATTGGGAAGGCATTTTGGTAGAGATCAATGATCTGAGGGTGGATTCTGGCTGGTGAATATCACTGGGGAAAGAAGAGATTGTGAGATTGCCCATATGTATTCCAGTCAAGGAGCCTGCAGGAACCAAGGATTTTGTGGTTGGCTGCTGAGCTGTGCAGCTGGGAGTCAAGGGATTCCAACTAAACTCACAGTTATAATGCCTTGTGGACAAAGCTCAGCTGAGCCTCATTTCTTAATTACTTTTGGATTTACTCTTTTTAAATCTGCTTTTCAAGTATTAAGAACTTTTGGAACAGCAAATTTTATGACATTCACTGGGTGAGTTTCCTTCTTTTCCTTACCGAAGGAAATTTCCAGTATGAGTTTAAGGAATTAGAAAAATGCTTTTGAGGGGTGATTAGAGTATTGATGGAATAAAGATCCAGATGGATTTGAAATAAGATTTTGAAATTAATTTTAAGTATCCTTCCTGTGGGAAATGGTTGCTGTTTGAACTCTGAAAATGAATGGAGTGGAGTGGAGTGGAACAGAGTGGAATAGAGTGGAATAGGAATAGGATACTTGGAAGAGATCTTGGAGGTCTTCTAATTCAACCTTCTGCTTAGGCAGGAAACCCTATACCATTTCAGACAAATGGTTGTCCAATCTCTTCTTAAAAACTTCCAGTGTGGGAGCATTCACAACTTCTGGAGGCAAGTTGGTCCACTGATTAATAGTTCTGTCAGGAAATTTCTCCTTAATTCTAGGTTGCTTCTCCCTTGATTAGTTTCCACCCATTGCTTCTTGTCCTGCCTTCAGGTGCTTTGGAGAATAGGTTGACCCCGTCTTCTTTGAATAGATCGAACAGGACTTTGAAGATTGCCACTAGAGGGAATCAGAAAGAACTTGTACTCTGCCCAGAGTTGCCCTATGAGTGAGACGTGTGGTTTCTAATATATATTAGAAAATATAAATATATTCTTCTAGAAAATATATATTCTTCTAAAGAAGTAGTAGTTCACTTAAATACAATTTGCTCACACAGAATAGTACAAAATGACATTGGTCATATTGAAAGATATTTGTGAACAATGGATTCAGAAGTTAATTTTAAAAATGTCTGCAAATATAGACTGTATGAATATTATGGAGGAGGAACAAGTTCTATCAGACAAGACAGAAATAGATTTGAACATGGATTTAAAAATAACAAGCTAAAAGAAGGATCTGAATTCTATACAATATCTACTACTGCATATACTTACAGTGGCACAGATAGCCTTTGCACAGAAGTGGAAAGAGAAAGATACCCCAACTGAAGAGGAAATACTACTAAAAATTTTCAACTGTGCAGAAATGAATCGATTCACCTTGAAACTCAAGGATAAAAGCAAAACGTTGTACTATAAAATCTGGGCAAAATTCTATGAATGGTTAGATAAAAGGAGGATAGCCAAGACAAATGTGTAGTGTTAGACTAGAATTATATACGTTATTATAGATAAATATGTATGTGAATTGTATAGACAGGTATATGTAGGTATAGATATGTATAATTGTATAGGAACAAGATATAAATGACTATTATTATACTATGTTTAAATAACGTATAAGGTGTAAGGAATATATTATTATATTATCATTAGTATATTATGTATTAACTTAAAGTATTGGAAGATGCTTGGGACCAGTGATGTCATATCTATGTCCAATGTTTTTAATTTTGAACTATTAATGAAAAACTTTTTTAAAAAAAAATTATATACAATGTTTTCTGGGAGGAGAAGAGAAACATTTGAATTCATTATTACTCAGATTAAAAGGATAGCAGGAAAACTTTGAGGGGAAGAGAGAAGAGGCTCTTTTACATTAGAAGAAGCTAAATGATAGAAATCTCTCCTTTGGAACTCAAAAGTTTTCAACTGAGTATCAGTATCAGTCATCATATATTGTGTCAGTGTCATTTAGCCATTGCTGAAAAGAAATTTATTGCCAACAAAAGGTCTGTTTTATAACATTTGTCTATTCATATATATATGCACATGTACATGCGCACACATACACACTATAATAGTTGTTATCAGCAATTGAATGAATGCAGTAGAGAAGGCAATGAGTAAGTTACCTACAATCAAGAATTCAGCTTTATCTTTAAATTGGACCTGACTTGAGTGGTTAAAGCAAGCCCCTCTTTCAAATAAAAGTCTCTTCTCCATAATTATACCTTACCGACTAATTATAAATCAGGAAGACTAAAAGTTGCAATCTGATTCAAGAGATATTTGAGTCATTGTTGCAGAAGCCATCATGAAATTTAGCTTTGGGAGATAAATGTTACTTTAACTTCCTAATAGGAAAGGCCATCTAGCTCTAACTTTCTGTAGAGTCTTGGAACAGAGGCAATCCATTTCATCAAATTTACCCTAATTCCCTTTTTTTATGACCCTGTAATCCCTTAAACTGGAATTGGGCGACTGGATGGAGGTGAGCATTTACTGGCTGGATGCTCTTCCTTACGTCACACAGAGTTCGCAGCAGATATTTCTTGTGAATAGAAACATCTGCTACTACCTAGAATTGAACTCTTAACCTTCTGAGTGGGAGGCAAGCATCTTCACCACTAGGCCACCACATCCTTCTGTAGAATCTTGGAACAGAGGCAATCCATTTCATCTCAGACTTTACCCTGTTTCATTAAATTCCTCCAGAAAAATTTCCTGCATAGTTAATGGGTCAGAAGAAAAAGGACTGGAAAAAGTTCTGATTGCATCCCAATGGCAGTTAAAGACTAGAAAAAGTCAGATGGAGGACGATATTAGAAAACAAGAAGAATCCATTCTGCACCAATGAATATGTTTTCTAAAACTGGGAGCAGGTTTAATAGATTACCCTAGAACTGGTCTGGTGCTGTTTGCAGTGCTTCTGATGGATTAGAATAGAATAACAGAATAAGCAAGGTGAAAGGGACTTTGGAGGTCTTCTAATCCAATCCCCATTTCAGACAAATGGTTGTCCAATTTCTTCTTAAAAACTTCCAGTGTGAGAGCATTCACAACTTCTGGAGGCAAGTATATAATCATATAATCTCTATATAGGGTATATGTGTAAGCACAGTATATGTATACATTGGGCACATGTGTAGACACATTGCCAGTTTGGGCTGTGAACTGTGATAGTTGTGCAGGAGTCAGGCATATGCGATCAATAAACACAGAATACATGACCATACACGCTGCCTATGTAATTATTTCAGCTGTCCTTTAGTTGAGCTTTAATGGTTTACAAGTCTGATCAAGGAAAGCAATTTAAGCCCCCTGAGATGGAGACAGATTTGGGGGAAAGAAGCAAGTATCTTGACAGTTTGCAAAAGTTTATCACTGCCTTTCAATCTTTTAGAGATCCTGTCTTGTCTACTCATAAAGAAAAACTTACTGCCGTTGGATGTAAGGCAATCTCCAGTAAGAACAATATATGTTGCTGTTTCTCAGAAATTATCTATGGAACTATAACTGCCAGTCCTTATCTCATCAGAAGTTTTAGAAGCATTGCATTTTCCATTGGGAGATAAAATGTAATTGGGGTGGGGGGTAGGGTTGGCAACAATGCCTTATCAGCATCCTGTGATTGCATTCTTCCAAAGCGGCACTGAGATATGGCCAATTTGGTCAGAATCTTAATACAGGAAGAGGCAGTGTATGGATACAAACCCACTGAAGCTATCACCAGCACTGATAAAATTTTGTACATTGCAAGCAAAAATCTTTACAAAGACCTGATGGATACATTTTGCAAAGTTTTAGCTGCATCAATATCCATACTTGCTCGAAAAAAGCCAAATGACCAAATTTAGCCTCTAACCAGCAATAACAGTTCACGTCCCAGTGAGAAATTAAATTCTATGAATTTAATCTGGATGCCAATTTCACCTTTCATCTCAAGCCAGCTTTTTGTAGAATCTTAGGACTGCATTGCACAACTTCAGGGGAACCCATCTTCCAAGGTAATGTATATAAATATCTGCCAGCAATGTCTCATTACCATCGCCATTAGACATTAAAAAAAAAAAAAATTACACAAATGCCATTTGATCTGATATCAAGTGACAATATTTTTTTATAAAGTAATGGAATATTTTATTTTCCCCAAATGATATTATTTCAATTTGACCAATTTTTACTATACAGGAAATGTAACATTTATCATGAATTACACATGAGATTTATTCTGATCACATGGCATAAATTAACCTTCTCCTGAAGGAAAAAAAAATGGTTGTATCACATCTCACAATATTTTCCTGCCATATTTTATATCACATAATCTAAATCGATCTCAAAATGCATTTGCTATCTTAAATGTGCTTATTGTTTCAAGCTAATGACACTGTTGTTTTCTGTTTCCTAACTTGTCATTTACTCTGTTGCTTTCCAGAGTCCTCATACTTCCTGATCTGAAAAATTCCATGGAAGAGTTTGGGATCTGATGGAAGAATGGGAAGCTAGGAAGACTGCATAATGCTGGAGAGATCGTTCCCCAATAAATGGCTTGGCCACCTGGTAAGTATGGTAGATTGTTACAACTTCACAGCTCCCCAATGACAGCTGCACTGAAATTTTCTTGTCCTTTCTGGAAAAAAAAAATATTTTCCAGCATCTGTAATGACAATTATCAAGAAAAATACAAAGAACTTCCACACAGTATTACTACATATTTTTAAATCTCTGGAGTAAAAAAAAAAAAAAAATCCTTTGGTAAAACAATTGCCAATGGATAATCACCAGGTGCTGCAAAGCTTCACTTATATGATTTTGCTTGATAGAAATCGAATCTAACCACCCTACAGAAGGAGTTCCAAAGCAAGTGAAGAGAAGAAGCTGCTTGGTTTTACTTTACCTTGCTTCTGAGATCTCCTCCAGAACTTCCAATATTCAGAATTTTTTCCAGTTGCCTACAGAAAATAATTCTCTTCATGCAGAATCCAGAGGCATAAGCTTCTTCCAGATATTGGAAGTATCAGTCAAGGCTTCTTCACAGTGTTACAGGGAATATTGTATCATGTATTCATTTTGAAAAGATTAGGTTGCTTCAAGTGCACAAAGCATTATGTTCAGAGCAATCCAAGCCACCTCATACAGTTCTAATAATCATGCATAATTGGCAGGTCTCCTGGCATTTCCTTCCGCAGAAAAGGAACTAAGAGCACATACTTTTCATACAGGAAATCTCAGGGTCATCCATGCCAACTACAGTTCAATGAATCAAGTGGCAGCACAGATACAAAAAGATTTGCAAATCATTTAATCTGAATTAAAACAGCTGACTATGTTCCTATATACAACTAATTGAAAAGGCTCAGAAACCATGTTGGTTCTATTGGCAGATTCTGAATGAGGAGAGTGAAACAATGACAGTATTTGACTGAAAAGACTTGGATGGCAAATATATTTTCTAAGTAAATTAAAGTGGGATTATCACCATTCTGTGTGATGCAGAATGTTTGCTAGTCTGTTTGCTAATTAAAATGCTGGGATTAGGTTCTTTTAAAGTCTCATTTACAGAAAACTGAACTGTGCGACAATTTAAAATTTTCTCTTTTTTTCCCTAAAATTTTCTTAGATCGTTTTCTGAGCAGAAAAGTAAGAGTATATAACTGTCAGAGCTGCCATCCTTTGCTCACACCTATGCCTTGTTAGATGCCAGTCTGCCATACGCTAATGGGGAGAACGAGCTGTGGAGAGAAGGGGGGGGGGTAACCAAAAGGACTTCAAAAACTGAAAGCGATCTTTATATTGTCCCAAGACGTCCCAAGGTCCTGAGAATGGAATACAGCACCTATCCATTTAACCAACCACTTTAGGGACAGTTACGGAAACATCTTCTCTGAATGTGAATGGACAATGGGGAGATAATGGGGGTGGATCTGGGAAGGGAAAGTTAACTAGGAAAGTTTTGCGCTCAAACTTAGTTCTGGCTTTGCTTTACTATAACCACTTGGCTTTTAGTATTTTTTATTTAATTATTTTTTTTTTTAGTAAAAGTAACTCTTTTGCTACAATTGGAGTTGGGAGTGTTTCCTTCCTAAGGGACCAAGCTGGACCAGGCCTGACAGGAACAATACTTGAAGGTCAAGGCTCCTTCAGATATACCAAGCTTCTGAGATCTATTCGATTCAGAATCAATTCAGTGTAGCTAAAAGCAAACTTCAGACATTTCACATCAATTACAGTAGATAGTCAGACCTAAGCTTCCTAGGAAATCTAACATTACACAGATGGACATCACCCTGAAAAATAGTATTTTTTTTCTTTTGCTCACTGTAGCCTTTCAATCCCTCCTCTCCCCCCCAAAAGCCCCCTGTGCTCCATACCAGATTTTGAAGCATCCTACAAATTGGTTCCAATGCGGGGACTTTTGGCTTAGTTGCACTGACATTGAATCACTGATTCCCCTCAAGCATTGCTCTCCAACATCCTTTAGGTGAGAAAAGATTTCATTGGTCTCAGAAAGATTTACGCTGAAGCAGACACATAAAGAAAGGCTCTGGAAGCATCGTGTTACATGTATATAAACAGATCCAGAAGGAATGAAATACAATAGCAAATTATACTGCTGCCTCCGTTGGTTTAATAACATAAGGGACTGCCGGATGCACATAATAGTTACTAGCGTAGGAAGTTAGCACCCATCCCCCTACTAGAAGAATGAAATATTTTAAGAAATATTAAAAAGGCAGAATATTATATTTCCCTGGATGAGAAAAGGAGAAACATGTTTTAAAGACAAAGCAGCTCCCTGCAGCTCCCAGCCCCCCCCCCTTCAGCTCCAGGGTAATGGGATTAAGACATGGCCCTCAGGACATGATAGGATTAGCCCTCTATCCATCTAGCAACAGAACTCACCACATGACACCTGGGGAGATTACATCACCCAGCAAGATTCAACCAAGCTTGGGACTCAATACACTACAAAGTTACCCGTGCATGGCCCATGTGAGTCTGACAGCCAATCAGACTCCCATGTGCTCATTTTGCCCAGGACTTCAAACCATGTGGTCCTGTTCACCATTAAACAATCTTTCCAAGCAGCTTCCATGTTTCCAGTGTCTTTTTCCCCACTTGGAACTGAACCCAGATGGACATTTCTTCCAACTACTCTGTTGCTTTGTCAGTTATATCTTTTGTCTCCATCTCTGAAAGCAGCAAGGCCAATGCCTCATTTAGTAAGGAAAAGCACAATATCTGCCGGTGCTCTACAGGTTTCTTCTCACTGTGTCATTATAATCCATGCAGCTATTAAATTTATTCTGGGGAGACCTGCATTTCACAGCCTCGTTCATGGCTTAGTCTGTATTCATTTCTTTTTCATCCAATGAATAATGGATTTGACATAAGCATTTCAAATCCCACCAAACTTTAACCTATATTTTGCTTGGGCATAGTGATTTTGCATCGTTTTTTCTGTGTACGTCTGACTTCTCTCCCCTTGCAATCAAATACATTGGTGATTTTTTTTTTTTAAAGGAGAATTTTAGATACTGAGAATTAATACCATTGCTACTGTGATGGAAAAATGAAAAGTATTATGTTCATAACCCTGCACAGAGACATTGTTTAGTAGTTGTACTTTATTTTGTTTTGTTTTGAGTCACAATATAATTTACAATTAAACCCTTGCATTATTCAATTTTACTCTTACTAACAAGCTACCTACTCCTACAGTACACTCAGCTTTTTAAGGTCTTTGGAGAGGCCACTTACGCAGGTCCCATCATGGATACATTCAACATCAAAAACGATTTCCATGTTTTTTCTGTAGTTGGAGTCAAATTATGGAAAAACATGCTATTTGGAGCTTAAAGGAGACATCTTCTTTTAGGGTATGAGAATATCTCCAATATATCTTCTGCACCTTTTAAGCAACTAGTTTTATTTTTTGTTATTTTTATGTGTGTGTTTCCCCCCCCCAAAGATGAAATACAAAATACAGAATGAAAAAAACATCAAAGCAGGAATCATAAATAAGATCCCAAAAAAGAAAAGAAAAAAGTGTATATGACAAATATAAAATTAACAGTAAACATATAACCTCCACTCTAGTTTAATGCTGATACCTGTATCTCATGCAAATCTACTAGGTTCCCCTCCCTTGCACTGTGGGTCTACAATAGTTATACATTTTCCATCTATGCTTGCTAAAGTACTATTTTACATCAGATTCTCTTAACAAATATCCCCAATATGCAAATCTCTTGTCTATCAAGTCAACCCAGTACCTGTTCACCTTAAGAAAGCTGATACCCTGTTTTCCCCCAAAATAATACATCCTCTGATAATAAGCCCAACTGAGCACATGCGCTAAAATAAGCCTCCCCCCAAAAATAAGCCCTCCCCGAAAATATTTAAACACAGAGCTCGAAATCAGGTAAGACAGCAAGAGTAGCCTCATCTTGCTCCATGCATCCCAAAATAATAAGACCTCCCCCCAAAAAAGGCTAAGCGCTTATTTCGGGGTTCAAAAAAAATAAGACAGTCTTATTTTGGGGGAAACACTGTAGCTTTAATCTCCTCAAAAATAAATTTCAACGCCTTCTATTAGCAGTCTATTATTATATTTAACTCTCAGAAGCTCCACAAATGGCTTCCAATCTCTTATAAACTTGTCCAGACCATTGTCTCTAATAATAATATTATTTATTTTAAATTATCTGAAATCTCTGGGACTGGGTGGCAAATCAACATGTTAAATAAGTGACTGCATAATAAAATATTCAGCACTAAGTATAACCAAAACCTGAAGGAAAAATCTTTTACTCCACCAACATCCACAGCTCTAGATCAGAGGTGGGTTTCAGCAGATTCTGACCAATTCTGGAGAACCGGTAGTGGAAATTTTGAGTAGTTCGGAGAACTGATAAATACCATCTCTGATTGGCCCCGTACCCATCTATTCTCTGCCTCCTGAGTCCCAGCTGATTGGGAGGAAATGGGGATTTTGCAGTCACCTTCCCCTGGAGTGGGGAGGGAATGGAAATTTTACAGTATCCTTCCCCTGGATTGGGGAGGGAATGGAGATTTTAAAGTATCCTTCCCCTGCCACGCCCACCAAGCCATGCCACATCCACCAAGCCACACCCACAGAACTGGTAGTAAAAAACATTTGAAACCCACCACAGCTCTAGATATGATTCAGACAAGAGATATTTGAGTCCACAGAAGGAATGAGGGCACATAATAATATTTCAGAAGAGACTTTTCTCAGCTTTTTGGAAAATAAAAATAAAACTAAAACAAGGGAGCACTTTCAGATTTACAGGACTGATGTATTTTGCCCTTCAAAATACTTCAGGCAGTAAACTAAAGCCGTGCGTACTAATATTACCTTTATTGTTAAGTAAGAATACCTTGCAAGTTTGAAAGCACTTTTCTCCTCCCTTATGTTTACTTTCCAGAGAATTGGACATGCTTCCTTCTGAGACATTTTCTTGTCCCATATTCCTTCTGTGGATTGAGATATCTGTCATCTTGCCATAGACTAAACAGCAGGTCTTCCTCCTGTTTCCCAAGGTTATTATATACTTATACCTTATACCTTCTCTTGGATGTAGAATGTAGAATGCTATCAGCATTCTATCTAAGAATTTATCAACTTAATCTGTCCAAGTATTTCTCTTGGGGTGATTGCCTTGGACAGCTGATATCTGGGCAGTCCAGAAGCATTTTTGGGATTTATGCAGTTCCAAACTTCATCTTATATGTCCTGAGAGGTTCACTATGACTTTAAGGATTGACCTCAACCACTATCATAATTGTACCTGGAAGTGAATATTCTTATACCCTGTTTCCCCCAAAATAAGACATCCCCTGATAATAAGCCCCATTGAGCTTTTGAGCGCATAGCAATAAGGCCAAGCACTTATTTCAGGGTTCAAAAAAAATATAAGACAGGGTCTTATTTTCAGGGAAACATGGTAGATGTTCTTCCAGGTCTAGATAAATAAAAATAGGACATATCTGAGACAATGCACATGTTCCATGTGTTTCTCTTATCTTTCCCATTACAGATATTAAGCCATATTGTTTGGGCCTTCTCACAGTGCTACAATTGCAGAAGGGGTTAATTAGAATGAAAAACTGTGGGTAGCCTACCATGACTGAAAGACTGCCTTAATTTATTCTCAAATCATAGGTGCATCACTGCAAAATATGGCTTGCAACGTTAAAAAGAGCAGAACATAGACAAACTGTTTTGTGGAGTTATTGGGTTAGTTTAATAGATCAGCTGTCCTATATTGCAAAATTATTCATTTCCAGGCAAGTAAATCTGCCGGGTGTTTGGCTTTTCTACATCTGAAACACCAGAATGTACTTGTTTGATGTTTGCCCCATCAAACTTATAGCGAATAAATCCAGAGCATTTTGTAAGAGCAGTGTCATTTCTGACTCCAGGAAATAACTCAGGTTTAAGAGAATTTCATTGGCGGTACTATATTTCTAGGTGTGATGAAAAAGAAGGAGCAATTCTCTGTCACCCCTTCTCTCCTGCTCTGGGATGTATACTAAGAAAACATTGATTATTTGGTGTAATGATAACACTGTGAGAAGTACAGATTTATTTTTTTGTTTGCCTGTTTTTGCAGGTAGCATTTAGAAATAATTCTAAACCAGATTATTATCTGATGAATGACTACTTGGTTTAATTAAACTCAAAGTATATTAAAGATATTTAATTATACTATATCTCATTTAAAGCCCAAAGTCAAAGGCAACCTTCCCCAACCGGTGCCCTCTAGATGTGTTGGGACTACAACTTCTAGGCACAAGACTCAGTAATGTGAATTAATCTTTTGATGAAATGTAACATTAAGAACAGACATTTACGGTCAGAATTTAATAAGAGCCCATTTGGTCAAATACATACAGAGCATAGAAGAAAGGAGAGGACTGAAATTGTTACATAATTTGAAAAAGAACTTGATGAGCTGACTTGTTAGACAGTTTTTGTATTGTATTTTTCTTTGGGAATGAAATCAATGCACAAGCAACGATTCACAGGTTTAACATCTGCAGCTGCACAGCCCTAGTGTAAAGCAGTTCTGAATGAAACGGATAGACATTCTGTATTCAAGAAGCAAGATTTTTTATTATTTTTTTTAAAGATCCATGTAGGCTGCTCTCCCTCTGGATTTGCAATCCTATGGATCTGAAGAATTTAGGTGTAAGAGAAAGATAAAGGCTTGTGACTCCCCCTTTAATTTTTCTAACAACTTATTGTTATTTGTTACTGTTCATTTGCAGACAGATACAGTTCACAAATAAAGGCAATATGTGTGTCCCAGGAAGGGACGCGGTGGCTCAGTGGCTAAGACGCTGAACTTGTCGATCGAAAGGTCGGCAGTTCAGCGGTTCGAATCCCTAGTGCTGCATAATGGGGTGAGCTCCCGTTACTTGTCTCAGCTTCTGCCAACCTAGCAGTTCAAAAGCAAGTAAAAAAAATGCAAGTAGAAAAATAGGGACCACCTTTGGTGGGAAGGTAACAGCATTCCGTGTTCCTTTGGCATTTAGTCATGCCAGCCACATGACCATGGAGATGGTCTTCGGACAGTGCTGGCTCTGAAACAGAGATGAGCACCACCCCCTAGAGTCAGGAATGACTAGCACATATGTGCGAGGGGAACCTTTATGTGTCCCAGGATAATGTTGCAGGATCCAATCTGGGTAGGTCACCAGGACCTTCAAAGTTTTTGGGCTTGTTCTGGAGTCCATTCTCAGGGAACTTCTTTTCCTCCAGAATGTGTGCACTGGGTTGTTCTACGTGTTGTATTCATATGGTATATGGTTGTGTGTAGCTGTTAAGATGTTAATTAGGGTGTTAATGGCCGGCTGTTAAGTCGTTAGTTGTTGTTTCCTTATGTTGCCATGCCCTCAGCGCCTAAGTATCTAGTAAGCTGATAATAAATCAGCACTGCTATTGACTGACAAGGGGCTTTCCCAGGCTTCAATAATTTCTCTGGCTATTTTTGTCCTTGCTTCGCCAACAATCTTAAGGGCCACAAAATTGAACGCATGTCCTTGTTCATTGCAATGTGAAGCTACCAATGAATTTGGGTCTCCTTGTCTAACTGCCCGCTCATGTTCTTGCAATCTGGTGATTAGCTTTCTTCCCTTCTCTCCTATATAGTCACAGGGGCAATCCATGGAGCGAATCCAGTAAATTACCTTAGAAGTTTCTCTCACCTCCAAACGATCTTTGTAATGCATGATTATTTGTGCCTCAAGTGAGCGAGGTAACCTTTTTTGTGGCTTTTTTTGAGGTGACCTTTTTAGGTGGCTCATATTTTGGAAATTAATGTGTGCCTCACAAACACAGATATTAAATAATGTCATGACCACATGTATATCATACACAAATATACACAGGGAGGCGGTATTTTTTCTATTTTTACATAGTCATAACTCGTTGATAGTCTTTCATATGAAGTTCTGTAATTGCTTGAATATAAAAGTTAACAGATGTGCAAGTTTTATACATCTTTTTAAAGTGCCCACTATGCACATACTGGCAATTTCAGCTACTACACCCAGTTTTTAGTTTGATAAACTGTCCATGATGAAGAGATTGGGATATTCCTATTAAATGACCAATATCCAGATATTTCAAAGGCAGTAGCAAAATGGTTATTTTGCTTTATATTTGGTCCCTTCTATACAATGTTAAGTTTATATAATTTATCCCTGTTTGATAGATACATTCACAGGTATTTGTGATGTACTGTATTTTTTAAAAAAATATCTGACTTTGTCTTGGATCAGAAATAAATAAATAGTGTAAGAGATGCATAAAATCATGCCCAATGTAGAGAGACAGGGAGAAGTTTTTTTGCTTCTTTCAACTATTAGGACCATCCAATGAAGCTGATTGGAAAGAGATTTAAAAGAAACAAAAAGAAGTTCTTCACACTGCATATAATTAATCTTATAGAAATCATTACTACAAGATGTGGGGGTGGCCAATAACATGAAAGGCTTGAAAGAGGACAGAACAGCTTTATCAAGATCTCTTAGTCCTGAAGATTCCTCCAAATACCAAGTCTAGGGAAGTAGTGTATATCTATAGTGGGTAGAGATAATGGCTTTAAGGAATAGGAGGAAGACCAGCTTCCAAAACAGTGGCTAGATAAAAGAACCCCGAGTCCAGGGTAGAACTGTGACCTCAGAAAACATCTCAGAGAAGATCCTTTGTAGTTTACACCAAAGAGAAGAGGAGGGAGAGAGGACGCCCATTCAGGCTTGCAAAATATGTTATAATTGTAAAAGTAATATTGGTCTGCCAGGCGTTGGTTTCTTAGTCCAGTCTAAAGGGCTGACAATACTTCAAAGGGCGGATAATCTCCTTCTTGTAAGCATCTCAGGGTCATCTGGTCCTGTGAAAAACAAAATGGTTGGATACAGTTATTATTGGTCCGATCCAGCATGGCTATTGTTCTGTTCATTCTTGTCTCAAGTTGAAATTGTCAAGTAAAGGCAAAATTACTGATTGGTATGCAGTATGCCTAAATGGACACTCCTCATGTCTGGAAAACTATGGTTGTTAAATAATCTGAAAAAGTAAATAACAGCCTCTGGATGAATTCTTCAGATTTAGACATGTTAATTAGTCTAGCAGGGATTTCTGTGTCTCTCAAACAATGTTCTGTTAATGGCACAATCTATCAGAAATTCTCCACTTCAGACCTCAGTTTTATTTGTATTACTTCTGTTATCCTCCAGCAATCACTAAATGTTATATAATGCTCTTGTGTAACTAATAAAGTAGGTTGTAATCCATAAGTATGCAATAATTCATAAAGGTATGCAACAATAAATATATTATTTAAACATCTGCAAAACTCAAAGCTGTTTTTTTTTTCTGCTTTGGTAAGACCACACATTTGGAATACCATGTCCAATTCTGGTCACCACAATATAAAAAAGATGTTGGACTTTAGAAAGAGTGAAGAAAGAGCAACAAAGTTGATCAGGGGACTAGAAGTTAAAACACATGAAGAACAATTGCAGGACTTGGGTATGTCTAATTTAATGAAAAGAACTATAGGTGACATAATAGCAGTGTTCCAATATTTGGGGGGCTGTCATAGAGAAAGAGGGGTCAACCTAATCTCCAAAGCTCCTGATGGGCAAGATATGAAGTAATGAATGGAAACTTATCAAGGAGAGATTCAGCGTAGAACTAAGAAAAAATTTCCTGACAATGAGAACAATTAATCAGTGGAACAACTTGCCTATAGACGTTGTAGGCGCTCCATCCCTGGAAGTTTTTAAGAAGAGATTGGACAGTCATTTTTCTGAACTGGAATAGGGTTTCTATCTAGGGGTTGGATCTCCAATATCCCTTCCAGCTCAGTTATTCTGTATTCTATCCTGTATTTCAAAAGACCGGCATTTAGGAAAATAAGTTCCCTTATAATTAACCCTGCAGAATAAACCAGACCTTAGACCAACAGCTCTTTGAAATATATGGATATTTCAGGCTAGATTTATTATTAGGTGTTGTGAAGAAAAGAAGGAATCCATACAATTATTTGGGTTCATTTAAGTTTTAGAGTGGTATATGTTAAAATCAGCTGAATCATGGGCACATAAAATTTAGATTAACAACCTTCATTTTAATGCCACATAAGTATTTTATAGCACATAGCAAGAATTGATCCAAATAGCAGCAGGTAAATGTTTTTCTAATCTGGAAGAGAGTGGGACTCATGAGGGATGGTTTCCGTTTGTACTTTTCCAAATGGGTTAATGAACGATATGAACTTAACGTAATTAACTATTGATCCTTTGGTGAATCACTGTCAATAGGAAGTAAATAGAATATGGAATGCTTAAAAATAATGGTAGTCTTTGAATGTATTTTAGTAAGCATAAGTCCTGATTGAATGCTTCTTATATTGACTCAATACCACCAATAGCCTCCCACCGGCCAGTACGCTCCCATAGAGAAGGGCTCCTCCGGGTGCCGTCGGCCAAACAATGTCGACTGGCAGCCCCTAGGGAGAGAGCCTTCTTTGTGGGGGCACTTACGATCTGGAACGAGCTCCCCCCGTAGATACGGAGGATCCCGGATCTGCACACCTTCCATCGCGCGCTTAAAACGTTTTTATTTCATCAAGCTGGCCTGGCCTAAATCTTCTCTCCTTTTAAATATAAATTTTAAATACAAATTTTAATCTGTTTAAATTATGGGGTATTTTAAATTCAGCCAAATTATTTAATTCGTTTTTAATCTATTTTAAATTTTTGTATCTCTGTGTTTTATCTTCTGGCTGTTCACCGCCCTGAGTCCTTCGGGAGAAGGGCGGTTTAGAAATTTAAATAAAATAAATAAAAATAAAATAAATAAAAATACCTCCAGAAAAAAAGTGTATGCATACATAATGAAGTGAAAATATTAATATACTGATTTAGCATCTTTTTTATTTGATCTTGAAGTGATGGAAGCTATATACTTGGAAAATGCCCTGAGAATTTATACGCTCAATGGTAGTGAGACATAGATTAGGCTAAAAGTCTCATTGTTCTGCAGTGATTGAGTTTACACCTGATGCTAAACTGTTACATGGTTTGTTTGGTTTAGCCCCAGGATGTTTCATATTTTGTCTTTGTTTTGTCTTTCTTATGTTGTGTAATAGAGGTGGGATTCACTTACCTTCCCTACTGATTCGCAAATGTGAGTGTGCACACTCACACGCTCGCTTCACTTGCACGTGCCTCCTATGCGCATGCACATGGCCTTCTGCACAGGCGCTGTTTTCGCACATTACATCCAGGTGGATGGGCGGACCTTCCCAAGTCACCGCTACCAGTTCACCCGATCGGGACAGAACCAGCTGAATCCCACCTCAGTTGTGTAAACATGACTATTGTGATTTGTAAGCCACAGTTTTTATGTAGACCAGGGTTAGTAGTAGAATGCAAAGGGCGAGATACCAGTGAAGGCCTTTTAATGGAAAGTTATAGACTAGTATTTTCAACCTTAATAACTTTAAGACGCTTGGACTTCAACTCCCAGAATTCCCCAAACAACATGCTGCCTGGGACCTGAAGTCTATGTAGCTTAAAATTGCCAAGGTTGAGAAACACTGTTATTGACTGTAATCCATCATTCTGTTCCTCTGCTGGTTGATAAATAGAAAATTTATCAACTTCCCATGTCTAAGGTTGAGAATGACCGGCCCAAAGTTACCCAGCTGGTTTCTCTGTATAAGGAAGAGGCTACGATTTGAATCTTCCCTCTCCTAATTCAACACTTTAATCACAAGAGCACACTACCGTTTGTGTTATATTATATATAAATAAATTACACAGGCAGCATTTGATGAGTACAGTTCTCATATCTGAAATTTTACCTTTTAGTGATTTTGTCTGACCTTCCTTCCTTCTTAGCCCCTGAAAATATTGGTAAGGCGTGAATTTTCTTCGTGTGTAAGGCTAGTCAATTACGGTTTATTTAACAAAACATTATTCAGCAAATCATGGCTGTGCATAATGCATGACCCAATAATTGAATTTTATATCTCAACAAATATAGGGAGACAAGAAATTAAGGAATAAAAGAAAGGGGAACAAGAAGGACAAAGTCATGAAAAGTTGCTTAGCTGGTATAGAAAGTTATAGCATTCAAATATTAGCTACCTAGTACAGGGGAATAGGAGTAAAAAAAAATGTTTCCTTGATGTATCTTATTCACTTTATTTCCTACAGGACATTTGGCAAACAGCATTTAAGAGAATTTGGCAAGCAGCAGCAAAAATTATATTTACCCCATTAAAAATCGTACTAGATAGTTCAAATCATACCTACCTCTTTCGAAAAAGGCATTAGGAGGAATACAAACATCAGATAAATTTAATATTAACATGCAAAGCATATTCCTTTCTTCAGTCTCTTCACATGAAAATTACATTTAGTAATTGATTGATCTGCCCACTCATAATTGATATTCAACAATTCTCAACATGACATCTTTCCCAGGATAGAAAAAAATGGATCCAGAATAATAACAATAACTATAGAACTTAGACTTACCGGTGTATACTGCTTCATAGTACTTTATAGCACGCTCGGTTTACAGAGTCAGCATATTGTCCCCAACAATCTGGGTCCTCATTTTACTGACCTTTACTGAATCCTCATGCTCAGGATCGAACTCCTGGCAGTGGGCAGTTAGCCTGCAATACTGCATTCTAACCACTGCGCCACCACAGCTCCCTACATGATCAAATCAGTTCATCCTTTGTCCTCCACCTTTGATATTAATGCCACTCAGTGGTGAAATCTGAACCAGTTTGCTACCAGTTCGCTGGCCGCGCATGTGCAGTGCATGCCAAATATATGCTGCGTGCATACGCAAAGTGCGCACCAAATGTGTGCTCTGTGTGGATGCACGCATGCGCAGTAGGCTCCAAAAGAAGGCTTGGAAAAGTAAGTAGAAGTGAGGGGGGATCAGCTGTGACGCGCGATTTAGCTTCACTAGAAAGCAGGATTTCCTGCTTTCTAGCAAAGCTAAACTGCGCTGCACAGCTGTTTCCCCCCTCCCCACTGTTCTACTTACCTTCCCAAGCCTCCTTTTCGTGACTGCTGCATGCGTGCACATGCGCAGTATGTGCCAAAAGGAGGCTTGGGAAGGTAAGTAGAACAGCGAGGGGGGATCAGCTGTGGTGCGTGATTTAGCTTTGCTAGAAAGCAGGATTTCCTGCTTTCTAGCAAAGCTAAACCCTGCTGCACAGCTGATCATCAGAAATACTAGTTCGGAGGAATTAACCCAAACCGGTAGCTTTTATTAAAACTACCGGTTCGCCCGAACCGGTAGTTTTTATCACTACCAGTTCACCCGAACCTGAGCAAACCGGTAGCACTTCACCTCTGATGCCACTTAATATAACGTGATCTGTCTTGGAGACCAAAAGTTAAAAGCTCAGTCTGACATTTGTACAATTAAGTCACACAGCTTTATCTATATCCTTTCACTTGATTCTCAGCACCATCAAACAAGCTCCAATCTAGCTGTTCCTCCCCTCTCTTTCCCACTATGCCACCTTTGGGAGCATCCAGAGGTTTGTAATTCTCAGCCTTGGACAGTACCAATAACTGGGGCGAGGGGGAGGGTATCCAACATTACAGTTCTTCCGCAAAGTCTTTTATTCCCCTCCTTGGGGTATAAAAAGTCAGCCTAAGTATTGCAACACACACAATATATTTTATATTTACAAATTGGCACTATTCATAAATCTAAAAGCAAGGAAGTTGATTCACAGGTTGCGGTACTTTCATTTAGCAAAGGATTATTTCCAGTGGTGGGATTCTGGGGGTTCTAGGGGGTTCGGCCGAACCCTTTGTTAAATTGCTGGCTCGGCCTGCCCCTCCGCACTACTATTTATTCCAATAAATGGGGCGAGCGAGCCAGCAATTTAACAAACGGTTCGGTGTTTTTTTGTAATTTATTGGCCCCGCAGCACACCGAACCGTTTGTTAAATTGCTGGCTTGCCCACCCCTCGCCCCACCCCACCTCCCATTCGCACGGCGCCAGCCTACCCTAGCCAGGGGTAGGCAATTGTGGCTCTTTTACAACCTGTGGACTTCAACTTCCAGAATTCCTGATGCAGCTTGGCTGTCTCAGGAATTCTGGGAGTTGAAGGCCACAGGTTGTAAAAGAGCCACAACTGCCCATCCCTTCCCTAGCCTGAGTTCCACTGCCTGGGATCCACGTGGGCTGCCACGTGGTTCCCCACCGGCTCTGGACGCAAGAGAGTAGGATGGAGAAAGCAGCTTCCACGCCTTCACTCACCCTCACTCTCTGCTCTGTTGGATCGCCGGCCATTCGCTTACTCCGCCCACTCCCAATCTATTGCTGCCTCTGGAGTCCCAGCTGATGGCTAGAGGGAAAAAAACGGTTTAAATTCTTGCTGCGGGGCTTCAAAGGGCCGCCCTATAGCCAGTGGTGCAGCCAAACCATTTGTTAAATTGCTGGCTTGCCCCACCCCTCCGCACCACTATTTATTGCCAATAAATAGTGGTGGGCGAGGGGCAGGCGAGCCAGCAATTTAACAAAGGGTTCGGTGTTTTTTTGAAATTTTATTGGCCCACAGAGCTTCAGCATAGGCTAATTAGCTCCTTGATTCTATCGGGCTCCCGGCTCTCAGCTGATTTGTCTCAGCTGTTTTGCTCAGGGCTCTGCTTCTTCCTTGCAAAGAGTCCTGGAGCAATTTTTTTCCCCTAGCTCTGCTGAAACACGAAACTGAAACTGCTTTGCTGTTGCTGCAATGTTGGAAAATTAGGCAGGCAGAATTCTTTTCTTTTTCCTCACCAAAAAAGGTAGGTGCAAACAATGGGAAATTTAGGGAAAAAGAGGAGAGTTCAGGATTTTAAAACACAAAAGAAAAAAAGCTCTATTTAACTAGGGAATTGTAATAATTGAGATACTATTAATTGTATATTTCTGAAAGCAGAAATGGTTAAGTTGTGGTTTGGAGGAATATATGGGGGAAATTATTTGGTTTATTATTATTGGTAAATATAATTAATTGATTTGTAAGAAATTGGATTGCATGGAAATAATTGGAATATTCATGTTCATATTGATTAATATACAAAAAAGGTAGTTATATAACTAATTGATTTATATTAAAATGTTGAATTTATATTAAACAACTAAAATTACATAATTAACCAATGTGAGGATGGATATAAAAATAGATGACAATGGGAAGGGGTATAATATAGAATAGAAGGGAAAAATTGAATTTGATTAAGATTAGAGGTGAGGATGAAGGGTAATATTGGTTTTTTACAAAAATAGATGAGGAATAAATATGGCAAAAAGGAAATATAGAAATTGTAAATTTAATTGAAATGACTAAACACTGTTTAAATTTGTGAATCGGCCAAATACTCTGTTCAAAGAAAATACATTGTATGTTTGTATGTGTGTTTCTAATTATTGTTATTTATTCATATTTGTTCTCTTTTATTCTTTAACGTTTAACAATTCATTCTTTATCTTAATATCTTTATATTTGTTTGGGGTTGGCTTTCTTCCCTTTCATCTTTTTTATTGTACAGCAATCTTTCTCCTCAAACCTACCACCTCTCTCTTTTCTTTCCTTCTTACTTTCTCTTCCTCCCCCTCTTCTTCTCCTCCCTACTTCCTCTTCCTTTCTCCTTCTCCTCCTCTCTTCCTCCCTCTCTTACCCTCCCTCCTACTCTAATTTCCCTTCCCTTCCTTCATCCCTCTCTATTGCTGTATCCTTTTATGCATATGGACTACTCAGAGGGCTGAAAAAGTTATTTCTGACTGCTTCTCACACTTTTGACCAGTCCTCAAACTTACGACTGTCCTCACATTTTACGTTTTTGCCCTATCTTGTCACCATGGTGAAGAGAAGCAGTTGTGAAATGAGTGACATGGTTGTTAAGAATGCTACAATGGGCATAAATGATGACCAGTCATAAGTGCGAAGACCGGTCAAAAGTGTGAGGACCTGTCAGAAATCACTTTTTTCAGCCCTCTGGGTAGTCCTTTTGTGCATATGGACTACTCAGAGGGCTGAAAAAGTTATTTTTGACTGGTCCTCGCACTTTTGACCAGTTTTCGAACTTACGACTGTCCTCACATTTTACGTTTTTGCCCTATCTTGTCACCATGGTGAAGAGAAGCAGTTGTGAAATGAGTGACATGGTTGTTAAGAAAGCTGCACGGGCATAAATGTGAGGATGGTCATAAGTGTGAGGACCGGTCAAAAGTGCGAGGCCCAGTCAGAAATGACTTTTTTCAGCCCTTTGAGTAGTCCCTATGCACATAGCCATGCCCACCCGGTCACATGACGAGCTAGCCACATCTACACAGTCACATGACCAGCTAGCCACGCCCACCCAGTCACATGATTGCCAAGCCACACCCCCAACTAAGCCACGCCCACAGAACCTATTGTTAAAAAAATTGAATCCCACCACTGATTATTTCTGAATAGCTTGAAGAATGTCACAGATACAAAAAAATGAAAGCTATGCACTACTTTTGGTTTCATCATTTTTCACACAGTTGAAATAGCTAGTTATTCATGTCACCCAAGGGACATTTTTGCCTTCTTCATGTAATGAAGTATTAAATCAGTCCATTAATTCTTTATCACCACTTGCCTTTTAGAAATATCTTCCACATCTCAAAAGTAACACTTCACTCAGGCAAAATGCTCTAAATGAGAGTAATGGTGAAGGTGTTAGAATCAAGAACAGGAAGACCCGAGTTCTAGTTCATCCTCAGTCATGGAAACTCACTGACTAGCTTCACCCAGTCATTGTCTCTCAGTCAAACCTACTTTACTGGGTTGTTGGCGGGAAAAATCAGAGAAGAGTTTAGAATGTGAGCTGCCTTGACGTCCTGAATGGAAGTTGAAATATAGCAATAGCACTTAAACTTATATACCGCTTCACAGTGCTTTACAGCCCTCTATAAGCAGTTTACGGAGTCAGCATATTGCCCCCAACCATCTGGGTCCTCATTTTATCCACCTCGGAAGGATGGACGTCTGAGTCAATCTTGAGCTGATGAGAATCAAACTGCTGGCAGTCAGCAGATTAGCCTGCAATACTGAATTCTAATCATTGCGCCACCATGGCTCTACATAGACATCCAATAACTAAATAAATATATAGAAATCCAATAACTAAAGATGGTTTATGTGTTCATGTTTAGAATGTAATATTTTTTGGAATTTGTGTGGGCCATAACCCATACATCACGTTTGGTTAACATTTAAGTGGAGGATAGCCAGGGAATCCTTAAAGCGTAGATTAAGCTAGAAAACTGGAAACCCAAATCTGTAAGGAAACAAAGGCAAAACCCTTTGTGTTTTTCTGTCACTAAAGATCCATGGATATGTCTATGTAGCCACCTTGAGTTGAAGGACAATTATCCTCCCAAGCCAGCAGACAGATCTTGCCTTATTAATAAATTTACAGCAATATTTTACATGATATCACAAAGAAAATCCCATTGTTTTCAGTCGGCTCTAATCTTATATTGCACTGCTCTAAGCAAACACAGGATCAGAATCATCACCTTTTGCTTCTGAGCTTCACTGATCAGATGATTTTACAAGTTGCTGTGTGATTTGGCACCACATTTTGCTCTCTTTCTCTTTCTTGTTGGCTTCACGTTTCTAATCTTGAAATTCCCTTTTGTTTTTGACAGTGATCTCTTTTCACAAAATTACAGTTGATTGGGTATGCTACATTTCCAGAGTTCGCTCCCAGGACTGGCTTTCCTTTCCATCTTAAAACCCGCCACTGCTGACCTCCATCACCAGCTGATGTCACGTTTTGTTGTAGTGGTGGTTTCCCCCCAGAGAAAACAAGTTTCATTTTCTTGCCACTTTAATTTTTTCTTTGGTCATTGTTTGAAAGATAGCCTGTGGCTTTTGGGCCATGCATCACTTATTTCTCTCCTGTTGTGCTTTGCGAATTCTTTAAAAGATGGAAAACCAACACAGCTTCTTTACTGAACTATTTACTAAAAATATTCACCCTGCTGATATTCGGAGGTTCAGAAGGTAAAAATAAAAAATTAACCTCTGAGGGCAGAATGCATTTCTTTTCCTCAACAACTAAAAATTACCGCTGGGTATCTTTGTTATCGTTCCATTGAATGATGAGTGGATACAAAGGGAGATGTGGAAATATTTAAGCTTTTGTTTCTTTCTTGTTTTCTATATTACCTGAGGCACTCAGGGGAAAAAATGGTGATGTTTCATGAATATCCACTTTTCAGAACATTTTCTCTGTCCACATGAGAGGTTCTACCTTTGCCCAATCACCAGAAGGCACTTGTTTAAGTTAATCTTTCAGATATATTGAGGTGCATGCATGTAAAGGATGAACATTTTACTTTGCGTATTTCTCTATTTCCAATCTGAGCTACCCCCAAATGGAATTTGCCTATATGGGTTGCACATTTACTTCAAACATTAAAAACACTTTAAAAAACGAAATTAACGATTAGCGTAGGAAAAATGTAATAATTATTTTTAAAAAAAACAACTGATAAGAGCTATTATCCCAGAATAATGCAGGCACTTAAAAGCATAAAAACAGGTTTTTTAAAAATGCTAAAATGCTTGGGGAAATGCACAAAATTGCATGCTGGTTGTGTCTCAATTTATATGCTATTTTGCTGGCTGGATGCGTCAAGATGTATACAATCTAATGAGCTTGAAGGAAGCGCTGTGTGAAATCCACCCTCGTTTCTTCAGGAGAAAGTCAGAGCAGGAGGTTGGATTATATGACCTCCAAGGTTCCTTCCAACTCTGTTACTGTTACATATTCTAAGGTCACCCAGTTATTATTGTGATGAAATAATTGTCACAAGGAGACGTGTTATATCCCTTCAATGATGGGTTGATGATGCTATGGATATTCTTTAAGTCACTGGTAGGAAAATTGACTCTGGGTGTATATGTGTGGATTATTTTGAGAAGCACCAACTACAGACAAGAGAGTTGAAGTTGGTTTGGGAAGCCAGAGTTTATATGAGTATCACCCATATAGAGCCTGGCCAACTTGCTGAATTGGATAATTCTATCTTTACTACTAAACTTTTATTTGCGGTCACAGACCAAAATACAAATATAGTTGCAAAAGAACGTGGGGAAAGTAACATCATAAACAGTTGGCTACCAGAAGCCTTGGCTGAAAGGAATTTAATTCTATCTTTGTCTATCCCACAATGCATCTGCCATTGAGAGGAAGGCACAGCTCACAGGTCTGCTGTGTGACAAGATACATCTTCAATTTATGCCCATCTACCCTCCCTCAGCACCAACCTGCACATATTTGTGCAACTGATTGCATTCACAGTTTGACATGACTTACAACAGTTTGTTTAGTGACCATTCGAAGTTACAATGGTACTGAAAAAAGTGACTTATGACCATTTCTCACACTTACGACCATTGCAGCATCCCCACGGTCATGTGATCAAAATTCAGACGCTTGGCAACTGACTCATATTTATGACGGTTGCAGTGTCCCAGGGTCATGTGATCCCCTTTTGTGATCTTCTTACAAACAAAGTCAATGGGGAAGCCAGATTCACGCAACAACAATGGTATTAACTTAACAGCTGCAGTGATTCACTTAACAACTGTGGCAAAAAAGGTCGTAAAATGGGAGCAAAATTTACTTAACAAATGTTTTGCTTAGCAACAGGAATTCTGGGCTCAGTTGTGATCGTAGGTCAAGGACTACCTGTATAAATATGGGACAGAGATTGCTTAAACGGGACTGAAATAATTTTATGCATAGAAACCTGGACTCTGTGCTGGGTTATTCCTAATTGTTAACATTTTTTTTCCAAGCATTTGTCATGTAACCATAAAGTTTGAGCCATTATTAAAGCTGTAAAACTTATCTAAAAGTCTTGTTGAACTCAGCTAGATTTACGACTAAGTCACTATGGATAAGAATTAGTATATGAATATTAATTGGAGAATCAGTATATGAAATAATTTGAATACTGAGGAAAACTGCTGCATAAATCTTAGCGCTATTACTAGGCTTGAAATGGGAATTGTAATATTTGATGGGCAAATCTGCAGTGATAGAAATAATCCTCAACCTCTCCTAATATTGTTCCCCATAGATGACGGTTCTAGGGGAAGAGCAGGCAAACAAATAGGGCATAATAGTATAAAAACAGTTCATCCACTTGTGCATTTATGGCATTAAAGCAATGTCTTCGTTCAAGTCAGATTTATTGCCATGCCTATCTGAGAAATGCCTCTCTAACTACTGGAGTGCAGCACTAAGTTTTCATTAATCGTTTCTCAAATGTGTCTGCATTAAAATTCATGGATAAATATAAAATAACATGATTTTCCTTTATGAGTTTGAATCTATTAAAAGTGTTTTATTTATCGGATTAGCATTGCTGCCTGTATTCAATAAACCCCATGCTGGGTATAAAGAAAGGAACTAATAGTATTACTGATCATTCATTCATTCATTCATTCATTCATTCATTCATTCATTCATTCATTCTATCTGCCTATTACCACATCAAAAATGCTCCTAGTGGTTTACAGCAATCCACTAAAGTTATAACATCCATGGTAAGGAGCATGGATCAATCAAAATTGTTAATAATTAATAATAACAACAACAGCAGCAGCAACAGAAAAAGGAAGAGTCCAATTGAAATACAAGATGAAAATGGAAACCAGAAGCAAAATTGAAATTTTAAAATAGTGTCAATTAAGTTTCATTTTAATTTAAGCAGCTTCTTAATGGGAAGAGATGGTGGAAGTTTTAAATTTAAAGGGAAAGTATTCTGTAAGAATAGTATAACAACTAATAGCAGCACTCCCGGCCTCTTTTTCCATTATCTCAAGAAAGAGAAATGCTGTATATACACTCATAACTTCCTTGGAATACTCCAGTGTTGATAAATAAGCCTAAGGTTCATTGGTTTTTCTTGTCATGACTCTCTGTCGACCACGTTCTCCTAGTCAGACCAAGAGTATGCTTGGTGCTTATGCTTTGAAGATAGGAAGCACAATCAAGGATGTAATTTCATGAGAAGTAAGATGAGATAGGCATTGGGCTACAAAATTAGCCCAACTCAGATGAAATACTGCTAATTACTGGTATTCATTTATCAGCAAGAACACCATACATCTCTGATTCCATCAAAGGAGGAGACTCTCTTCTCTAACAATTCATTTTGTTACAATCACATCATTAGTGTTCAAACACTGGATCAGCAAGTATTAGGACTCTTGAGTTATTCCAGAAAACGCAACGAAAGATAGATGTAAGAGTGTTCCTTTTAAAAGAGGCAACTTGACAACATCATTAACTTAACTGGAATTGTTCTGTAACCAAGTTCAGATTTTTCAAACAGCCCGACATGACTGTGAGGAGAGAACAGGAGGGAGAAGAGAATGATTAAAACCGGAGTGGTCCTTGGGGATATTGCTCTAACATAGGCTAACAGAACAATAGAGTTGGAAAGGATGTTGGAGGTCTTCTAGTCCAACCCTCTGCTCGAGCAAGAGACCCTATACCATTTCAGATAAATGATTGTCCGGTCTCTTTTTAAAAGACTCCAGTGATGGAGCACTCACAACTTCTGAAGGCAAGCCCTTCCAATGGTCGATTGCTCCCACCATTAGGAAATTTCTCCTAAGTTCTAGGATGCTTCTCTCCTTGATAAGTTTCCATCCATTGTTTCTTGTCTTGTGTTTTGGTGCTTTGGACAATAGTTCAAGATGGTTAGTGTGATCACACAACTGAAGCCTCACAGTTATTTAAAGTGCATTCTGTGAACTGTATGTAAAAGAGGCAGAATTTTAATTGCATGGCAGTGGTCATTATCTTGACTTTTTAAATTGCCTGTCCCATGGATGTCCCTGGTGGTCCTAGTCACCTGTTGACTATGACAAAATCTGTTGCTGACTCCGCCTTTCTCACCAAAGGCATGAAGACCCTGACAGACCGTCCCCTGCAATATTTAAAAAAGAATTGGGATAACATGATAGAGGTGGTAATGTTGGATGAGTTGGAGAAACTCAAATTTTATGATGGTCTACACAAGTTTTGCTCAAGCTTGGGGGGAAAAAGGGTTATCTTCCTGTTCTTTCTTCTGCTCTTCCTTATTTCCTTTTCCGCTTTTGCCCTTAAAAATGAGTTTTCTACCATTGGGACTTTGAAAACATTTCTTTGGCTGAGGAATTCCTGTAATCGTCAATGGAGTTACTTCCATAGTCCCATTACTCCCATTGAAGCCAACGCCATCTGGCCCACCCTCCAAAGACAAGAGCAAAGAAGACAATTCGCTTTTACTATTCCTTCATAAAAATGAAGTTGCACTCAACGCAAAGGAATCTCCAAGTCCTCTTTCAGAATTTCTGCTGCGTTCCCATTATGGAAAATGCATGCTACAAAAAGTAGGAGAATATATATAATCTGGATAAATGAACACCATGAATGTTAGATGTAGAGAAGCAGCTGGGATGTTAAAATGCAGAATAAAATGCAGAATAGCCTTGCGAAGAGGCTATGTTGCAAAACCATGTTGCAAAATTATGCCTAATAAACGACAGCAAGTTTGAGCCAGTGCTCATATTAGAGAAAATAGTGTCCACCAGAGGTCTATAAAAGAAAAGAAAAAATGTAGCTTGAGACACAGGATTTTTTTTTAAAAAAAGGCAGTGATTTATTAACCAAATAAAGATAAAATCAAACTACTTGGAAAGGTCAATAGAAGGCAGTAAACATAATCATCCAAGAAGACGACAAATATGTTTCTGTGAAGCACTAGCATCTATCACTTAGAAGAAGGCTTTGAACACAATGAATCTAATAGTGCACAAATGTTTACTTCATGTAAATTTCTCCAACAAAAAGCTGGTTCATCTTTCATAAGGAACTTGAGTGTGTGTGTGTGTGTGTGTGTGTGTGTGTGTGTGTGTGCATGTGTGCGTGCAGTGCACAAATCACTTTGTGAGCTATTGTGGTTGAAATTAAATGACAGAACTGGATTTATATTTGCACTTTTACATTTAGCTAGCTCAGAGGAAGTAACTCAATGTCTCAGAGAAAGAAGTGGCTTACCTGCATTTTTGTGTTTTAACACAATTCCCTCAAAGCAGAAATACTAAAAACTTTTTCATTTTGCCCAATATTTTGAGGAGGGAAACAAAAGGGAAAGAAAGAAAGGGATATGGGAAGTATGGCAAAGCTTCCAACTGTAGACAAAGGTATCCCGTCACTACTCTGCTTCTTGGTTGGTAAGAGAGAGGAACGGCATGGCCACAAAACAGAGAGGGAGAGAGATGCTAGGGCGGTGACTCTTGATTTACATAAACATTGCTTTTGTAGCAGCAGAGAATGCCTTACAAGACTTTTGATTTCATGTACATCTAGAGAAAGATTATGCCAAGACAGCTGGTGTATATGTGTGTTGTTTCGCTGAAATATCTATGCATGTTTAGGCACACAGAATTTATTCCCTATTTTTGACTAAGGTAGGACCAATTGTTTAAAAAAAGCTTTCTTCTGCAGACCTGGTAAATATTTTTCAATAACAAAAAATAGTGTTAATTAGTTTTAGCTCTTTCTCTGATTATTTGGAGATATCTCTTGGTTTTTTGCTTAGAAGAAAACTGTTCTCATGGTGAACACTGGTTCGGGTCCAATTAATTCCGGGAGGGGTGAGACAAAAGAATCATAATTGATTTAATGACGCCTTCTCAATTTCATTGTTACAAATAATCAGCCTGGCTGATTATTTGAGATAAGCATATGCTACTGTCTCTTGTGAGAGACAGATCAGCAATTACAGAAAACATTTCATTGCAGTTGCTCAGCGAAAGAGCTTTCAGATATTCAGCTGCCTCCAACATTTTCACACCGGCCTATTGTATTATTAATTACATTGTTTATGAAATAAATAAAACACTCACCATGCACGTGTCCCTGAAACTCAGATTATTATAATATAATATACAGGTAGTCATCAGTTTATGATGGGTCACTTAGTGACTGTTCAAATTTACAACAGATCTCCCCGAAGCTACTTAAAATCTGGTTTTGAATTTCCTATGGATGCCCCTCCCCTGTGCTCACATGATCACAGAGCACTTGGCAGCCAGCCTGCATTACAGTATTTTGTAGGATCCCTTAGTCAGGGGACCATAATTTACTCCTTATTTGCCAGACTACTGATGTTTACTTCCAGTTTCCAACAAAAAGCCCCAATAGGGTATAATGGGTTCACTTAACAACTACCTTGTTCACTCAACAACTGCTGCAAAAAAAAATGTTTAGCTTGACTTACACATAAAAATCAGGGGTGAAATGCTCCTGGGCCGGATCGCCTGATCCGTTAGCGATGGCGGCGGGTGGTTCGGAGAACTGATAGCAAAAATCCCTGGCCACCCCCATGCCCAGCTGAGCCGTCAATCATCAGAGGCTTTTTTTTAATTATTTGTAAAAGCATTTTTTTCTACAACCTCTTCGGCCGAAGAGGTCGTAGAAAAAATGCTTTTAAAAGCCTCTGACAATCCCAGCTGAGTTCCTTGATCGTCAGAGGCTTTTAAAAGCATTTTTTTTTACAACCTAGAGGTTGTAGAAAAAATGTTTTTAAAAGGAAAAAAAGCTTCTGCCAATCAGGCAACTCAGCTGGGATCGTCAGAGGCTTTTAAAAGAAAAAAAGCCTCTGCTGATCAGCAACTCAGCTGGGATAGTCAGAGCCTTTTAAAAGCATTTTTTCTACAACCTCTTTGGCCGAAGAGGTTGTAGAAAAAATGGTTTTAAAAGTAAAAAAAAAAAAAAGTTGACCACGCCTACCCAGTCACATTAACCCCCCCCCAAGCCATGCCCACAGAACCAGTAGTAACAAATTTTACATTTCACCACTGATATAAATCCAGTCTCAATTACAGTCATAAGTCAGGAACTATGTGAAATAATAATAATATTATAACATAATTAATATAATATAATTAATACAATGTAATATAAATACAGAATTAAGAAACTCCAAACTTTTTTTCACAGATCTGCATCAAAGCTTTTTCATTTCCAAGCCAACCCCTTCAATTACAAAAGCCTTCAGAACGAAGAATAAATTGTAATATAAAAGCACCTTTCAAATGTTAAGTATACTAAGAAGTAGGACCAAAAAAGAAGGCTGTCATTTTACATATTCATATTTAAAAAGACCTTTATACTGTAGTAAGATGAAATAATGCCTAGAACAGTTTGATTTTATAATCAAACTTTTATAATCAAATTTCTGATTTTATTCAGGAGATAGAATATGAAACACAGCCTGAAGGCAACTGAAAGAATAATGAAAGATACAGCTGATTATTACTTTTTTTTCCTTTTTTTCCTCTCATTTCACGGGACTGGAGAAATTGTTTCTTAAAGCATTTTAAGTGACCTGACACAATTTGCACTTCTGAAGTAATGCAGTCATTCTTTTGATTTCCCATTTGTCTCAAGAAACAAATGTGCAAAAACCGGATAATAGAGGAAGATGCATATAGAGAAGCAAATGCCAGCAGAAATGGGCATGAAAATAGTAGAATATTTCTAGTTGTTGTTTGTTTCTTCACATTGCAGCCCTGTGGGAATAGGAATGATAGGAACATAGACATAAATAGAATAGAATAGAATTTGTTATTGACCAAGTGTGATTAAACACGCAAGGAATTTGTCTCCGGTGCATAAGCTCTCAGTGTACATACAACAATAGTGATAGATCATTATCATAGTCATTGTAAAAATACATTCATCATAAAACATTAGATGCAACACTTAGTCATAGTCATGGATACTAAATAAGCAATCAACATAAATCATACTAGGATACTAAGTAAACAATGAATGCCTAATAAATAAATATGCCTATAGAATCGAATGATGGCTATAGAATGATTTATCATTTATTTATTTATTTATTTTTCAGATTTCTATACCGCCCTTCTCCTTTCGGACTCAGGGCGGTGAACAGCCAAAGTAAACATTTGTACACAAAAGTTAAAATAGATTTAAAATAATTAAATAAAGTTTGGCCCATAATTTAAAACATTTTAAAACATTTCAATTCAAAAACCAATTTCATAATTGGGCTTAATTAATTTTTGATTTATTAGAGATTTTTCAGAAATCAACTCGAGGTCAATTTGTAGGCACATTTACATTGTTGTCTTGGCATCAATGAAGCGTTGCTTTTTTGCAGGAATTGCTTTTTCAGCTTCCTATTCTAGTTTATGCAGCGTTGCCCGTTCCTCTTCTGGGTTTCTGGCACGCATACACATGCGACGATCAGCTGGCCTTTATGCAATGGTTTTCTGTTTTGTAGCGGAAACATGCGCACTGGGCAGCTGATCGTCGCATGCATGGCAGTAATCAGAAGATTTGATTGTTGGCATGCGCTGGAAACTGGAAGTACCTTATCCAGCATGTGCATGCCCCCTGGGCAGCTCCTCCTCCTGACAAGTGCGCATGCGTGAAATGTTCCCTTTCTGGCACTTGGTGCCATGTGCATGTGCTCCCTTTTCAGCACTCTGTGCCAAAAAGGCTATCCTGATGCCCTCCCTTCCAGACACAAACCAGCTTTTTTGACTATTGTCTACTGTGTCTTTTTTCTAGTAAATCACCCTAAATTATACTCTGCCCTTAGTTACATAAAGGTATCATGTTTCTCTTTATTGCAGCTTTGGACCTTATGCTTGCTCTGTATCCATGAGCTCAACTTAAAATAATCCATGCATTTAAGTTAAAACCTTAAACCCTCTGAAACCCATGGGTGCAGTCTTCCTATTAGCAAGCATTAAGTCTTCACACACACTTAAACGAGTTACACAGCCATTCCATAAGCAAACTACATCTATAATTTAACATTGCTCCTGTCATATCATCTACATCTTCAGCCTTACCCTTAGTCATCATTTTAATAGGGTGTACAACTTCTTTTAGTTCTTTTTTTTTTCTTGGTTAGTATCACTTATAACAATGAGTTTCAGTTCAACCCTTTGACAAATTATTATCAATGCAATAGGAATCACATACTTATAGACATTATTTTTTCCTCATCCATATTTTCCTACAATCATACCTCTACATGTCTACGGAGATTCATCCAGATCATGGTTGTCCCAAAGGTGCTTTTTCAAGAGGCAACTGGACTTTCTGGTTTTTCTTTGAAGACGTTTCGCTTCTCATCCAAGAAGCTTCTTCAGCTATGAAGCTACCAAACATCTTTTTTCATATTATCCATTATTGGAAGTCTATACAATTCTTTGACACTCTAGAAAACCATTGTTTTCCTCTCTGTTCTGAGCAGCTTCCACATCCTATTTTGCTATCTTCACTTCCAATTCATTCTAATGGGACAGTAATTTTAAGTGTACAGTCAAGATGGCTAAACAGTTAAATGTTTTCCAACAACCTGCTTGAGAAAAATCCTCCATGTCTCATATCACAACCATGTCACTAATGAAGAGGTGCTACAATGATCAGATTTAGAATACCTATCGAGAACTGTGAATGAACAATGAATGTGATTTGTTGGCTGTATCTTACATATACCTAAAGACCGGCCTCCAAAAATTGCATTATATTGGATATTTTCTCCTGGAGGGAAAGAGGAAACGAGGCTGGTCTCAGAAAATTTGACGCCAAACACTTAAGGAAGCTCTGAAGACTATTAATGTCTCCTGGGACAATGCCAAAGATGCTACAAAATTGAAACCTCTGGAAAAGACTTGGTGCCTAATATCATCTCCACAGGACTTGATGATGATGATGACTTCACAAGCTCAAATCACCTTCATTGGATCTATTCTTTGTACTTCCCCTCTTAGTTTCACAGTCACACACCAATCTATATCTTTTGTTTGTAAAAAAATCATTTTGTTTGTTGGATTTGGTTCTTTACTATTTATACTTCTTTTATTCGAAGACACAATCATCCATTATATCACCAGGGAGATAAAGGGATGCTGACCATAAAGTGAAGCTTTTCCATAAAAAGACAAACTTTCTCATTAAGGTGATTAAAATAATACTTAACTACAGTCACAGATCAGTACAGGCAAAAAGGAATGAACAATAATATAAAACGTAAAAAAAAAAATCCTTATCAAATCCTAACCACATAGATAAGTGAATAAGAAAATAAATGTAGCATAACGTTAAAAAAAACTGTAGTTATAGAACTCAGGAAACACATAAAGCTAATCTAAGTGACTGAACCTATAAAACCTTTTCTCTGTGTGAGGCTATCTTCTATATTGTTTTAAAATCTTAGGTTGAGTGTACTTTAAAAGAAGAAAAAGAAATAAGATAAAGATAAAAAGTAATTTTATGACCTAAAATATTTAAGACATTAAAATAAGATAAAATGTAATTCTTGCCTTCCTAAGTCTGCCGGCATTTTACATTTGCAGGTTACTTCTATTTTTATCGGAGCAAAATCTCAGACTTTGTACCGAGAAAAGATTGTTAATAAGTTAAAGTGTGGACTAAATTACCAGATGGAATCATGTTCATGCTAGGTGCAGTATTGGCTACTAACAGTAAGAAAAATACTAGTCCGATTTGTTCCAATTTGCCCAAGATGCCACAAACACAGCTAACACCCATTTTTTACCCCACCCCCACCTCCCAAGCATACTCACTCTGTATTTGGCAAAAGCTACGACTTAGTTCTTGACTTACAAGCCAGCATGGTGCTTTTTGCCTTCCGCCTAATGCAGTGTAAGATAGGCGATTTATTGATTTTTATTTTTTTATAGGTAGGGAGCACAGATGGGTTCTCCTTACCTTTACTAATGATTCGCAACGGGAGCACATGTGTGCGCATGCTCACTTCTGCGCATAAGCTTCTGTGCATGCGCAGATCATCCATGATGACATCCGGGTGGGTGGAGCCTCCCGCCGCTTTTACTACCAGTTCGCAAGAACCAGACAGAACCGGGAGCAACCCACCACTGGTAGGGAGTTATAAGTCAGACATGTGGTCATTCAGCAAATCTAGCTTCCCTCACTGACTTTGTTTGTTGGATGCCAGCTGGAAAGTCACAATTGATGATGACATGACCCAGGGATGCTGCAAGTTTTGTAAATATGTGTGGGTTGCCAAGCACTTGAATTTTGATCGTGTGCAAAGACCAGTCGTAAGTCTTTTTTTTTTTCACTGCCATTTGTAACTTGGAACAGTCACTAAATGAATGGTTGTAAGTCAAGGACTACTTGTATGCATGGTCCTAAAATACTTTTTTAGAGCAAGGCAAAAAGAGTGTCTGATTTTATTTTCATAGCTTTATTCCAATAATAATGCAACAGAAGATTGACAAACAAACAAAAAGAGAAAAGATTAGGTCCTTGGGAGCATTTTATGAATGTTGTCTTTGGCCTTGGTCTTTGTAATTAAAAGGCAATATTGACATTGTCAGTGGTAAGAAGAAATAGATAATTAAAATTTGTATGCAAGAAGGAAAGTCAACCACCTGCAGAGAATAAATCAAAAGGGGAATTTTAATAGAAGAACAACAAGGGCTCGACGGGAGAAATTTTAGTTAACTATATCTGCATTCTTCTGTTAATGAGACAATGGATAAACTGAAAACCCCAGAGTACTATTTATTAATGAAAACATCCACAGAAAACCATTTCTCCTGAATTTAGGACCAAAACTTAAGAAGGGATTTTGCATCAAATCAGCCTGGCAATGGTTTTAACTTCCATCAGTTCCACGTTAATTATAAGAGAAGAACCCTAAGTATATCGTAAGCTACAAGGCACAACCATCAGAAATTTTTGATACTTTAGCTGATCATAATGCATTCCACTTGATAAGCCATCCGCTTGCTTTCCAGTTCTAAAATGTTTGAGAAGGACAGAGAAGATGGCAGTAATTAAAGAGAGATTTAGCTTCAAGCTGAAGGTTATTTGGCCTATATTTGAAGACTATATGGTCAAGATTATTAGGACCTCCGACTTGTGGGCTCTGCTGCTAAGAAAAAGAAAGGGAAAGAGAAATGTTTGTTTGCTAATTTTATTCTTAATATTACTGTTGCTTGGCTTCCAGTGGAAAAATAATGTACTTCAGGATCAAAACATGGTAATGTGGCCTGCAGTTTTCCCTTGAAGATTACTTCACTCACAATGTAAAAAGAATAATTTACAAATAACAGCAGTTCAAGTTACTTAGGATTAAACAATTTGTTGTTGTTAGTTGCAAAGTCGTGTCCGACCCATCACAACCCCA